>NW_028274822.1:12949861-13257222 GCF_037043125.1 Eumetopias jubatus
CATGTTATTGTTTCTCAATATGGCAAGTACTCTCCTTGCCTAGTACTTTTTTGTTCAGTAATTCCTGGGACTCGACTAGCCCCTCTTTCAGAATAAAGCAGTGTTCTGATAATTCTGGAAGCCTCGCCTCTTAGCTTCCTGAGAATGGTCCTCACCACCAAATCCACTCCTGGATACATGCTCAGCAGAAAAGCAAACACAAGGTCACTCCAGAGAGGAGACGCTATTCGCCAAGGACTCCTAACAACCCTCAACTGGAAATTCCTCACGTGCTACCTGATAGACGGAAATAGAGAAACGCACTCAGGCTGTCTCCACAGACGCTCAGACGCACTGGCCAGGGCTTACCACGGCGAGATCGGCGTTGTCATCCGGAAGCACGATGACCATGCTCAGCTCCTGCCCCGCGTATGGCAGCTCCAGCACCTGAGCGTGCACCTCATCCGCATAACCCAGGTTAAATTTAGCGAGCTTAAACATCATCTGCACGGTCTTTTTCTCCTAATGAAAAATATGGAATTAAAAGCAGATCACCGAAAAATGAGCAAGGCTTACAAAAAAGGAGATAAATCTCATCTGCAGAACCCCTAGGTCCATGGAAGAGAATTGTTATTTCTGCGCACTATGCTGACAGACGCCAAACCCTCATTATTACATATTAGTATTTTTTTAAAGATTTTATTTTTATTTGACACACACACAGAGAGAAAGAAAGAGAGAGACAGCGAGAGAGGGAACACAAGCAGGGGGAGCGGGAGAGGGAGAAGCAGGCTTCCCGCGGAGCAGGGAGCCCGATGCGGGGCTCGATCCCAGGACCCTGGGATCATGACCCGAGCTGAAGGCAGACGCTTAATGACTGAGCCACCCAGGCGCCCCTACATACTAGTATTGAATACCACATGCTCTCGTCCCAGCAGATCAACTATTACCAGGTGGGAGAGAATAAAACTGATGAACTTAGACATAAAACCCTACATTATTTTTGGAAGAAGCTGTGTTTTTCACTTCTGAGAAGATACATTAGAGAAGAGCACTCCGGGGACCTTATGATTAAAGATTATTTATCCAAGTTAAGGGGAGAATTAACTAATATTCAGGTTTGCAGGCTGAAGAATGCGGTTAGAAAAGATGGATAGGCCGTAGAGACTTACATTTTTATTCTAAAAAGTTGCTCAATTATATAACCGGCTTCATGGCTTTGGTTTTCTTGGAGAGAGGACCTTGACAAGATTTGTAATGTCCACCATTTTTAAAGCTTGCATCAGATGTATTCTAGACTTTTAAATCTGTGTGCAAGGGGCGCCTGGGTGGCTCAGTCATTAAGTGTCTGCCTTCGGCTCAGGTCATGATCCCTGGGTCCTGGGATCGAGCCCCGCATCCGGCTCCCTGCTCCGCGGGAAGCCCGCTGCTCCCTCTCCCACTCCCCCTGCTTGTGTTCCCTCTCTCGCTGTCGCTCTCTCTGTGTCAAATAAATAAAATCTTTAAAATAAATAAATAAATAAATCTCTGTGTGATATGCTATCATCAAGTTGATGGAAGCCACATTTCAAGCTAATTGCTATTGATGCCAACCATCACCATACCCAAAAGTGAAGGGACAAAAGTGTTGTTAAAGTTAGGCTTTAAGTCTAGAGATCTGACGCCTGCATGATGACCACAATTACGAATACTGTAGTGAATACTGGAAATTTGCTAAGAGAGTAGATTTCAGGTGCTCTCATCACAAAAGTAATATGATAACCATGTGAGAAAAGTATATGCTAATTGGCTCGACCAAAGCAATTATTTCTCTATGTGAATTATATCAAATCATCATCTCACACACCTTATATACAGTTATTTAAAAAGATCCAAATATAAAGACAAAGTTAGCCTGAACATCTACTGATGTTTTTTTTTCTTGTGTTCAGAACTGTATGGCTAGGAGTTATTATAAGGCAATCTACAGGCATAGTTGTCACTGACATTATAAGAAGGTGTCTGGGTAAATACAGTGATAGTACAACACAAACATAATTCCAAGGGTGGAAGAAATTTTCTTTCAGTCCAAATAATATGGCCAAAGAGAAGAATCAGTTTGACACAGGATGCAAACACAAAACTATCAATATAAAAATCATGTTAGCTTCTCTCTTCCCCCTCCAATAAAAGATATAGAGGGAGTGTGAAATTCACTGAGAAATATAGTATGAAATACATTATTTTTTCCATTCATTCACAATCTTTCCCAGCACATTACTTTTAAGAAAGTTAGCAGTACACGCAAAAAATATTTCCCTACCTGGTTGATTGTGAAGGGCATCCCCCTTGTGTACTTTCTGTCAAACTGCTCATTCCACTTTCCTTTGAAATAGATGGCATTCACGAGGACCAGCTTAGTCAGTGGATCAACTGTCCCAGCACCGAGGATCTCCGAAATCTTACCTGCCAAGCATATCAGAGAAGTTTATAGCCATGTGGGGAAGAGGGGAGACGAATAAACGTTCTTTTACAACACCACTCCTGACATCTGAAGCTTGGCGTGGTTGAACCAGGCTAGAATCCTGTCTTTCTGGAGGCCTGAGGAACAGGGTGATGGGATGTAATGCCGTGCACACACACCATGTGGCATATACACCCTGCTGGTCCCTACACAGCAATCTTGAAGCAGGCAGGTCAACTCTCATTTTGCCCTCAATTTACAGATGTAGAAATTTAGGTCAGAGCATTTGGCTGACATTTCGCCAAGGTCACATAGGTTCCAAGTGGCTGAACTGAGACAAGAGTCTTCCTTCTAATTATAAACTTCCCAACCTTGGTGCCATGATTTTCAACCACGCCGCTACTGGCATTTTCAGCCAGATCATTCTTTGCTGTGGGGAGCGTCCTGTGCATTGTAGGATGTCCCGCCAGTAGCATCTCCCCAGTTGGGACAACCAAAATGTCTTCAACCGTTGGCAAATGTCACCTAGGGGCTGATTCTGGTTGAGAATCATTGCTCCACACCAACCTTCAGATCTCATTTAGGTGAGGAGAAGCTTCCGAAGGATGAAGGAATACACACCTGTAAATGGGTGAGGCCGTCCTCCTGGAGGCAGAGAATGCGGAAGGAATGCATGGGTGCAATAAAGGGACCCAGACTGAGTTCTCCAGTGAGACTGGGGACAAGGTGACCCCCAATATCCCCTATGGCTCTGATATTTGGGGGAAACATACTGGCAGTCAATCTGATGAAGAAGAAGTGAGTGATGTAGGGAGGGTGATGTAGGGAGAAGCCTCTGGCTTCCCTGAGTGACCCAGTACTGCTGGATCGACTGGAGAACAAGAGACCACTGCACATACAACGTAGGAAAACGTGAAAGGCTCTGCCCTTCCAACAGCCATTATTTTATTGGCTTTCAGTATAATCGTGGGCCCTGCCACTGCCGGACACACAGCAGGTGCACCCTAAAGCGCGCTAGGTGGGCACAGAAGAAATAAGTGATTTAACGCCCTCCCTACCCCCCACACACACTTCTAGAAGTCTCTCAATTGTGTTAGGTACTTCGAGTGCTTAAAAGCATGCCCTGCTCTGTACTCTGGTCAAGCACTGGCGGAAATATTCCTGGTAAGACAGAGTGTGGTCTGGACAGGGGAGGCCGCAGGCTCCGCGAGAACTGCATTTCCAGAATCTGGGGCAAAGCTCACACTCTGAATGCAAACTCAGCCTCAGCCCCCTGACAGAGGAAGGAGACACCTGCAGACAAAACCAGCTGTCCTCACTACCACAGGGAGATAAGGTGAACTGCTGCCCAGCGTCTCAGTCAGGCCCAGCCTAAACTGAATGTCATTCTGCCCTCAGGGGCAGGCACCCCGACCCCCTCCCCTCAGACAGAAGATTGATGGGCCCCCAGACAGCAAGCCTTGCCTTTTTCAGGGATTTTCCAGCACAGTCCCGAGGGGAGTGGGTCTGAGATCCCTACACCAGGTTCATGGAGTTTTTAAAAAAATCACCACTCGGTGACCTCAGAAACCCGAGAAAAAGAAGCGAATTGCGTTGCTGGCCTAGAAATCCAGCAAACACACACAAACAGGCCCCTGGCTACAGGGCCCCGGAGGCGACACCTTGGAGGCCACGCCCCCGCGATCTCGGCCGCCCCCCCTTCGAGGAGCGGAGTCTGGCGCAGTGAACGTGCCTCACCCTCCGTCCTCTCCGTCACCCAGTCATTTATGTGCCTCCGGCATTCTTCCGTGTCTTCAGCAAAGGACAGCTCTTCCAGCTCGGCCTCGTAGAACTTCTGGCAGGATTCCCTAAAGGGCTAAGAACACAGGATACCGAGTGTGCCCTCTAAGTTCCCACCAGCGTGAAAACATTTTTTTTTTTTCCCTCTGAACCTATTTCCAGCGCGAGCTCTTGCCCGCACGGGGCATCCTGCACTTGAAGACTCATCCGTGCGACTGACAAGAAACGCAGGGCCCGCCGCCGCCAGGCCGCAGCCCGGGGGCTGAAGACGTGACACCGGCCCCGAGGCGGCCCGCGGTCCGCGGCGAGGGGCCGCGCAGGGACCCGGAGCGCTCGTGGGCTTCCAGAAGGCGGACGCTGGCTGGCGGGCATGCGCAGAGCCGCCCCCGGGCCTCCCTGCCGAACGCTTGAGCTCCGCGCTGACTTCCGGGTTGATTTTCTGTCGGCCGGCCTGCCAGCGACTCTGGCTTTGACCCGGTTTTGTATCACCACCACCAACCACAATGTCTGAAATCTGTGAATGAGTGAGAGGCTCCCTAGTGGAACCAGACGATCCCCAGAAATCTTACAGGTCCCGGAGTGGAATGTGATAGGCCTGGTGGCGCTGTCAGGTGGGGAAGGGGCGGAAATCAGGGAAAACAGTGGCGAGGGGTGAGCCTTGGAATGTCAGCTGGGGTCAAGTCAGGAAGTGCCTGTGCCCAATACATGAAAACCCCAAGATAACTCACCTCACAAAAACTTGGTGTCAGATATAATGTGCCTGGCAATTGGCTCCCATCCTCCGCCCATCTCCTGTTCTCAAATATTTTAGCTTCTACAGAAGAGAGAAAATGTAGACAGAAAGAGGAGCCAAGCAACTGAGAAAATGGGAAGGTGGCTCCTTGTGTCCCCAAAACCCCCCAGTGACAATCCTCAAAGACCACGCTGACATCCAAAAGTGAACTTCAGTTAACCGGAAGATTCCTGGGATCCTTAGTGCTCATCCTAGAAAACCCAGAATTATCTCCAGTGATACTCAAGCCCAGAGCAGGCGACCTCTATGGGGTCACACCCAACAGCAGCCAGGACAGGGATATATCTGAATCTCACAGAAAAATCCTTGGAACTGCCAGCCAGAAAGATGGCGGGTTTGCCCAAATCACTTCATTAATCTGAGGTAGCAATACTCTGCATGGTGTGCAACATACGTTTTTGGCCCTCACTCGTTGCGTGATGGCAGGCTTTTACTGGACTGGGGACCCTGAGAATTACATGCTTCAGTAGACAGGAAGTGCACAGATTTAAAACCTCAGCTTTATGGCCCAATTTTAACTTTCAAAAGACTACTCTGTCAGTAGTGTGGAAGAACCTGGCTGGACCTGGAGAGATCCATCAGGACAGAATTAAAATAATGGTGCAGAAGATCCAGTGAGAGTGTGGACCGAGGCAGTGGTGACGGTGATTCAGAAGAGGGGACAAATTTAAGAGGACTTGAGAGACCGGCTCTGCAGGAACCGCCCAACAACCAGAGGTGAGCCTGGGGAAAGCCGTGTACACACACGGACGATGTGGTCACTGAGGCACAGGGGACCAAGGGGGAGAAGCAGGTCTGGGTGCAGGAAGAAGGACATACTGAGATTGATATCTGGGAGGGATCTATGAAAAACAACTTTAAGGACGCCTGGGTGGCTCAGTCAGTTAAGCGTCTGTCTTGGGCTCAGGTCATGATCTCAGGGTCCTAGGATTGAGCCCCACATCGGGCTCCCTGCTCCGCGGGGAATCTGCTTCTCCCTCTCCCTCTGGCCCTCCTCCCCACTTGTGCGCGCGCTCTCTCTCTCTCTCTCTCTCTCTCTCTGTCTCAAAAAAAATCTTAAAAAAAAACCCAGCTTTAAAAAGGACATAATTCAGAGGAAATCATAAAATTCAAAATCATAATTACAGAAGTACAACTCTAAGCACATTTTTAAGGCAACAGAATTATACTTTATCTCTGTTCTTCTGCAGTTTCTACCTTATTTGCCATTTTCTTAACATCCATGCGTGAGTACAACTTACAGGAAGGAAATCACATGTCTTCTCTCCAAAGAGTCTGTTGGCAGTTCTGAGCAAGTACTGAGTGCAAGATTTGTTAACCTCCGTGAGAAGTGACCAGAAACCTTGGTGAATATCTCTGTCTCTGTTCAAACAAAGCGCCTGGTAACAGACAAGGACACGGACTTGTAACATTGCCATCTTGCTCCCACAAAGAGCTATCTGCAACGACCCCTGTGCTGAAAATCACAAAGGATCCCATCTTGAAAGGCTTTTGGTTTAACCCTCCCACAGCGCCTTTCCACGGGACACTGCTGACATTTGGGGCCACTTTGCGGCTGGGGCTAGTCTGTGCCTTCTAAGACATTTTGCAGCATTTCTGGCCTCTGCCCACTAGATGTCAGTAGCACCACTTAGACAACCGAGCTGTGGGGACAGTGGCAAATGTCGCCCCCAGGTGTAAACACACTTAGAAAGGCAGGTATGAAACTCAGGAGAGAGACAGAACAGAGCAAAGAGGTAGCTGGAATGAATCTAACACTACCCAGGGAATACGAGAATGAGCAGAAATCAACAGAAAATACTTCAACAGCAATTTCATGTAAGTTCTGCAGACCAGACTGGGACTTCCATGTCAAGTCAGAGTGGAAATTAAGGTTGTTCCTCTGTCTCCCAATGGCCCCAGTCCAAAGCCTCCCTCCTCCAGCGAGCTAGAAGAAACCACCGCCCCCCCCCAGCTGCCATGCCCAGAGGCACCTCCAGAGGGCACCCACGCGCCCCTGCTATCGATGGGGAGGTCATGTGCATTGGCAATGTTCTGGGACACTCACAAGACTGTCAAAAGAAACTTAAGATGACAAAGAGGTTAAAGACAACTTCCCTAAAGTATTTGCCACTATTTCATTTGTAGCTCAGGTCCCACAGAACCCGTTTCAGATCAATCAGATTATACATTCCCTCTCAATAATTCCAGAGACCGAAGTCCACATCTGTGCTGCTTTCTTCTAGTGCATAATCACACACTAGAAAGAACCCATTTAACAGCAAGTTCATTCAAACAGCTGCATTTCAACTTGATATATAACGTTAGCCAAAACTTAAAATGTAACAAAGGTGAAATCTGGGGACTTCTTGTGGGACAGAATGCTAGCATGCATACCTGGGACATCTGGGTGGCGGTGTTTCCTTTGGCCCCCATGAAGACCATGGCCAGGGCAGAAGAGATGCTCAGAGGGGAAAAGAACACATTTCGGGAGCTGTCCTCTTCACCCAACATTTTTAATAAGTTGATGGCAAACCTGCCATTTGCTTCATGGAGATCCTCCATCAGGGAAGGTCTGTATGGAAAGCACAGCGTGGAAGCACATTAGCCATGCCCGCCGTCACGTCATCTGGCCATTAGCACCCCTGTCAGTGGACACCGGGGGTGCTCAGAAGAATAAATGCTCCCCCCCAGACACCCACGTTGAATCTCCCAAACCTCTGTTATATTGCAAGGCATTAGGGACCTTGCAGATGTGACTGACTGAATTAATGATCTTGAGATGGGGAGATTTCCTGCAGTATCCAGCTGGGCTCAGTGTAATCACTGGGTCCTTATAAGAGGAAGGCAGGAGGGTCAGAGAAGGAGATGTGACAACAGAAGGAAAGGTCAAAATGATGCAAGGCCATGGACCAAGGAATGCAGGGAGCCTCTGGGAGCTGCAAAAGGCAAGGAAACAGATTCTGCCCTAAAGCCTCCTGAAAAACATGCAACTCTGCACACCTATTTTGGACTTCTGACCTCCAGAACTATAAGATAATACATTTTTACTGTGTTTGGGCCTCAATTTGCAGTAAGGTGTTACAGCAGCAACAGGAAACTAAGACACTGGTTTCCCGGAGCCTCTTTGCTGCTCCAGTTGAAAACATTCTAGAAAATAAAAGGACAAATAGTCACCCATAATCCCATGACCCTGCAAGCTATCCTTTTTTTTCTCTATTTGCATATATATTTTTAACTCAAAAATTTTAAAGCTACACAAGAAAAACAGATTCCAGTTTGGAAAATCAGCAAATAAGCAATACCAAAAGTACTGGAATCTTCACCTAGAATAAGGGTCATCATGCATATGTTCATTTTTATCAACCAGCTGCATGGATTGCAGTGGATCATCACGTTATATTTCTTCTTTCAGTTTCACTGAAGACTAGCCAGGCCTCGCGGGGGGGGGGGGGGGGGGCGGGCCTCTCCAACAGTTGAAAGCTTCTTCCTGAGATATTTTTTTCAAGAGAAGACATAAGATGTCTCTGATTTAGGAAGAAAAAAAAAGGTGTGATGTCAAACAAACAAGTATAAAGGCTGCACTCTAAATACAGATTCTCCAACAGCTCCAACCAGTGCAAATTCGGGTTTAAAAGAAATGACTTAAAACATCAACCAAGGGGCGCCTGGGGGGCTCGGTATTTCCCCTGCTCATGCTCTCTCTCTCTCTCAAATAAATAAATGGGTAAATCTTTTAAAAATAAATAAACAAACAAACATTAACCAAGAGAATACAATGGTGACAAAGCTTGCACAGCAGGATGCTATACTTGACAGGTTATTTGTTAGAGGACAAAAATGAAAGTTTCTCACTGTCCTCACCCGGAGGAGCCTCTCCAGAGCATTCCGCTGCAGGGCTTGAATCCAAGGGCTGCAGGTGTGGGAGAGCCGATGCGTCTGCAGCGGACACGTCCCACGAGAGAGCGCAGCATCCAGCCTGCCTGCAGGCCACCTCCGGCCCCAAATTTCCTCGCCTTGCATTGGAAGACTTTTCAGAAAAGAAACAACTAGGAGCCAGGGGGAAACGCAAACTGCACGGCACTCGGCCTACCACAAGGTGGCACCAAAGAGACCCAGCGGAAGAGAGAATTCACTAACCTGGAGGTGAGGGACACACAGGCATCTGGATTTGATCCTACCTGAGCCTAAGTGTAGATATCACATCAATTCCAACTTTACATTTTAACTGCTCTTAATGTCAAATGCCTACTTCTGCTTTCTTCTACCTTTCCTCTTCCTTCAATTCATTTCCACATGGGCAGGTGCTGGTCAGTAGCATGGCATTTCCCACCAGCGTCTGCCCCCTAGCAAGGACACCCTGGCACACACTCGCCACTCTGGCACCTCGGGGGTGTGTCCCAAGTCACACTCGTGAAGACACAGGAGCTGGAACAGGATAACCAATGACTCCCTTTCCCCCACTTCTTCTTGGTGCCCCAATCTCGTGTACATTAAGCTTTTGAGAGGGTTGTACTTGACACAAAGTGGAACTTGCCCAATAAATCTAAAAAGAAATGAATTTCGCGGCGCCTGGGTGGCTCAGTCGGTTAAGCGTCTGCCTTCCGCTCAGGTCATGATCCCAGGGTCCTGGCCACGTGCGTCATGCTCCCTGCTCAGCGGGGAGTCTGCTTCTCCTTCTCCCTCCACCTCCCCCCTGCTCGTGCTCTCTCTCGCTTTGTCTGGCTAGCTCTATCTCAAATAAATAAATAAAATCTTAAAATAAATAAAATAAAAATAAAAAGGACTGCATTTCAATTTAATACAAAACAATACGTCTGGGTACCAGTGCACCATTCCACTGTGTCATAAAAACACAACAATGTGGAAAGGTTTGATTTCCAGCCTATAAAATGAATTGGCATTACACTAGTTTTTCTTTTACCGGTGAATGAGGTCAGGACAATGAAAGCCTGTCCTCGGGTCTCACAGGAAGAGCAGCGGAGTCTTGAGGCAGAAGCCTTGCACTTCCAAGGATAAGACACTGCTCTCCTCCTGGGGCCCCAGAAAGCCTGTGATCTTCCCGCTCCACTCCGCCTTCCCACAGACACCTCCGGAAGTGAACTTATACAAAGAGCATTTATTATAGAACTTTCCTTATATAGGTTAGGGAAAAAATGAACAATAAAGGCCATAATTCCTGACGGGGCACTCCCACCCGAGGGAGACACACAAACACAAGTGTGTGGTTTCAAGCCAGCCCCACCCTCTGTAACCGGATAATTTACAAAGTGCTAAGGAAGCCCCCAGAGGAACGGAATAAATTCTCTTTAGAAGCTCAGGAGAAGGTGAGGGGCGAGCTGGCTCTCACGCATTGGGCAGGAGTGTGCGTGAGGCGGTGAAAGGGGAGGTGAGTGCCGCGGGGGCAGTGGCAGGATTGGCAGGAGAGAGACCGACCACCGACCGTGGCAGGTGGCGCAGGTCTGTGTGGGGCGGAGGGGCTGGGTCTCTACGGTTGGGTGACACGGGGTGCACTTGGACAAGAAGTCTGAACTTGAGCCATGGTCCGGAAAGGCAGGTATGGTTTTTAAACAAAATGTTCTATAGGAGCACAGTCTAGGGTTTTAGGGAACGCAGTGGCTCTCCACGAAGCCTGGAAAAAGGCCAGGGAGCCTGCTGGCCGCCATAGCTCGGCAGCTGCCAGACAGGGAAGCAGGAACCGAGTGCAAGGTGGCACCCCGGCCGCGGGGTGACCCATCACAGGAGGGACAGGGAGCAGGGGTAGTCAGGGAGGACGTGGAGGCTGGTTAAAAACAAAACACCAGGCCCCAAAAACAAAACACCAGATGGAGTTGCTTAAGCTCAGCCCCAGATGCAGAAACTTAACTGAATGACAGTTTCGGCTCTCCCCGAAATGGAATCTTAAACCAGTCAATCAGGAACCGCCTGACCAACCCTAGTGAGGTCAACCGCCAGCCAGACCCCTGCCATCCACCAAAGGGAAATAACTTTGCAACAACCAACCCTCTGGCCAGTATAGCTTCCTTGTTACCACTCCCTTCTGCTTAGAAGTCTTTGCTTCTGTACAGCTCCTCGGAGTTCCTTTCTGCCTGCTGGACTGGATGCTGTCCCATTCGAATTCATCTGTGCTGCGATGAACTGAACTTTTTAATATGCCTCAGTTCACTTCTTAACAGACTCCTAGCTCACTGATGCTTGGGGCGGGCGTGAGCCACTGGAAGTTTCTATGAGGAGCCAGATGGAATGAGGAAGGTGACACATTCCATTTGAGATGTGCAGACTATGGTATGGTCCCTGGGTCCCTGTAACAAGGCAGCCAAGCGATGTTTGGAAACACAGGCAGGTTACCGAGTCGGGCACAAGTCCCAGAGCAAGAGATTGGGGGCCCTTAGCACCCAGACTGCGGGAGATCCTAGGCAAACGGGATGAAATTACAAGGTAGAGAGCCGCGTAAGAAGAGAAACTCACCTAGTTTTTAAGAATTCCCGGTATTTGCAGGTAGGAAGAGGAAGAAGACAAGGGGAGGAAGCCCGGGGCAGCCTGAGGCTGGAGGAGGAGGACTGGCGGGCAGCACGGGCGGCGGCAAGCAGCAGGGGCCCCCGAAACAGCCAGGCCAAGGAGCGGGAGCAGGAGCTGAAGAGAATCTGGGAAGTGGGGAGTCCATCAAATTAATTACTGTGGCTGCGGACGAGGTGGAAACAGGCAAGGAAGCATTTTCTCAAGCGGAGGAAAAGCAGCCAATGAGGAGCGGGTGAAAGATGTGAAAGAAAGAATAAAGAAAGAAAAGCAGAGAATATGGAAGAAAAACAGGATACAGGAAGTAAGGGGAAGCCTGGGAGGGAGGGAGGAGGCAGAGGGAGGGGCCTCGGAGCCTACCGGCCTCCCCGCGGGAGGGGGCGCTGACCCAGCACCTCCCCGGAACTTGCCCAAGGCGCCCTGGAAATTCCAGGCGAGGCTGCTCCGGGCGCCCCGGTCTCCCTGCTGCACCCCGCGGCTGCTCCCACGCACCCTCCCCAGAGCTTCCGCCCGGCCGTCTCCGGCCACAGCACACCCCGGGCCTGGGTGACCGGCCTCTCCCTCCGGCCGGCAGATCGCGGCGCGGTGGCGTCGGCCGGCCGCCGTGTCCCTCCCACTCGGGGGAACCCCCTCCGCCCCAGGGCGAGTCTGCGCGCCGCGCTCCTGCGCCGGCTGCCTCGGCTGACCCCGCCTACCCGCCGCTCCGAGCCCCCCACGGCCGCCCCGCCGCCGTCCGGTCCGATCACCCCCCCGCCCAGCCAACAGCCTCCCCCCACCCCGTCCTCTCGCCCTCCTTGTCGCCGCTCTGCGTCCGCCTCCTGCCGGCCTCCCTCCCCGCCCGTGTCCCGCGCGCCGCCGCGCTGCCGGCAGGGGACGCCCGCCCCGGGAAGCTGGCGACCCGCGCGCTTTCCAGCCCCGGTACCCAGGAGATTCCTGCTCCGGCGGCGGCGGCGGCGGCGGCGGCGGCGGCGGCTGTTCCTCCAGCTTGCTGCCTGCTTCCCCACAGCTGCGGTCCCGGGCGAGGCTTCCGGCGGCTGACTCAGAGCCGTCCGGGATCGCTCGGCAGCCCTACGTGTCCGCGGGAGGAGCCCGAGCCTCCCCCGCAGTCCTCCTGACCCGGCCTGCGTGCGCGTGGCGCGTGGCTTCGTGGGGGAGGCTCGGGCCGCGGACCTGTGAGGGTGTCGGCGGAATGTCCCCGCAGGCGACATGGTTTGTTTTCCTGGGTTAGGGCGCGCAGTGTTCGTGTTTGGTGTGTGTGTGTGTGTGTGTGTGCAAGAGCGGTTTCAAAATTGGACGTCACTTTGGAAATTAACTAAAAGCAAGAGCAGAGGTTCAAGGCTCTTAAAGCCAGTGGCTTCCGAGCTGTTTTGGTAGGACACCCATCCAGACGATTGTTTAGCGCGATCTCTGGTATCAATATTCATATTTAGATGTGCTAATATGCTAAATACTAATATATGATAAACGCTATAAAAACATAAAAATTTCCAAGAATGAGAAAAAATGGATTAGAAATACACATTTTTTGCACTCAATTATTTCAAAACTTAATGAGATCAACGTGATGGAATATGTTTGCTTTAACCTTAATTTAACGCTTTGAAATACAGTAATTTAAAGACCTGTTTTTAAGCGGTTTATTTCTAAACTTGGATTGATAGCTGTCACAAGGAAATGCTTCCCAAGAAATAGGATAATTAAAATAGAATAAAGTCATCATCGTTGGTTCTACTGACTAAACCCTGACACTTGATTTTCATTCACATCCTAACTGTACAAAGATTTCTGGTTGAAATCTAAATACTCAAAATCTAGTTATCCTCTTGAAAATTATTGGCTTTTGCAAACCCAGATTTCTCAATGTGTGCTTTCAGTTTGAACAGTTAGAAATCCACCAAATCTTTTCTTTTTGGAAGATTTTTGTGAAGTTTAAGAAAATTATATTTGCAAGTTTTTTAAGTGCCCGTATGTGAGAGTTTTAACATCTTTTTCTAGTAATGAAATCATACGAGGATGGAAAAACATGCCAATGGATGTTCTCAAATGATCACTTTACAATCCTTCAAAGGCAGTTGATTTCACATTCATAGATAAAAAACGCACCTTTACCTGAAGGCAATCAGTCAACGGGGGCATTTAAAAAAAAAATACTTGCTAGGGGAGCTACCAATATCAGCCACTTAGCATCACAGAAAAGGTCGGTGCATTTGGAACACTAGTCTCTTTTAAAAAGAAAATAATAATAATTAACTAATATAACTTAATTAACTAACTGATAATTAATTAACCTCACACAGGTGCCCTGTGTTGTCACTGCTGCTCAAAAGCCCTTACTTTCTAGGAAGAAGTTGCTATGGTTGAGGTCGAAGAGGTTGCTGCCTGTGTTCTCCTCTAGGATTTTGATGGATTCCTGTCTCACATTTCGGTCTTTCATCCATTTTGAGTTTATTTTTGTGTGTGGTGTAAGGAAATGGTCCAGTTTCATTCAGCCGCAGCAACTTCCTCCTAGAAACATCGCCAAAGGCAAGGGAAGCAAGGGCAAAAATGAACTCTTGGGACTTCATCAAGATAAAAGACTTTAGCACAGCAAAGGAAATAGTCAACAAAACCAAAAGGCAACTGACAGAATGGGAGAAGATATTTGCAAATGACATATCAGATAAAGGGCTAGTATCCAAAATCTCTAAAGAACTTATCAAACTCAGGTGCCTGGGTGGCTCAGATGGTTAAGTGTCTGCCTTCGGCTCAGGTCGTGATCCCAGGGTCCTGGGATCAAGTCCTGAATCGGGCTCCCTGCTCAGCGGGGAGGCTGCTTCTCCCTCTGCCTCTCTCTCTCTCTCTCTCTCTCTCTCTCGGTCCCTTATGAATAAATAAATAAAATCTTTAAAAAAATGAACTTATCAAACTCAACACCCAAAGAACAAATAATCCAATCAAGAAATGGGCAGAAGACAGGAACAGCCATTTTTCCAAAGAAGACATCCAAATGGCCAACAGACACATGAAAAAGTGCTCAACATCGCTCAGCATCAGGGAAATCCAAATCAAAACCTCAGTGAGATATCACCTCACACCAGTCAGAATGGCTAAAATTAACAAGTCAGGAAACGACAGATGTTGGTGAGGATGCGGAGAAAGGAGGGTTCCCCTCCTACACTGTTGGTGGGAATGCAAGCTGGTGCAGCCACTCTGGAAAACGGTATGGAGATTCCTCAAAAAGCTGAAATAGAGCTACCCTACGACCCAGCAACTGCACTACTGGGTATTTACCCCAAAGATGCAAATGTAATGATCCGAAGGGGTATGGGCACCCCAATGTTTACAGCAGCAATGTCCACAATAGCCAAACTATGGAAAGAGACAAGATGTCCATCAACAGATGAATGGATAAAGAAGATGTGGTATATGTATATACAATGGAATATTATGCAGGCACCAAAAGAAAAAAGAAACCTTGCCATTTGCAACGACGTGGGAGGAACTAAAGGGTGTTATGCTGAGTGAAATAAGTCAATCAGAGAAAGACATGTATCATATGATCTCACTGATATGAGGAATTCTTAATCTCAGGAAACAAACTGAGGGTTGATGGAGTGGTGGGGGGTGGGAGGGATGGGGTAGCTGGGTGATAGACACTGGGGAGGGTATGTACTATGGTGAGCGCTGTGAATTGTGTAAAACTGTTGAATCACAGATCTGTACCTCTGAAACAAATAATACAATATATGTTTAAAAAAGAGAGAGAGAGAAGATAGTAGGAAGGGAAAAATGAAGGGGGGGGAATCGGAGGGGGAGACGAACCATGAGAGACTATGGACTCTGAAAAACAAACTGAGGGTTCTAGAGGGGAGGGGGTGGGGGGACGGGTTAGCCTCGTGATGGGTATTAAAGAGGGCACGTACTGCATGGAGCACTGGGTGTTATATGCAAACAATGAGTCATGGAACACTACATCAAAAACTAATGATGTAATGTATGGTGATTAACATACCATAATAAAATTAAATTAAAAAAAAAAAAAAGAAAAGCCCTTACTTTAGGAAAAGCAGAGTAGGTACAAAGGAATCTGAATGAGAACAAGAGGTGAGTTAAAAGGCCCAATTAGTCCGAAAGTCTGTAAATGCAATAGAGGAATCCTGGGAGGGAAATAGGCGAGCTCTGTGGGGAGCAGTAGTCCTCTGCTCTGACATCTTTTCTAACTATTCACAAAATTAACATTTTACCAGTCAGAGCATCCTAACATAGTCACAATGAGTCATCTGAAAACAATCACAAAAATTCAGTACATGTAAACATATTTGATTTCCATATGTCAAAAAGGTACCATAAAATTAAAAGATGAATGACAAGAAAATATTTGAAAAAAATCTTTAAATGTCACTTAAATAGCTCAAAAGAAAAGTTGATTTAAAAAACAGACCGCAGTAGAAACACGTGCAAAGGGCATTAGCAAATTTGCAACAAAGAAAAGCAATGGCTATTGAAACTAACGTAACAGAGTGTGTCAACTATACTCACATTTAAAAATTAACAGTTTAAGAAAGGAAATTAAAAGAAAAGCAATGGCTAATCATTATATGAAAAAGTGTTAACCTCAAAAAATAATAAATATTTTTTAGTCTATACTATGTGCTAGATCCCATACCAGAGCTTCTCTTGCAAGATTTCATTTAACCTGGACAACTGTGTGAGGTGGGTGCTGCAAATATCTAGGAAAAACATTGAACCTTAGTTCTCTAAGTTTCTGGTGCCCGAGGTTGCACTACTATAAGCAACGGAGGATTGGAAACCAGGTCTGTGTGACCCTGAAGTTCGCTGTTTTAATCCCTATGCTACACCATGGCCTCCCCAAAAGAAAGAAGTGGTGGAGAGCACATTAAAGTTATCCTTTTAAAACAAAAAAGGAGGGGGGGGAGAGAGGGGAGGGGAGGGGAGAGGAGAGGGGAGGGGAGGGGAGAGGAGAGGGGAGGGGAGGAGAGAAGACAGATGGGTGGAATAAGAAATAAGAAAAGAAATTGCCATGAAATCAAAAATTACATTTCAAGGAATTTCACTGAGAATCAAACACAAACATGGATTAAATATTATGTGGAATGATGACCACCTCATCTTTTATGTCGTGTGCACAGAGAAAATCCACAAATGCCCAACAACCGAGAACAGGTCAGATTCTATCACACCCATGATAGGAAGCTAATGTAAATATTAGTAGAACAAGGCAATATTGCCACGGGAGCATGGGCTATTAAGTGTAAATTAGAAATAAAGTTACGTGTCAGCATAATCTATAGATAGGTTAGAAGGAAATAAATTCTGACCGTCAGCAGTTTCTGAGAGACAGGTAATGTTTATGTTATTTATGTTTTTTCTGAGGGCTTTTTAGTTTTTTCCTTTTATGAAATTAATGTGCACACAATTAGCTGAAAAATCAGATAATGCTTGAGGAGATACTTGAAAAGAACGGGTTCCTACCCACTCCTCCCACCTCCCCAGAAGCAGTCACTCTTTCTCCTCGTATCTGCCTCCAGGTTTCCAAATAACATGGCTATATTACCCTTTTTGACCTAACAATTTTAGACATTATCTCTTGCCTTCCTAATGTAGAGGCTGAGGATTCGGTCTTCTCACGCCACTCACACCATCTCACTCGCCCTAGGTGTCGACTTGATTACAACTAAATAGTATTCATTACTGAGTTAACAAGTGTACTATGAATGCATTCATTTTTTCTTACACTACCATTTGTCCTTATGTTCCTACTGCCTTCTTCCCCATTTCTTCAGTTTCCTGGGTACTGAGGGCAAATGTGTCCCCAAATGTTCTACAGATCAGGCAAACCTTGTCAATATCCTCTCGCATGCGTTCTCGCACATGAGAAACCCATCAATCCCGTTTTCCCTCTCCTAGCCTGCCACCCTGCTGGTAAGGGCAAGGTTCTTTAAAGTTTGTGGGATTTTCCTTCCCACAGTGTAATTTCACAAGCAGGGAACAACTACTCTTATACCTACTGCTATACCTTAGTTAACAGGCAGTTTATTATTTGTCAATCGAGTAAAAATAATTTTTTTCTAGAACGTTAAAGCACGCTGCTTAAACAGCAAATAAGTTATTTTTTTTCTTAAATGTTTAGGCATTGATTACACAACCTGTCAGATTTTTTAAAAGCTTTAAACACCTTTAAAGACACACTTACAAAGTTCACAAACACACCTTTGCAAACATTTGAACTTCCATAAATCCAATAAATCAAGACTTACAAGTCTAGTGAGTTAGACTCTCCTAAGACTCAAGCCTGTTAAAAAAAAAATACACAAAATAGAAGAGTGATTGTAAGGCTTTTCCTACTAATCTCATTCTTACTCATCTGAAGTTTCTAGTATCATCCTTTTTCCTTTCTTGTTTGTTTGAAAAGTATTGTGTTTAATGCTCTCTGTTTGTCAGTCTCTGAGAGTATTACAGTTGTCTTCTTTTATAATATTTAAGGACTTCTAATTTCCTAGAACACAGACACAAAGGATTTGTTTCACTGCAAGCTAGTGTGAGATATTACGAATGGAGGCAAAATGTTTCATAGAGATATGATAAAATGTCACATATATTACAATTTCCTGTCTTTGGAGCTAAGGCATTTTTTTTTTTTATCCTACAATACTGAGCCAAGATTTAACACAGAAAACACATTTTCTTATACTCATTTATACACTGTTCATGTCAGATCTAGTCTTTCCTTTTATTAGAAGAATATCAAAAAATAACCTAGAGTATATAATCAATCTCTGAAATTAGAATAACAGGGGCACTTGGGTCGCTCTGGCGATTAAGCATCTGCCTTTGGCTCAGGTCATAATCTCAGGGTCTTGTGATGGAGCCCAGTGTCCAGAGCCTTGGAGCTCCCTGCTCAGTGGGGGGTATGCTTCTCCCTCTCCCTTTTCCCCTCCCCCCGCTCATGCTCCCTCGCTCATGCTCTCTCTCAAATAAATAAACAAAATCTTTGTAAAAAAGAAATTTGTTCTTCTGTTTGATAAGATTTGTAAAAGCAGGGGTGTTAGTATGACTACACTTTTACACAATAATTATTTTTAATAAAATGTTTATTTTTGAAAAGTTTTAGATTCACAGAAAAGTTGCAAAGATCATCCAGGGAATTCTGGATACTCCTAACACCTTTTCCCCAGTGCTAACATCTAACATTATCTTTATACATTTGTTCAAACTAAGAATCCATACATCACCTTTGTAAAGATTTTTCTTCACTCAATGAGGCATGTAAAATAGAAGTGACAATGATAATACAGTGACCAAGTAGTTCAAACAATTGTAAGGCATTCAATTGAATAACATAATACTTCTGAAATGTAAATAAGTCACATTAAGACAAAATGTTAAGTAATAAAAATAAAATTTGCCATTCTCTCCAGCTAGGTAGGTCTGATAAAGTCACTAGAATGCATTATTTCAAGGTTTATTTGCTAACATTTAAATGTGAAAAAGATACAAGCTGCAAACTGGTTTTTATTATAATTGTGTTTTTCCATCTTTTGGTGCACTTTTCACAGAAGAAGATGGTCTCGTTTGATGAGAGAGATACATGGTCTAGGGGGAGCAGAATCTCCCGTAAAAGAGAATGTTACCAGTTTTGTTGTGCCTGATGAAGAAGAGGAACGGGTGGTTTGCATTAAATTCAATGGAGGGGAGTAGAGTTCGAAGGCTCACCTCACTCCCAGTACCAGCTGCAGCCTCTGTACCTTGTTCATTTATTTCTACAAAAGACTTGTGGAAAACATTGGACAGAAATAAGTTTCTCTCCATAGACATTCCTGAGAAATCAGCTCTGCTCTGGTTAAAGGCATCGCTCATCCCCATATTGCTCAGGGTTGACTTGAGATCGTAAGTCTCTTCCAGCCTGAACTTGGGGAGCTGCACCTGCACCTGATATAATTCCATCATGTCTGCACTGGTCCACTCACTCAGCTTCTCGTAGGTGATGGCCTTTTCCAGCTGCAGGTGTGCAACAAGGAGGAAAGAGTCAGTAATTCCAGAGTGGAGTGAGAAATAGTGGTTGGGTGAGACCTCAAGATATTACATACATGAATTACCATCACTCCCATTACCCAGGGTAACAGAGCACACACATTTGGAAATTCTTTGTGTAATGAGATTCCTCACACTGTTGACCTACAGAATCTTTGTTTTGCAACTGAATAGTTGCCAGGATACAGGAGAATTAAACCTTGATTCAAACTGGCATGCTTCTATGCCAACGTGCAAAACATCACCTACACACGGAAATGAGTCAACATAAATATGCATTTAGGTGCTGTCTGCACAAAAGCATAAACTTTAGAATAAATTATGTGCCGGGGTCCAAAAAGTATCTGTTATATTAACATGGGACACAGCTCTTTGAAAACAAAATCTGAGATAAAATAAAATGTCTATATAATCACAATATGAAATTAGTAACTATAAGCTATGCCAAAAAAAAAAGCGAAGGAAAAGTAAAGAAAGGAAAATCTCCAAATCTTAAGAGTAATGCCTATTTTTTAGTATAGTTTTTGAGAATATTTTTCTCCTCTTTATATTTTAAATTTTTTAAATAATAAATATATGTGGATGTATACACCCATATGCATAAGTATATATGAGAAAAAATGTGCTTTTTTTTTTAATAACACGTTTGTTTCAAGACGCATGCTTTTGCTACTTTGAGAGTTTTCTAGACCCAAGTATTGCTGTCAATGACATACTTGTAGATGGTGTACATTAGTAATCTGACAACATATTCAGCTCAGGACCCTGCACTTTTAGGAAGAAAGGCTTATCTTTTTTTTTTTTAATTTTTTACTGTTATGTTAATCTCCATATATTACATCGTTTGTTTTGGTGTAGTGTTCCATGATTCATTGTTTGTTCATAACACCCAGTGCTCCATGCAGAATGTGCCCTCTTTAATACCCATCACCAGGCTAACCCATCCCCCTACCCTCCTCCCCTCTAGAACCCTCAGTTTGTTTTTCAGAGTCCATCATCTCTCCTGGTTCGTCTCCCCCTCTGACTTACTCCCCTTCATTCTTCCTCTCCTGCTATCTTCTTCTTTTTCTTTTTTCTTAAAATATGTTGTGTTATTTGTTTCAGAAGTACAGATCTGTGATTCAACAGTCTTGCACAATTCACAGCGCTCACCGCTTATCTTATAAGGGTGTGACGCTAATAGTTTAGTGTCCACCATTTGTCTTACTTTTACCATTCTTTCCAGTTTCACAAATTTTATGATACCATTTGGAAATCTCTTCTACATTCTAGCAGGGCTATGGAAACTTAGAAGTATAAAGAATCTGGAACACATGAAAAGTTATGCACAGTGCAAAGAAAGCCAGGCCACCCATTGCATGAGAAACTAATGTTCAATTTAAATATGCAAGTTGCTCAAAAACATGGTGTGACCGAAGTTATATCAGGATTCATAGAAATGTAGCTGATAAGCAAGTAATGAAGGTAGTACTGATACAGCCTTTTTCTCCTGAAGACTTCATTTAATTAAAATGGATTTTTTCTCACGTTTTGGAAGTCAGAGTCTTGTTTAAAAATGTATATCTCAAGCTAGATTAATGCAAATGATTAAAAAATTAACCTCCAATTAGGTAAGCCCTACGAGATGGAGAAGAAAGGCCTAGACTGAGGTCAGCTCCGTGACTGGCAAAGAATATACGTATCCATTGCTCCTGTGGCTGTTTGCTTAGCTACCCCATGCTAGAGCTTCTAGATTACTTAAACTTTCTGAGGAATAGTGATACCCAACTTACAGAGTTTTATAAAATTTAAATGATACTGTGAAGGTAAAGTCCCGAGGGCTCAAGGTATGTTGGTTGTCTTCCTCTATAGGAATCAAAGAACAAACAGGAGGACCATGTCTTATGTTTCTCCCCAGAGGAGTAAACACCAGAACCACCTTCTCAGCAAACAGACAGTACCTGATCCAGCCCATCGATATCTTCTGGCAGCAGTATGAGCAGGCTGAGGTCACGGCTCTCATAGTAGAGTTGAAGGCCCATGGCTTGTGGCTTTTCAATGTGAAAAACTTGGAGTTTTTCTTTCATGGACATCATTAGCACTGGTTTGCTTGTACTCTATGGGAAGGAAGTAGCAAAATCACTGAGGAAATGTTCCACCAAATCCTTAATTTTGTTTTACCGTAATCAGTTCCCAGTAGTCTGGGACACTGGCAAAATTGGTGATTCTCTGCAAAATGCTGAATGAAGTTATGCAGACCTTGCTTTCTGAAATAGGTGTTGTACTGGATAACATTATCAATAAGTGATGTGGAAGTTTCTTCTCATAATGCTATCGTGGCAACCTCTATAAATCATAGCAAGCTGGATCCCACTGAACACTTTAAAAAGTATCTAATCTTATGCAAACTATGCCAAGGTCAATGAATGATTCAGAAACTGAATAAGGTGTATTTCACATGAAAACATTTGAGAAAGTATTTTAGTATCATAAACACTGACATTTACTAAGAGAATAAAAAGACAATAGGCTAGGAGGAAATACTTCCAAAACACATATCTGATAAAGGACTGGTGTCAAAATATATAACGAACTTTTAAAAACTCAATGATAATAAAAGAACCCAATTTTAAAAATGGGTAAAAGATATGATACCTCACCAAAGGAAGACATGCAGGATATGAAGAGATGCTCAATCATACGTCATTAGGGAATTGCAAATTAGAACAATGAGATAGCACTACAGACCTTTTGGCATGGCTGAAAGTCCAAAACACTGACAATATCAACTGCTGGCAAGGGTGTGGGGCAACAGGAACTGTTGTTCCCTGACGATGGGAATGCAAAGAGGAAGCCACTTCCGGAGACAGTTTGACAGGTTCTTACAAAGCTAAACGTAGTATTACCATATGATCCAGCAAGTGTGCTCCTGAGTATTTACCAGAATAAGTTAAAAACGTATGTCCACACAAAATCTTGCACATAGATATTTATAGCACCTTTGTTCATAATTGCCGAAAATTGGAAGCAGCCAAGATGTCCTTCAATAGGTGAATGGCTAAACAAACTGCCATATGTCCAGATAATGGACTATTATTCAACAGTAAAGTAAAATGACCTATCAAGCCAGGGAAAGACAGGGAGAAAGCTTATATCTATGGCCTATTGCTTAGTGGAAGAAGCCCATCTGAAAAGTCTATGTACTATACAGTTCCGACTACATGATGCTCCAGAAAAAGCAAAACTATAGAGACAGTAAAAAGATCAGTGGTTGCCAGGTATTTAGGAGGCGGGATGAATGGGTGGAGTACTGCACATTTTTTAGGGCAGTTAAACTATTCCACATGATACCTGAATGGCGGGTACATGACTATGCATTAGTCAAAGCCCGTAGAACTATACAAGACCAAAAGGGAACCCTAGTGAACTATAGACTTCAACTAATAAAAATGTATCAATATTGGCTCAGTAAGTGTAACAAAGGCACCACATTAATGCAAAATGTTAATAATAAGGGAAACTATGTGGGGGGCGGTATATGGGAACTCTACTTTCCTCTCATTTTTGCTGCAAACCTAAAAATGCTCTTTAAAAAGTTTATTTATAGTGGAGCCAATGGTAATACAAAAACAAAGCCCCGCAATTCAGATGTTGTAGACATATGTTACTTATCCATTCTAGAGGGAGCTGTTAATCACAAAGTCCCGCCCATCTGCTAATGTAGTGGTCATATGACTAGGGCTGTTCATTCAGAATACTTCACGATGCAGTGATTTTTCAGGGATGAGCACACGAATGGCACAACACAGAGTCCTCCTTTGGGAGCATTCTGTTAGAGCTAGCGGCAAAGACTACCTACCAGGGTTGTGAACCTCGAAGGCTGACGAGGGGGCAACCATATTCCCTGGTCATATAGAGAAATTGTATCTTCAGTACTAGAGAATGAAAGCAACAACCAGAGGGAGTGGAAGTGGTGGGAGTGGGGGTAGAGAGAGACAGAGAAGTGAGATTATGTCGTGAGACTCCCTGAACATCTCAGTTCCTCTTAGTTACGTAACGAACGCTAATATAATTCCCCTTTTACTGGCCTCTTTTGGAATGCTATTTTATCACTTGCAACTGAAAATTCCTTGTGGATGTACTCAGCCAGGTAACTACCCAGCTCATGTCTGGTTAGCCTATTCGATTCTATGTTTGGCCCTTTCCTCATCTTTATCCCACTGATTGAGAACCGCCTATTGCACACATCCACATGATTACTGTGCGCCTATTGCACACATCCACATGATTACCGTGGCAGGTCCTTGGCAGCACTATTTATGTGAGAAGACCTAGCCCAGGACTAAACAGCTTTAACAAATGTTGGCTAATCAATTCCTTTCCTAGGAATTTAAAATGAGATCTATTACACTGGTCTCTAAAACAGAGGCAGTGTTGTGAGTAGCCATGTTCCGCCAGTGTGAACCGGGAAGAAGAGGAATTTAGAGTTCAGCCTGAGGGAGGAATGGTGGGAGAAACAGAGTTGAAAAGATAAAAGACTGAATCTTAACTACATTTGAATCCTTGTTTCCACTCAAGTTCCAAGACCCAGCCACATTCCAGCCCTTAGGTTCTAGGGGATCTATCACCTTGTATTAGTCTCCCTTCTTGCTGTAGTGGGTTCCTATCACAAAAACAAGTGTGTTGTGTCCTAACACAAAGAGAAAACAATGGAAGAGATGAGATTTTAAATGTGTATTTCTTTTACTTATGAAAGGATAAGAATTTGGTAGAAGAGAGTACTGATCTAGGAGAACAAGAACAGAACTAATAGTGAAGAGTTGGGGGTTACAGTTCTGGTAGATTTCTAACTTAGTCATGGTTCCAGTCACTTTGACAGCTGGGAAATAAATATAATAACTACCTTATCTATTCTACCATAGTCGTAGCGGGGACTAAGTGATAAAATATGTGAATAGTCTATTTTCAGAGAAGAAACAATGAAAGAGGAATTCCCAGGTGGGATGGACCTGGCCTTTCGCTCAGCCATCCCTGCCCTGGTAATAGCCAGACTTTCCAGGAACATATATTCAGAAAGAAAAGTGAATTTCAAATAGAACCTCCTTTACAATGCCGTGTAAAAACCCATGCTGATTATTAAAAGGTTTCTACCTTGTTTATTCTGAAAGGCTTTTCTGTGGTGTTTTGGACTAAAAACTGATGTTCCCAGATTCCTTTAAAGTAAAGGGCGTTGACCAGAACCATTCTCGTTGCAGAATCCACAGCATCATCAGGTAGGAGATTTGGGATTTTTCCTACAAGAACAGAGGGACAGATTACAAATGGTAGAGTTACATCCTGGCAATATGCCCACTTATAAAAAGGATAATTATGAAATACTGCTAAGTGATAATATCTTATATCTACCAATGATAGTTAGCATTAATAGAATATTACTAACAGGTCCTATTTAAATTTCATCTACTATTCCAATAAAGTCCTTCTTCTGGACCGGAAATCAATCCAAGATCTCAAAATCTCAAGCTGTGTTCAAGTGTCAATTCATCTTAGTGCCTTTGAATCTGGGATAGTTCCTCATTCCTTCTTTGTCTTTCATGACTTTGACACTTTCAAAAAAGTTTGGTAACATGTCCCTCAATTCTCAGTTCAGATTTGTCTGATGTTTCCTCAATTGTATCCCCCCCAGAAAGGTGTGTCAGGCCCTCACTACCAGTCCCTGTGAATGTGCTCTTATTTGGAAATAGGGTCTCTGCAGATCTAATCAAGTTAAGATGAGGTCATCCTGGATTAGGGTAGCTCTAATCTAATAACTGATGTCCTTACAAGAGGAGGAAAATTTGAACATAGACACACAGAGAGGACAAGCCTATGTGAAAACACGGACATAGGACAGACGTAAAGAAGATTATGTGCCATCAGAGGCAGAGATTGAAGTGTCCATAAGCCAAGGAATGTCAAGGATTGCCAACAACATCAGAAACAAGGAGGGAGGCATGGAACAGTACCTTCCCTAGAGCATTTAGAGGAAGCGTGCCCTGCTCACACCTTGATTTTCAGACTTGAAGCCTCTGGAACTGTGGGAGAATACATTTCTATTGTTTGAAACCATCCACTTTGTGGTAATTTGTCATGGCAGCCCTAGGCCACCAATACAACCACAGAAGCAATGTGATGTGCCTCTCAATGAATCATACCAGGAAATAAATTATGTTCCTATTTCCCACTGTGGCTGATGTTAACTTTGATGATTTGATTCCCACAGGCTTCTCCCTGCAAAATTATGACTTTTCCCTTTGAAATTCATAAATATCATGTGGGGAGCTACTTGGTGACCACATAAAGTTCCTGTTTCTCATCAAACTTTTGCCCACCAATTTTAGCATTCATTGATGATCTTGCCTGAAACAATGTTGACTGTAGTGTTTGCCAAATGGTGATTTTCAATTTCCACTATTCCTTCTACATTTATGAACTGGAATTCTACTATGAGGAAGAACTTTTCCATCTCTTCCTTTTATTTAGGTATTCAATAATTTATATCAGTATAGACTCATGGATATTTATTTACCCTATGGGTTATAGTTTATTACTATCATTATCTATTTTGCTGCTCAAATTGTCCCAAATTTGGTTATTGGAAACCTCCTCAAGTTGGCCCCTATGTCCTTTTCACATGTTCTCAAATATTTTGAGCACTTCTCTACTTTCTGGTACCAAAATGTATCCTAAGGTTTATCTGGTGCTTTCCATGTCCCAGCCCTAGAATTGGCATTTCTTCTTCTAGGAGCCCTGGTTATATTTTTTTCCTTTTTTTCTTTTTTTTGAAGGATGGCTTTTAGAAATCAAGATGTGGTTGTTAGCTATGCACATTAT
Source organism: Eumetopias jubatus (assembly GCF_037043125.1). Taxonomy (NCBI): domain Eukaryota; kingdom Metazoa; phylum Chordata; class Mammalia; order Carnivora; family Otariidae; genus Eumetopias; species Eumetopias jubatus. Next base: position 12,976,234 of record NW_028274822.1, read on the forward strand.
TACTGGGATGTCATTGCTCAGTAGAGAAAGCTAGAAAATACATGTATTATACACACATCTGTAAATATCTCCAATATCTATCTAATTCTCTGTCTGCTTATATATTAAAGATGAGGAAGTCATATTGGTATCTCCTATTCCAATCCAGCACCATGGGGTTCATGCTCACCTCTGCTTTTCCTTATTTTCAATTCCTTTCTCTGTCAGTGAAACACCTGGCCCTTGTTATTTCCAAAGTATTTACTTATTTGCTCAATCCTAGAATATACATAAAATAGTTTCAGAATGGCTAACCCATTCTCCTATGAAAAGCAAATATGTTCACTGGGGCACAAGATTTGTGTACAGTTTTCTTTTTAAAGCCTTAGAGTATATAATCAAAATATTGTTTTTCTAGAACAAATATTTGTTGAAAAGAATAACTCTGAAACAGGAATATAAACCAAGAAAAGATGCTAGAAAATACAGATGGATTAGAATGATAGGTGAAACCACAGCGTGTACACACACACACCAGAGGACTGTTGAGCAAGTCCAAGTGTTATCCAGGGAGTTGGAACCTCAAAGGCCATGAGCAATGGAGCTCGTTCAGAAATGGGGAGTGTCAATGGGATTGAGGGAATTATTCCATTTACAGCAATTATTCTTACCCTTGACTATCAGTTAGAATCACCTGAGGATTTAGAAATACTGATGCCTGAGCCTCACTCTGAGAGATATGAATTAATTCATCTGGGATTGGATTTGGGAATCAGTAAACTTAGCTTCATGTGTAGCGAGGACTGAGAGCCACTGGTTTGGAATCATTTGGTCTAATGGTCTTTTACACCCCCCTGTGTGCCAGAGTCATTTGGTCTAATGGTCTTTTACACCCCCCTGTGTGCCAGCAGTGGGTAACAAATATGTCCACTTGCAGGTTATTGCTTTGAGCAAGGACACCCATGCCACAGTGGGGTCAGGACACTGTGGGGTAAAAGAAGATGTGGTATATATACACAATGGAATATTATGCAGCCATCAAAAGGAATGAGATCTTGCCATTTGCAACGACGTGGATGGAACTGGAGGGTGTTCTGCTGAGTGAAATAAGTCAATCAGAGAAAGACATGTATCACATGACCTCACTGATATGAGGAATTCTTAATCTCAGGAAAGAAACTGAGTGTTACTGGAGTGGTTGGGGGTGGGAGGGATGGGGTGGCTGGGTGATAGACATTGGGGAGGGTATGTGCTACGGTGAGCGCTGTGAATTGTGCAAGACTGTTGAATCACAGTTCTGTACTTCTGAAACAAATAATGCAACATATTTTAAGAAAAAAGAAGAAGATAACAGGAGAAGAAGAAAAGGGGAGTATGTCAGAGGGGGAGACGAACCATGAGAGATGATGGACTCTGAAAAACAAACTGAGGGTTCTAGAGGGGAGGGGGGTAGGGGGATGGGTTAGCCTGGTGATGGGTATTGAGGAGGGCACGTTCTGCATGGAGCACTGGGTGTTACGAACAAACAATGAATCATGGAACACTGCACCAAAAACTAATGATGTAATATATGGTGATGAACATAACAATAAAAAAAAAACACACATAATAAAACTTTTTAAAAATAATTAAGAACAACTACAATTAGGTCTATTTAACTTCTCCATTTCCCTTTATTGTTACAAACAAAAAGTAGGTTTGGAAAACAATAGTAGGTAAGTGAACTATAATAAAACAACAACTGAAAGAAATCCAGAGCCCTGGCTTTCCATTTCTAGGGGTTTGCTGGTAAACTGGCTCCAGGTAGGGGTGGGGGAGAAGGAGATTCCTGATTCGTAGCCTATTTCTGAGGTGTAAATATTCTCACCATATTGATTTCAAGCGACCAACATGGAAGTCTCTGAAAGGGGGGTTGGGAAGACAGGCACACGCGCAGCCAACCGGCTTCCATGAGCCTGACTGCACGAGGGCACAGCCTGTCTGCAGTAGTCCTCACCCGAGGCACATCAGAAGCACCTGTGCAGCTTTTTAAAAAGTTCTGGGGGCGAATCCTCAAAGGTGTCCTTTTCACAGAGGAAGCCACCTACATGCTATGCCAGGAGTGGAAGCTAACCTCATGGTATGAAAGCGAAAAGACTGGATTTTGAGGAATCTTAATAGATGAGCAATGAGGATTTCAGAAAGGATGAAAACAGAAGCAGTAAATTTGACCAAACTCCAACTCTGAGGCTTACTTAGCTAAAATTCTGTACAGAAATTGTGGAAGCCAAACTACCAGAGAAGAGTGCAAGCAGTAGTAGAATTTGTTTAATGGGAGAAGCAGAAGAAGCAATAAATAAAAAGCATGAGCATGGGTAAAAGCTGAGAGTTCAAAGAAATTGGACAAGAAAGAAAGAGAAAAAAATAACAAAGGAAACAAAAGATGACATTGCTGCTTGAAAACTGCAAAGATCTATACTACAGGCAACATTCCAGGGAAGTCAGAATCATGTCTGAAGAATTAAATCCCTAAGTTAATATTTACTGTGTGGCCCTGAACAATGCAATTAACCTTTTAGGTCTTAGTTTCCAATCTGTAAAATTAAAATAATATCTCCTTCACAGTGTTGATGAGAACACAGTAATGAGATAATTTTGATAGATAAGAACACTGAGGATATGGTAAATTTCTATGGCAGAAGTTCCAGTGTGAAAGAAAAATACCCCCAAAAGAATCCTTAAAAAGGCAGAAAGTTAGTGAGGTGGGAACACAGGGGTAAGAAAGAAGCTCCTGGTTTTACTATCTGTCTTCTCGGGGAAGAGTATGCCAAGGCTATCATTTGTTTGAACATCCCAAGTTTGATCATTCTGATTTGATCCTGACATTTGTATTGACAAGAACAATACCATAATCTAGAAATTAAAGAAAATTTCTCCTCAAGATTAACCTGCTCTGCGGGAAGCCTGCTTCTCCCTCTCCCGCTCCCCCTGCTTGTGTTCCCTCTCTCGCTGTCTCTCTGTCAAATAAATAAATAAAATCTTTAAAAAATAAAAAAATAAATAAAAAGTTCTGGGGGCAGCACTTCTAGAGATTCCAGCAGATCTGAGGTATGACTTGGACGTGTCTATTCAAAACAACCCTCCCTCACCTACAAAACAGACATTTTGGTTTTAACAATTAAATTTGGATTTGATTTTAAATGCTGACGTCAGAACTTTCTAAATCATTTTAGTATTCGTTTTTGTATCTTATTAAAGACAGTATGTTAAACCTAATTTACAATTTCTTTGATGATTCACCATGGGGAGGCTATCTACATCATTTTTTTAATCTTTATTTTTGCACAGAAGTTTTATTCTTTAAAAGCTCTATGTCATTTTTAATCAAGTATTCTATCATTTGATAGAGTTGTATATGCAAATAGAGAACATATCAAGGATTGAGTTTTGCACAGACTTATCTCAAGTTGGTTGAGATCCAGATGATTTAAGTTGTGTCGCATTATTCTCTGGGTTCATATGCTTTCAGAGAAACCAGCCTCTTGAACCCACAGCTGTTGGGGGGAGGTTTGTTTCTTTTTTTTTTTTATTTAATTGACAGAGAGAGAGACAGTGAGAGAGGGAACACAAGCAGGGGGAGTGGGAGAGGGAGAAGCAGGCTCCCCGCTGAGCAGGGAGCCAGATGCGGATGCGGGGCTCAATCCTAGGACTCTGGGATCATGACCTGAGCTGAAGACAGTCGCTTAACCGACTGAGCCACCCAGGCGCCCCCCACAGCTGTGTTAAGATATGTAAAATATAATTATTTTATAAAGGATGTACAAAATGTAGTCAAATACAACTTCAAATTAACAGAGCCAAATTTGACCATGATTTTGCTATACTCTTTAGAGCTAAAGTGCCACCTACTGGCTAGTTCATTGCACAAACCCTTGATAGTTTGAGGTCATGGGAAGGACAGTCTTCCAAGATATTCAGAGTAAGTCCTGCTGAGCACAGAGTTATTAATGTGACACTAGAGTGCCCAGTGTGCCAAGCACATGATAGATTTTGAGATTACAAACATGTAGACAACAACCACTTTTAAGTAGCTTACAGATTATAAGAAGACAAACCAGAAAAAAATTTGGAACATGTAACTGACACTATCATTGAGACTATGACTCTGAGTGCTGTGTGTCCAAGTAGTCCACATGGCTACTTGAAAGAAGGTCTATTTGAAACCTTAAGGAAAGAAGCTTCTTTTAGGTGGTTCAGATGGAACGTAGTCATGCTGAAGAGTTTCTAGCAACTTCCCTTAAGGATGTGCAGAGCTCTGCCTTGACAAAGTCAAAGTTCCTAAATAGCTGATTCATTCCTTACCTTATTTGGTGTTGAATAGCCCTCAAATAGCCAATATTTGTGTTCAGTACGTAAAGAGAAAATACAGAAATGACAGCTTTCTTCCTCTTTAGAAGATTCCACTTCTAAGAAATAGAGCCAGCCTTGTCAGCTGGAGTAATGAAGTCATGGGATGCAGGAAATAGGGGCTTAATAAAAGATTCTGACCGTGCCCTGGGTTAGTTTATTTTGGAGGAACTCTCATTTCACGAGTAGTGTGACAATGGAAGATTTTTCCTAGTGTGTCTATCCTTTATCTTGACCCTGTAGTAACTACAATCTGAAGTCTACTCTTTCCTCCCTCTCTGTAGGGCTCCCCCTTCTCTTCCAGAAAACACAACAGACACTGGGTTAGGAATCTGAGACCTCAGATTTAGTTCAGCCCCAGACTATTCTCACATCCACGTCTGCCATGTTGAATCTGTGTTGCATATTACAACACACTTTTGCCTTTGCAATCCCATTTGGTCCTCCTGCCAACTGAAACCGTACAAGTGCTCAGTAAATGCGAGCTAATCTATGATTCTAAAAACAGGCTTGCTTTTGAATGAATCCAGATCAGGTGTCAGTTAAGTAAAATGGTCACTCTTGCCTCACCATGGCTTCTGAGTCACTAGTTCAGTGAAAAAGGAACTGAGAATTCAGGGCTGCCAACTTCCTCAGGGCACTTCAGTAAACGTTAATGTTCTGAACAAGGACAATTAGCGGGCCTGCTGTGTGTTAGTGATTCAAAGCTGAAACTCACATCAGGCAGCATCATTGCCCTTGGGCCCTTGAGTCTAGCAGGGGAGGCTTCAGCAGTTAACTTCAATAACAGTGCGGTGCATGTCAAAGTGAACTTTCACACTGAGTGCTGTGTGAGCAAAGAGAGAGGCAGAAACAAACTATTGGGACTTCATCAAGATAAAAAGCTTCTGTACTGCAAAGGAAACAATCAACAGAACTAAAAGGCAGCCTATGGAATGGGAGAAGATATTTGCAAATGACATATCTGATAAAGGGTTAGTATCCAAAATAAATAAAAAACTTACAAAACTCAACATCCCCAAATGAATAATCCACTTAAGAAATGGGCAGAAGCCATGAATAGACGTTTTTCCAAAGAAGACATCCACATGGCCAACAGACACATGAGAAGATGCTCAACATCACTGATCATCAGGGAAATGCAAATCAAAACTACAATGAGATATGACCTCACAACAGTCAGAGTGGCTAAAATCAACAACACAAGAAGCAACAGGTGCTGGCGAGGATGCGGAGAAAGGGGAACGCTCTTGCACTGTTGGTGGGAATGCAAACTGGTGAAGCCACTCTGGAAAACAGTATGGACGTTCCTCGAAAAGTTAAAAATAGATGTACCCTACCACCCAGCAATTGTACTACTAGATATTTACCCAAAGGTACAAAAATACGAATTCAAAGGGATACATGTACCCCAATGTTTATAGCAGCATTATCAACAATAGCAAAGTTATGGAAACAGCCTAAGTGTCCATTGACTAATAAAGGGATAAAAAAGATGTGGTATATATATATATATATACACAATAGAATATACTCCGTCATAAAAACGAATGAAATCTTGCCATTTGCAATGATGTGGATGGAATTAGAGAGTATTATGTTAAGTGAAATAAGTCAGTCAGAGAAAGACAAATAGCATATGATTTCACTCATGTGGAATTTAAGAACAAAACAAATGATCATAGGGGAAAAAAGAGAGAGGCAAACCAAGAAACAGACTCTTTACTACAGAGAACACACTGAGGGTCACCAGAGGGGAGGTGGGCAGGGGGATGGGCTAAACAAGTGATGAGGATTGAGGGGACTTGCGATGAGCCCCGGGTTGAATCACTAAATTTTAACCTGAAACTAATATTACGCTATATGTTAATTGGAATTTAAATTAAAAATTAAAAAATTTCAATTTAAAAATTTAAAAAAAAATAGAACACTCAAATTTTAGGTGAGTGTGTGGCTACCTAACTACAAACTGCATCTTATAGATCGTTGTTACAGCAAGTCTGGGTGACCAACTATCCTGGTTTGCCTGGGACCGAGAGGCCTTCAGGTGGAAAATCCAGGCAAGTCCAAAGTAAATCACAACAGGTGTGTCCCTGGCACCTAAAGTGCACCATGTAGCTGAGTTTGGGATATGGGTGCAATTGATGTGTGAAACTTTCAGGTCATCTCTTTAAATGCAAAGAGGCTTTCTTTTCCCCATTTCCTGGTGACTTTAAAATGACACATGCAAGACTCATCTTAGACTTAAATACGAAAGCCATGTTTTGAGGGTGGCAGAGCTGGCCCACCAGTCTGGGTCTCTGGATTGCCTCAGCAAACAGAATGCTTATCTGCCTTTTGACTATTATGTGAAAAAAATAAACTTCTACCTTAGCATTAAGCCACTGTATTCCAGGTCTCTCTGCTACGGCAGCTTAGCCCCCTACTCTCATACCTGACCTGATTTTGAAAATTACTTAAGATTATATAACACAGTTAATGCCACAATTTTGTTATTAATTACTAGCTGTTTTTCTTTAGAAATCACAAATGTAGCAGTTTTTCAACTTTCCCTTTTGCACTTTCCTGCTTTTTTGCCCCTGGGCTCCTCTTTGGAATTATTGGGATGTAAGAATTTTCTTGTCCACTTAGTAAAGTGGGTGTCTTGACTTATATGTTTTAGATAAGACTTACTGGGAAAGCTGTGGATCTGAAAATCATCAGCATGAATAGAAAGAAATGTTCTGGGGGCGACTGGGTGGCTCAGTTGGTTAAGCGACTGCCTCTGGCTCAGGTCATGATCCCAGAATCCTGGGATCGAGTCCCGCATCAGGCTCCCGGCTCAGCGGGGAGCCTTTTTCTCCCTCTGGCCTTCTCCCCTCTCATGCTGTTTCTCTCTCTCTCTCCCTCTCTCTCTCTCTCTCTCTCTCTCTCTCAAATAAATAAATAAATAAATAAATAAATAAATAAAATCTTAAAAAAAAAAGAAAGAAAGAAATGTTCTGAATATTTAGAAGGTGTCCATAGTTCTAGTTAAGAAATACACATACTTACGTACAACGCAAATTCAAAAAAATACAGCAATGCTTGGAGAAGACACTCTGCCGAGAACCTTGGTGAAAGCTTACCCTCAGTCTGACTTTCAACCCAAGAGTTGATCTCCTTCCGGATTTGTCCAGAAGCTTCCACAAAGTTAACAGACTGTGGTTCTGCACCGAAGTGTGTTTTCATGTCTTCTAAATATTTCTGGAAGATATAGGTAAAATCGCCTTTTGTAGGGTGTCCAAAACTGAGAAATCAAGTCTATCGATGGACAGTTGCAAACCCCCACCCCGTTGCCCCCTTCTGTCTTTTCCATACTCCCATTTTGATCGAAAATGAAACACTCCCCTCTTTAAAGTTAACTGGGCACAGAATAGCCGTGCAGAAGTCCAAGTGTGGAGGAAGGCCTGCCTCCCACAGTTCTGGGGCTCCCACACCCTCCCTTGTTTTTTTTAAGTAGGCTCTACACCCAGCGTGGAGCCCACCGTGGGGCTTGAACTCACGACCCCGAGACCAAGACTCAGACGCTGAATGGACTAAGCCACCCAAACAGCCCTACTCTCTCCTATGTTTATTCATGCCTGTGAAATGGGGCCAGAATGAAAAGGGAGAGAACTCTAGGAGTCCCAGGACTGCCTCTAGTGACTAAGATATGTTGGCAATTGCACTTGGCTTTCTCCAGCAGAGCTGGAACCAAAGTGAAGCCTCTGGGTCCGGGAGCCACCTGCTGTGGACTCTAAGTAGCCAAGAACCTGTGGAAGGCCCCTGAGGAGAGCTATACGCTGCCCTGAAAACTGATTGCTAAGCATGGGTGTCTGAGGGAAGAAAGCTGGCCTCATTCCAGCCCCTTGAGGTCCCTCCTGGTGGCAGTCATCAGAAGTGGGCTTGTGAGGGCACCTGCCATCCTCAGGACAGCTGTCGTACTCCTTTGGTTTATTACTTGCTGGAGGAATTGTGTACAGTAAAACATGGTGAGTTAATTCAGCCTCCAGGCAGTGATTTGAAGACTAGGAAGTCTAAGCTCTGTAGAAATTATAACCCAGTGAGAAAGGAAGGCTTAAAGATTCATCAGGCACCATTCCCTGGGTTGACTCATGGGTTCTGATCAACCTCTCTGAGCACATCCAGGGCTTGTCAGGGCTTGTGGACATGTTAAAAGATGTCTCATTTTGTATCTCTGTGTCCTTCTCATCTCTAAGCGCCCGCCCCACTCAAATACCTCCGACTTCCGGACCAAACCTGAATGCACGAGACTACCAGTGACTGAAATGTCTTTAAGGCCTCATTTGGATGCTTTTCTGCCTTTAGTCATAGCCAAGCCCAAGTCCTGAACTCCCCAAATTCATTGGCTATGGGCAGGGACAGTACTGCTTGATATCATAAGATAGCATTATCTTTTCTATTGCTGTCCCTCTCTACCCCATCCAATTTCCTTGCTCTTTGCCCACTGGGCACTTGGGTCCTCCTGCTCTCTTATGACATGAGATGTGATGGACTAACAGGAAAGTCGATGCTTGGCTTGGTTCAGGGTGCACCACTCTGAGGAGCCCTTGAATCTGAACTGAGGACGAGAGCATGGTCTGCATTGTGGGGTCTCAACCATCCGAGAAGGGGAGAAGGCGGTATTATCCCATGTTAAGAGTCTTTTCTAAAGTCTCTAAAGTCGTGCTGTGAGATGACTCATCTGATCCCCAAGTCAGCTTTGCTCTTGAGTACAAGTCTCCAGCCGCACTCCCAGGAGCAGCTCTGCCCCCTGCTCCTGCACGTTGACCCTACTGAGTTACTCTGCATCTTCTGCTCCATTCCCCGTGAAACAAATGCTAACCCAGAGACTATGCAAACCACATTTCTGTACCTGTTTACCAGTTGAGGTGGACCCCTTTATTCTGAGCATAAAGATCTGATCACTAGGTCTGGCTTGAGACTCATTATTGGTTTCCTTTACTAGATACCTACTGGTGGTCTAAATGATTGTTTACCAGGAATGCTGACCCCATACATGAACATTGTCCCCGGGATCTCAGGAGAAATGTACAGAGTTTACTGATTGGTCTCACATGCCTCTTTCTTTCCTTCCCATCAGCTTAACACGACATGTTTGCACTTACAGTGTAAAATGGGTAGGTTTTCTCTCCATATATCCTGTTGGCTGTTTTAAGTATGTAAGCCTTGCTGGGATTGCTGATTTCTGAGATAAGTGTCTGGAAGTGAGAGTGTATTTCTTCAACCTTGCCCAAACCGAATTCCTTTGAAAGAAAAGGGATTAGTCAAACAGTCAAATAAAAACACTGAACAAGAACTAGCTATATATGAACAACCTCTATCTCAATGAATTTGGTGTACTGCGAACAAAAGCTGAAATCAATTGCATGGTAGACAAAAAATGTTTTCTTTAATGTTAGCAGCGCAAGAATTTACAAGTTGTTAGGGCATCGTTTTCTTCACAGTTTGTAAAGGCAAGAGCAAGTTTGAAGGTGGGGCAGTTTTGAAGGGGAAGGAAAAGATGGAGAGAGATAAAGGGAAAGAATACGACCCTTCCAAAAGGCATACACGTTTTTGTATTTTGAAAAATTTTCTATAGTTTGATGATATTTGTTCTCAGAGACGTTCCCTATCAAAGTTTGCTTAAATCAGCCACTAAAATACATATGCTGCAAGCGTTTTCTCCTTATCAAATGTGTATTCAAAGTTAAGACATACCGTCTTTCTTTTCTTCTCACATTCAGGAGAAGATTTGATGTCCTGGTCTCTGCTAAACTGAAGCACCTGTCATTTCAATAAAAAGGCAATATGTGAACATACTTTGCGAAGATGTAACCACTTGAAATACTCATTAGCAAATACAAGTCAGTTGTTCACTTCACTACGGAGCATATGATTAATTACCAGAGGGGCTGTGATTTCACTTAAATGATGTGTTAACTGGATGGATGGAGTAAGTTGACAGCAACCTTTAAATAAATTTTTAAGCTCCTATTTAATTAGCTGGTCTCTTTATTCTTATACTCTTTATAGGGCATTTGAGATGATGTTGGGAAGATCCTTAGAGGTAAAAATCTCTTGTATTCCATGTTTTATTTTTTTTTTTTTTTTGATCTACGGTTTTTTGAAAACTAGGTGTTAATTGAGAGCAGCATTTAGACGATTTAAGCATAGGCCACTATTGCTCCAATTATCTATAAAATTCAGGGATTTTAGTTGTTTATTCTAGGTAAGTGTTTCAGGTCTCATTGTCTACCCCACTTGACCGTTATAGACATTCTTTGTGTTCACCCCAGCACTTCATTTGGAAGTTAACAAGAAGGATGTGGACATGCCTGCTTCCCCTGAATTGTACAACAGTAGAAAATGAGGTGATAATTCCATCTCCCAGCCTGGACCCAGCTCACAATGAGGAATAAAGTCTGGTTTACCAAAGCTTGTGCTGACTGACACCCAGTGACAGACAGGGGTACATGAGCAACTCAGTCTCCATTGCATAGCGTTGCTATTGATATGCAAATAGCATTTAAATAAAGCAAGGGCAAGGAACACAATGGACCCAAGTTGGAATCCATCTAAGATTGTCTATCACATTAACAGTTAAGCCTTTTAATAATTAACCAATTATTAACTAGGGGTGAACCAGGATTTTGTTGTTGTTTGAAACTATACAATATCTTGTGAACTAAAAGACTAAGGGTGACATCCTAGGCCCAAGCTGACAGAAGATAAATTCTGCCTATTTCATTCAGAATTACTGGCTGTGCTGTTTTCTGTATTTTGCCCAAAGGGCACCACCTTGAGTGGAAATTCTATCACTTGGCCTTTTGATTATTGCATGATTTAGGGCTGGATTTACTCTTTTCTATGTCTATTTTAAAGCAGACACACATATATTTATATGTGTGCACACATGCACACATTTACACATGGCTTTTTAAACTATAATTTTGCCATGTATGGCTCTACTTTCGCATGCACGTGTGCGTGTGCACACATGCACGCACAATGCTTTGAAGATGCTTACAGCAAATCAGTAACTGCTTATACAATACTATTGTTTTGTTATTTTAATGCTCTCAATGGGTTCTTTACATTCATCCAGACAACCACAGATTGAACACAGAAACAACCAAAGCACAAAGAACAGGATTCACTTGATTTTTCTATTTGTGTCTTCAAGAAAATCCTTCTGAGATTGGAAAGACGATGACTAATTCTATTATTTAAAGTACGAGCCATTCAAAAACGATATGCTATCACTCATATATGGAATTTAAGAAGCAAAACAAATGAACAAAGAAAAACGAGGCAAGGGAAAGAGTGGACTCTTGACTAGAGAGAACGAAGAGAGGGTAGCCAGAAGGGAGGTGGGTGGGGGTATGGGGGAAATAGATGAAGGGGATTAAGAGCTCACTTATCGCGATGAGCTCTGAGTAAATCACAGAAGTGTTGAATCATTGTGTTGTACACCTGAAACCAATATAACACTGTATGTTAACTTCACTGGAATTAAAATTTAAAAATAAAATAAAGTATGAGCCATTACTTCTTGAAATGTATTAATAATCAAAATAATTTTTTTTTTTTTTTTTTTTTTTGGTGCTGAACCAAACTCAATAACCTTATCTTCTCTCCATTTGATCTTGCTAGGGAACATGGGCTCTTAGGTGGTTTTTTTAAGCAGCGATTTTTCCAGTTGATTCTCTTTCCCAAACAACTTTTTACGGCCTAAAAAAAATGTTTAAGTGTATTTTTTGTTTTGAAGGATATGGCTATAAAATGTAAGTTATGCAGACTTCAGGAAGCAAATGATACTAACAGTTAAGGAGAGCACTCTGTTTAAAGGCCACAGAAGACACTTGACCTCTCCCGCTCACCTGGGCCATCTGGGAGGCCGTGGTACCTCCGGTGCCCAAATATACCATAGCCAATGAGGTCGAGATGCCCCAGGGAGAAAAGAAAATATTTTTGCCCTCAGCCGATTCAGCCAGCTTTTTGCTGAAGTCCAGGGCAAATTGGTTGATTGATTTGGCTAGAGAGTCCATTGGGAAAACCTAAGAAAAATAAAGCAGAGATGGAAAACTTGTTAATAATCCTTTCCACTTATTTTACTTTTGGCTGACACAACTATCTTTTTTAATCACCCCTTCTTGAAATGACCAAAATTTATATTATCTAATCCGATTTTATAGCATATATGTAATGTATATATTTCCATTCATCCTTATATGTGTACCTATTCATAACAGCCAAATAGACTGTTGGAAAATTCCACACAACATTATTAGTTTACATATTAGAAAACTGAAGTCCAGAGAGTTTAAGGAAATTGCTCAAATTTTAGTGATAAGGCACAGCAGAGAACAATTGGGTGCTAGTCAGTTGGCAGCCCCTTGTTGAGAAAATCACAATAAACATGGCAGTGGAACCAGGTCTCGTCAAGGTCAGCCCTGTGCTTCTCAATGCACTGCTGACTTTATACAGTAGATGAGAAACCACTAGACATTTTTTCAAGAAACGTTGGGCTTTTTCTCACTTACCTATCACCCATATTTTTGTACTTTTTAACCGTATTTATTCATTCATGCCTTTAGTTATGATATTCTTTGTTCCTGGAATGCTTTGATCCTCATTTACTCTATTGAAATCCAATTCTGTGCAAGTTTCTGCTTTTCTTTAGAAGCTTTTCCTGATCTCTTATGTGCAGAGGAGTAAGTCCCACAATATCATTTTTGCCCCCTATTTACATTTATCCCACTGCTAGTTTTGCCTTCACATGCTTATATCTTTCCAACTCCAGGGTAAGTTCCTTGAAAGTAAAATTTTCTGTACCTCCAACAAAACCTTGCTCAGGACTTTACACAAAATGGATGCTTATAAATACTTGTTTATTATTTTTTTACAATGTTCATTGTTTGGGCTCTAGCTGCCATTTTTTATTTATTTAAACTTAAAACCATACACAGTTTAGTGGGAAATGCTCATAGAGAAGTAGGGAAGTCAAGGCTCTTTGCCCTTATTCTCACTTACTTGGGACCCTCTGAAACTGGTCTTCTTGAACAAAAAAACTCGGTTTTACTCATTTAAAAAAATTATATTCAACCTCTAAATTTCACCTCTATTTACCCAACATTTTCAGTCTTTTAAGAAATAACTACTTCAATAGAAGAAAGAAATAACTACTATCAAAGAAATCAAAGAAATAACTACTATCAAAGAAATTACTTCAATCTGATGTCATTTTATCACCAAATAATCTCTCAGACTGGTTAAATGATTAAAAAATAAATCAACTTCCTAGACCTAGAATTTCCCATTAGTGCCAATGTTGTATAGAACTTCATCTTATACTGATATCACCTGGCCCTCAGAACTTTAGAAAGGTCAGGAGTTCTCTCCAGTCAAATAGTTGAATCAAGGGAGAGGCATGTGTAGGCCAAGTTTTGGTTTCTTTCTTTTTTTTTTTTTAAGATTTTATTTATTTATTCATGAGAGACAGAGACACAGAGAGAGAGAGGCAGAGGCAGAGGGAGAAGCAGGCTCCCCGCTGAGCAGGGAGCCTGATGCCAGACTCCATCCCAGGACCCCGGGATCATGACCTGAGCCGAAGGCAGACGCTTAACCATCTGAGCCAACCAGGTGCCCCCAAGTTTTGGTTTCATTATGAATTGGATTAACAGTGATCCTGTTGAAATCCCTCCTAACCATAGGCTTGCACTTAGTCAAAGGACTTCCCCCTTTAAGTCCTGCTTCAGTTGTAGTTACTGCCTATTGCTGAAGCTGATGATAATTCTAGGCTAATATTACTTGACTAAAGAAAAAACAACTCTAGTTTTGTCATAAGTCTACATCCTCACAAAATGTTCGAAACTTGCCAGTATGTACTTTTTCTTGATAGATCCAGTGCCATCTTGGAAATAACCTCCTTAATCTCTTTACAGCTATATTCATTCGAATGATGCTTTGTTTACTGCCTATATATTAAACTTTATCCCTTTAGAATTCATGAATTACATTCATATGGAAAATGCCTGCCTCCTCAAAACCATACTAACCATGAAGGGAGGAGAAAGTAATATCTTAGGGCCTGAGATTTTTATCTTTCTACCTATGGTTTATGGTTATTCTAGAGTTTAATTACTTATAACAAATTCCTGAAAACAATAATTTTATCTAATGTAAGAGCAATTACTTGTGGAAAGTTAATATCCAGTTATCTTCAGCTTCATTGTCTTGTTAATAGCATCATTAATATATGAGGTATTGCCCAGAACATAAAAGAACAATTCCTGCCATTTTTTTTTTTACAAAAAATTTATAGAAGTGCTAACCCATTGGTAAAATTTAACCCAAGAGTGAAAAGTGCTTTCTGAAGGATGCAGAATTTTAGGATGATGTTTTACAGGAAATAATTTATCCATACAAGAGTTAGACAATGCTTTTTTTCAGAGAAGATTATAAATGTCTAGATCAGAAACCTACTATGCCATTTTCAGAATGAATTGTTCTTTGCAGTTTTCAGGAGTTACAGATGTGTCAGTTTATATATATATATATATATATATATATATATGTAAAATATGTAAATATATATATATGTAAAATATGTAAAATTTCAATCTCTCAAGGCCTTAGGGGAAAAACTGGAGAATTATGAAAGTAATAAAAGGGTACTGTAATTCATCAAAATGTCACATCATAGACACACATAGTCCCAAAGAAGCTTGGAGTCCCCTCTAGTCCAATCGCCTTGTTTTATCTCCTAGGAAACTAAGGCCCAGAGAGTTTAAATGTGCTGCCCAATGTGCACAGCTAGCTAAGAGCGAAGTTATCACTGCAATCCCATTCTCTGGACTCTGAATACAATCGCCTTTGTCATTGCATCTCATTGTCTTCAAGATTTTAACGGTAAAATGGAGGGATTGGGTGAGGAAAGAAGGTGAACAGAAGGAGGAAGAAAGGAGGGAGGATGGCATGGAGGAGGAGGAAGTGGAAAGGAAGCTCACCCCATGTTCCATAAAAGGATACCCAAGACTCCATGACTATCAGACTAATGACAGTGCCTACTTCTTGGAGCTGCATCTCCCAGAGGATGACATCTCCCCTCAGCACTTCTATACTTACCCAAAGCCATTTTCTGAGGGAAGCAATAGTTTGGGGTGTTTTACAATGAGCACACAGTGGAAGGCTGGGGCTTAGACTACTCGATGGAAGAGCCCATGGAATGGTGGCCATGTTGGGTGGGGACAGTGAAAGAGAGCCAAACCATTAATTCCACACATTAATGATGGGGATCAAATTCATATTACCAAGCCCGCTCTTCTGAAGGGTTAGAAGGGGGCGGCCTCAATTATTCAGAGAATATTCTATTTCTCTTTGCCTATGTTGACAGATACAGAGGCAGCCAATCTAGAGATGTGGCTGGTGTGGCTGGAGGAGATGCCATTCACAGCTTCACAATTCCCGGTAAAACCATTTCTCTAGCTCCCTTTAAATGAATGCTCTCTCTTCCCCTTTGCCCTCTTTCCCATACGAACTTTGAACCAGCTTGGGGTTAAATCTGTCTGACTTGTATAGAATTCTTGGGGAGATGAAGCTTTACCTATTATTTCTGTCTTTGGGAGCTCTTGATCGTTTGCTACTTAGCTAGACACTTCAATAAAGAAGGAAAGCATAAATAAACATTTAAAAAAATGTTTACGATACCTTATTTTCTTCTGCTGGAGCAGAACTGGCAACTGGTTCCTTTAATAAGAGATTGTGGCTGAGTTAAGTAACTGTTAACTGTAGGAATCATCTTTAAAAATTCTACCACCTCCCTTTTCTCGGCCCCACCCTCTGATTCACTTTTTCTCTTGGCCAGGAGCTCAAATCAAAAGACAGAGATCAACAATGAAGGTTTTGCCTGAATGACTTAATCACCTACACTTTCCATGTCCGTTTACAAGTAGAAACCTGAGCTCTGACAAATTCTAACAACTCACACTTTCCTTGCTTACTCTTCTGTAGTCTGCCAATCGGAAGCAATTCTAGTAGTTTTCCCCCATAGTATTTCTTAAAAAAAAAAAATAGAAAGTTCTAAATTAGTGGAATAATAATGGGCAGTAAAATAGAAAATATTATGGGTGAAATATTTGCTGTTAAATTGTTAAAGCCGCTCTTAAGGTGCCGTGTGCTAGAGGCCCCCAACAAATGTCGGTGCTCTTCTCCCTTGATGGGTTGGTGTGGAACCCAGGAAACCACTCCATCCATTCTCCCACCCCAGGAACAAGGGGTCTGGACCAATGGTTTAGACACAGTTGCTGAGTCAGATGCCAGTTCATCATTTTTCAATTTCCTTTTATTTCTTCCTATGAATGTTCCCTCACTCCTCCAGACTTCTTCAACAGGAAAAACCATAGTTACTGTTTTATTTTCTACAGCTGAATGCCTGTGCGTGGTGGGGTGGTAAGGGGGCTGGGAGGAGAGGGAAGGAACTGAGAACGTTCCAGAGGGACTGAGGGAGAGAAGGAGCCTCTCTACTGCTAACAGATTTGGAATGTTCTTCATGCACTTTGCATTGTTCTCTTCATGGGGCACACTTGTCTTCTGGTAAACTGGCTCAGAGTTTAACATTTGAAGGTTAGTGTGGAACCCAGAGCAGAGTGTTTCTCTGGACTTCACTAGGGAATGTGACTTGTGCAAGAAATTCTATTGCTCCTGCCTGACGTGTGCTGAGCAGATAGTAGTATCTATTGATGCCTCCAGACTGTTATTAGCTGAAAGTATCACATGGAAGTTGTAGATAGAGGGACCGTTCATCTTGACTGGCAGTAGTTCACCAGAGAGTGACTTGGGCTACATCAGTGCCCAGCACGGAGACGCCCCAGTTATTTATGTTGCATTAAATGCATCAATGCAGAAACTGCCAAACCAGCCAAGAAATGTTTTCCTCTTCTCTAAAGTCACAAACTAAGTTTTACCCATTGATTTCCCCCGAACCTTCTCCAGATTCCTTTCCCACTTACCTCTTGATTAAAATTCTTATAGATATACTACCCATGTTGATAAAATCATGGTTGTGCCTTATTTTGATGCCGGTTTGGGGGTGGGCAGGGAAAGAAAAAGAGGTATTAGTATCCTAAGTTAACAACATAATTTTATCAACACAGTTTTGTTTGTTGTCATCATTTATGGCCTGCCCTATGTGTATGTGGCAATATGTACAGACATTACTAACAGAGCCATAGGGATAGGAACTATATGAATGGGGAACAGGGGTGGGAGGGATAGTTTTTGCTCTGGCCTTTTTTATGATATTGATGTTTAGACCACGTGAATTTATTAGGTATTCCAAAAATTTCCAAGACAGAGAGAACTCTAGATGCATCAATAATATTCTCATAGGAATTCAGAAGGAGAGTATAAATTGAGTGGGAAGAGACAATGAGTGGATAATGGTTGCCCTATTCCTATGGGTTGCTATAAGAGAATACCAGAGACTGGGTGGTTTAAACCACAAACATTTTTTGTTTTCACAGTTCTAGGGGCTGGAAATCTGAGATCAGGGTGTCAGGCTGGTTGGGTTTTGGGTAAGGGCTCTCTTCGTGGTTCACAGCAGTCTGCCTACTCTCTGTGTCCTCATATGGTGGAGAGAGGAAGCTCTGATTCCTTATCTCCTCCTCAGGGCACCAATTACATCATGAAGATACCACCCTCATGACTTAATCTAACCCTAACCACTGTCCAAAGGCCCCATCTCCAAATACCATCACATTAGAAATGAGGGCTTTCCATAGCACATACCCAGCCACCCCATCCCTCCCACCCCCCACCACTCCAGCAACCCTTAGTTTGTTTCCTGAGATTAAGAATTCCTCGTATCAGTGAGGTCATATGATACATGTCTTTCTCTGATTGACTTATTCTGCTCAGCATAACACCCTCCAGTTCCATCCATGTCGTTGCAAATGGCAAGATTTCATTCCTTTTGATGGCTGCATAATATTCCATTGTGTATATGTATATATCTCACATCTTTTTTATCCATTAATCTGTCGATGGACATCTTGGCTCTTTCCACAGTTTGGCTATTGTGGACATTGCTGCTATAAATATTGGGGTGCACGTACCCCTTCAGATCCCTACATTTGTATCTTTGGGGTAAATACCCAGAAGTGCTATGGTGAGTGCTGTGAATTGTGCAAGACTGTTGAATCACAGATCTGTACCTCTGAAACAAATAATACAGTATATGTTAAAAAAAAAAAAAAAGAAGAAGATAGCAGGAGGGGAAGAATGAAGGGGGAGAAATCGGAAGGGGAGATGAACCATGAGAGACAATGGACTCTGAAAAACTGAGGGTTCTAGAGGGGAGGGGGCTGGGAGGATGGGTTAGCCTGGTGATGGGTATTAAAGAGGGCACGTTCTGCGTGGAGCACTGGGTGTAATACACAAACAATGAATCATGGAACACTACATCAAAAACTAATGATGTAATGTATGGTGATTAACATAACATAATAAAAAATAACTAAATAAATAAATAAAATGCTAAAAAAAAAAGAAATGAGGGCTTTCACATACATATGGGGCAGAGGGACACAAACATTCAGTCCACAGCAATGGCTCAGTTTCCCAGAACTGAAGGAAGATACAAGTTTCCAGACGGAAAAAATCTGCTGATGAGCAAGACAAATTTTTCAGAACAATTCTAAAAAATAGCCTTAATGCAAGGAAATATCAAAAACATCATTAGGAACACAAAGAAAATTATGAAAACTACAAGGAGAAAGAATTATCTTGACATCAACTTTCCCACCAGCAATTTTTGGTGCTAGAAGACCATAAAATCATACCACTAAAGTCTTGAAGAGTGCTTTGAACCTCGAATTCCATGCCCATCCTCTAACTCAATAATGAGAGTGAGAAATATGGATATCTAAAGACTCAATGATTCCCAAAGCTGCGACTTATCGAATTGCTAAATCATTGAAGTTCATAGAAAAATGAATCTAAACATAAGAGAATGCAAGCAGAACCCTTAATTTTCAAGAATGTTTGATGTAGAGGAAACAAACCACAATTCAAGCTTTACACACCTATTTTTTTTTGTAATTTTCCAGGATTCTACATTTGACCTGCTGACAGTGAGACAGTTTTATTTCTGACAAAGATAATAAACACCAGCACTAGTACTTATTAAACTCTGCACATGCTCAGCATTCTTTCAATTGTTTATGATGTATGAATTCATTTAACCATCATGGCAACCTTATGAGAAAAGCATTACTTTTTCTAGACTGAAAACCGAAGCATAAAGAAGCACCCTTCCCGGCCCATGGTTAGACGACTCATAAGGACTAAAACTGAGCTGTAGGGGCTGACAATCAAGGGCCTGATATTACCTGCTTAGCCACCATATTCCAGTGGATCATCTGTCCCTGCCTTCCGTTAAGGGGAGGCTGCTGCCTGGGAGACATTCTCAGAGTCCAGCCACACCCCTGCAGCCAGACTCTGCAGCCAGCTCGGACTCCCCAAACCAGACCCGCCTCAGTTCTCAGGACCTAAGTCTTGTTCTGCTCTGTCTTTGACCCACTCAAAGCTTTCAGCACTATTGGAAGCAAACACCCCTAAAAGAAGACATTTGTGTTTCCCCTCTTACTCTTACGCCCAGCCCATCTTCCCCTCTCTGAACCCCCAGCTCAATGACCTTGACCATGATTCTATGTCTGAACCGTTGGACCTGGTGTTTATTCCCGATATCCTTGAGGTTTAGCCATGAGGATCCCCAAAGGACTTTGACTCAAGCTTTTCTGAATTGCTGTGCCTTTTCCTGCTATGAGAAGGCAACTCTAAACCATTTTACACACAACCCCATCCCACTCCCAACACTGGGGGTTCCTGCAGGGGTGGATATCTTCTTATCTCCTTTATTCTGTTTTTTCTTGGTCCCCACAAAATGAGACATGATGCCTGATCCCTGGGGATCAAGGTATGACAAGTCTTAGGAGCTAACCACCCAATGGAATGACAACAAACAAATGGTTGTGTAGAAACATGTTTATTTTTTATATGTAGTTGTAATTTTATAAGTTATAGACACATCTATGTGATACATAATGCTAGAAATGCACATGACATATATTTTCCTGTTGTTCAATGCTTTCTTCCAGGTATTTATTATAAAAAGGGCATGGAAAGGACAACCACTCATCCCTCATTATACAAACAAGTAAATGTCCTTTTTTAGATAGAAAAATAACTGATCATCTGCTTCTGTAACTATCAGCTATATGAAACTGACAGTGAACAATAATTAAGACCATTCTATAAAATAATAAATAATATAGTAAAAGTTAATGCTATACAATAAACCGGTAGTAAGGAAGACCTAACTGGAGCATCACTCCACTTAGGAGACCAAATGATTAATAGGCTTGCAACGTTATGGTGGACAGCTGTCTCGTTATTTCGGTACTTATCATTAGCGTGTAGTAGGAGTTGTTCAGAAAAAAGCAGAAATGTATAGGAAAAGTCTCTAAATTTTTGGCACTTATTGCAATTCATGGAATCTTACAGCTCATACTACGAAATCCTGTGCAGAAACAGAACTTATCAATTTTCGGGTGAGATAAACCGGCCAAAAAAAAGGATGTTCTTGGTGATTTTGTGCATGATAAAGAAGAGGAAAGGATGGTCTGCCACAAACTGTGGACCTCCATGGCCAGTCCTCCCTGACAGAACGGCCCCGGTGCCGGCAGCTGCTTCCGTGCCCTCCTCGTTCACGTCCACGGTGGCTTGATGGAACACTTGGGACAGAAACAGGTCATTGGTGTCGGACATTCCTGAGAAGTCAGCCTGGCTCTGGCTGAAGGCTTCCTCCATGCCCATGCTCCTGAGGATGGATCTGAGTTCATAGCGCTCTTCTAATTTGAACTGGGGGAGGTACACCTCCACATCGTCTTCGGCTAGAGTGTCTTTGCTGGTCCAGTTAATGAATTTATCATAGGTTAGTTCACTTTCCAGCTACAAACCCAAAATTAAAAAAAAAAAGCCTGTAAGTACTCAGAAAAGAAGGCAAATAACATATAAGTCTCATGTTAACAATCAGTGGCTATAACTTTACCATATTGTGGGCAATATAAAAATGTAATACACCGGTAAAATATTTGCAAGAACGTAACATGTGTGACATATTTTCATGCTCTGAATGAAAGTTTGAGACATGAATGTTTATTATCAACCAATTCGCATGTTTCTGTGAGGAGCTGCATACCATTTTCTAGACCTGTAGGCATGTTTATCATGAAAGGTGAGTTTAGCTCCAGAGGTTTCAAACAATCCAAGCTGGAATGGCTTACCAACTCCAAGCCAGTGGACACATCACCAATTTCATCTGGAAGCAACAGGAACATGCTGACGCCTCCAGCATATGGGAGTTCCAGAATCTGAGTCTTTAGGTTGCTTATGTATCCAATGTTCAGCTCTTTATGCAAGTACATCATCTGTACAGGTTTGCGCTGAGTCTAAAATTATGAAGAAGTAAAATATGAAAATTGATACTAAGATGTCAGGAGATTTACAATTAGACATAAAAGAGAAATAGATTCTGCTTTAGTGTTGAAGAAATACAATCTTAAAAATCAACAAAATAAATTATTTATACCTTACAGTTGCTCTTATTAGCTTTATCATGATTCCATCTATTATTAAGATGGACAACAATAATAATTATAATAATACGAAAATGTTTGTTCAGTACCTGCCATGGGCCAAGAACTCTGTGAAATCTCACTGAATCCTTACAATAGCCAAGTTTTACTGATTAAAAAATGGAATTCCCAGAAGATAAATAAGGTCATAGATGGTTACTGGTAACACCTTAGTGGCAGAACCTACAACTGCATCCAGAATTATGTAATTGTAAAGCCCATGGTCTTCACCATCACTTATATGGCCTCTCAGAAAATTACTGAGCGATACTCAGTAGCTTGAAGGAGTCAACCAACTATCCAATGTGCATAATTTATGACTAACAAGTCATGCAGGAGCATGAGTGGTCTCTAACTTTTCTTTTTCTGTCTTGGCCAAGGTCCTAAAATACATGCTAGGAAAATCCATCTTGTTGTCTCATACCGCGTTCACACGGAAAGGATAAAGCCCATTTAATTTCTTCTCAAATGGAGTTTTCCACTTTCCTTTGAAGTAGACAGCATTCACCAGGACCATCTTGGTGTCCCCATCTACAGAACCTTCAGGTAACAAGTCTGGGATTTTGCCTACAGAAAACATGACATATGTTTAGGTTTGTGACCAAGAACTGCGATGTTATTATGATTTGAATCTCTTGAGTCACCATCAAACTCAGCATCTACATTTGTCAGATTCTGCAGAGGTGATGATCTCAAGCTCGAGTTTTTCTCCCAATTTATTTAAAGCATAAATAAAGCAGACCACCTTTCTCAGAAGGTTTGCAAAGTCCAAAAGAAAATGAAGAAGTGATGCATTTAAAATTTAGAATGACTATCAAACATGGAAAGATTTTCACCTCCTTTTATGTTGTTTTCTCAAAGTTTCACGCTCCTTCTATATCTGATCCAGACAATCTATGGGTTTGACCCACTGATTCATTCAAAAACTTTTTTTTTTTTTAAGTCGTGCTAGACCTACAGTAGGAGAAAGGAAGAACTGCGCTGGAGGGGCTGAGAATATTGGAAGAGGTATTCAAAATCAGCAGTGAAACAATGTGTCAGAAATCCTGTAGCAGAATGCAAAGTACTGTGGCAGTGCAGAGAAAGAAGGGTCTCAGGAATTAAAACATCCAAATGTGGTAGCTAACAAAAAAAAAAATGGCTTAAGAAACAGCCCATTTACAGTTAATACCTGCTCTATAATTTTTCAACTACTCAAATACATTATTTTACTTAATCCTGACAACTATTCTATTGGGGTATCCCTAATAGATCTTACACCAAAAGATCCCCCGCTGAGAAAGGTGAGCAGTCTCCTCAAGGTCACAAAGTGGTAAACTGGTTAGGATTCTGTGTGGACCTCCACCACCTCCATATCCTACTGACAGACACAGGACTAATATAAAGGTCAGTGTAATCTGACCGGCTTCCATATATCCATTCAATATATCCCCCAGGCAATTAAAACTCTTGGTTACTATTGAAAATTGCTATGGCTTTACTTAACTTTGTGATGTAAATGACAGAATTCATGTGATCATAATAAATAAAACAGACAATTCCCTCAAATTATTATAAAATCTGATAAAGCAGTCAGCCCAAAGGATGACAAGGCATTCTGGCAACACAACTGCTTGATTCACGGCCACTGAAGACAATGCTTACAGAGAAAACGAATTTGTGCTGTTCTCAGAAAAGCAGAACTTCTACATATCTCCTGAACTCTGCGGTCAGTTTTTACTTCCACTTCTGTTAAACTTCACTTTCCCTGATTCCTCTGTGTCAGTGGCTTGTCAGTATTTTAGAACAATAATTTTGAAATCAGTTATAGAAATGAAGAACAAAAGTAGAACAACTATTTTCAGAGAAACAAAAACATTTTATAAGTTCTACAGAACTTGGTTCATGTGCTTTTTCCCAGTATGGGAGCTAAGAAACTAAGGCACCAAACTATTCCTTGAAACAATGTTTTAAACGTCGGAGTTACATGAGCATTTACTTTTTGCCTACATTATCAAACAAATTCTTTAAACACCCAAATAAGGAATTCAGAATTAGACTAAGGATCAAAGAAGAGGAACCCCCAGTTTCACCACCAACTGGTAGTGGAATCTCGAATAGGTCGTTAACCCCTCAGGGACCACGAGTCCACAACCATAAAGGGGCAAATTTGGATAAATTATCTCCAAGGACCTTTCCGGTCCTAACAGCTCATAAATCTATGAAATAACAGGACAGTTCACCCTCGTAATAATCTCTGTGTTTTTCTTCCTAAAAATCCATCTATGTGTTGCTAGCCAGCAATTTACGACCTATAATTCTACCTGGAGATTTCGGAGAATGAAGGATTTTCATTATCAGCCAAAGACTGTGCTAATTTTTGTGGGGACCCAGGAGAAGGGTGACATATTGGCCCTATGCTCAAATAATTTTAGTCTATATGGGATGGCAAAGGAAACAAAATAAAATCAGTTCAGTCACAGTTGAACGCTGTATAAGGCAAACGTTAACAGGAGTCATGAAACTATCAAAGCACCAAAGGGGTGGAGAAGAGACGAGTGGCTGGGAGATACCTCTAGGAAAGGCTAGGACTTGGGTTTGCCACTAAATTAAACTCTGACATTAAGGAATGCATAAGAAGCAAGTATGGAGGTAGCAACCGAGAGCTCAGGGGCCAGCAGTCGTCCGGCATGGTCTGTTGGATTATTAAGAATTCAAAAGTCAAAGCGAAGAATAAGATCTTCTGCAGAGGCCAGCTGGAGGGCAGTGACGCTGTTTCTGTGTGGGGACATGGGGACATGGGGCAGCAGGACAAGTGTGTGAAGTCAGTCACCTCTGCAGTCTCATCCCCTCTCCTGTGCTCTACACTGGAGTCCAGCCAATCGGCATTCCTTGCCCCAGAGGGCCAAGCTCTCTCGCCTCTGCATCTTGGCACATCTGTGCACTGTGTCTAGAACTCTCTCCCCAGGCACCATGCCCTTAGCCTGCCCAGCTGCAGCCCATCCTCCTAATCACAACATAAACACTTCTCATTGCAGGGAGACTCCTCCCGTCGTGACACTGGAGGCCAGTGCCCTCCTCACGTGCTCCCGTGCAGTGTCCTGTATGTCCCCATAAAAGCACCTGTGACCACCTGACAGCCATCGCCGACTGAACTGAACGCCTCCCCTACACTGTAAGTTCTAGGGTGGCAGGATCTGGTTCTGTTTCATTTACAGAACGTGTACAGTGCCTGGCACAAAATATACGGTGGATTAACCACTGTTCACTGAAGGACTGAATTCAATAACAATGAATGGATGATTTAGTTAAGTGTGAGTCCTGGTAAAAAACAAAAGTGAGGCAGGAGCCCATGAAAGATTTAGGGACATGAGCTGCAATAGTAGAAAGTGGTTTAGCAGGGACCAAAAGACCCTCACAGCAGATAGGCTCAGAATGGTGAAAAACAGGTAAAATTAGTTTCTGATCCCTCCTTCTCTATTGCCAGGGGTCTCACACCACTTACTCAGTGGAGGGTCGCGCCGTTTTTCTTTGCTTTTGTCCACAGCGGATACAGAGCACAATTATTTCAATACTAGTATTTCCTACATTGGAAGACGTGTCTGCCTGCTTTCATATTTCCATCCTAAGGTAATATCCAAAATCAGATTATTTAAGTACTGAACACATGTCTTCCTACAGTAGACCTCAACTATTTTTTCTCACTTAAAACACTCCTCAGCTAAACGAGAATCAGGTTACGTTAACCGAAATAATTAAGGTGAGGTGAATTTTAAGGGAGTTAGGGCCAAGTGCAGGAATGATTTTTTGAAAAACATAGATCAAACGTTCCTAACTGAAAAGAAGAACAGGAAATATTGCTTTGGTTTTACCTTTGGTTTGAGTCTTGACCCAGGAATTAATCTTTTTTCTGGTTTCTTCAGTACATTCTAGGAAGTCGACAGCCTGGGGTTCAGTAGAGTAGTATTTCTTGGAGAGTTGCATATATTCCTTTAAAGCAAGAAACGGGCCAAAGGTGACAGAGTATATATACTGAAAAAAGACTTGGTGTAATTGTAAATCACGGGCTTTTGTCAAGATTTGGGGAGGGGTGGTTAAGGGGCTGAGGTAGGGGAAAGGGTGGAGGGTGGCTAGGGGGGGCTGGGAGGCTGAAAGAGGAAATAGTGTGGATTAAAAGTGCTCCGTTGACCCCCTTGCCCACACTCATTTGCCCTCCTGCACTGTGCATTATAGACCCTGAGTAGGGGGTGAAAGCTGGCTCGTGGGTAGCGTTTCTGGAAATCACTGTTCCCCCAGCTTTAGCAGTCACTCTGCACATGGGGCCTTTGCAGCCGTGGGAGGGAGCGCCCAGCCACGGGAGCATGCGCACCTGCAGCTGTGACCCAGGGCGTTTGGAGCCTCAGGGAGCTGGTGTGGAATTCTGACTCTCCTTGTGAATCACAGACAGAAGCTTTGAAGGTGACCTCATTGCACACTGGGGGCCCTGCCATTTCAATTGCAGGTTTCACTTACTTCCTTGAATCTCACAGACTTCTCTCCAAACAGTTTATTGACGCTGTCCAATAAATACTCCCCTGTGGATGCATTGATCGCAGAGCTGAGAGAGCGGAAGGATGAATGGATTGAAGCTCCAGCTTGTGCCTTAAACAGAAAGGAGGGATCTCTTTATGTAACACAGGACAGCTAAACAAGATACTTCGTTAAGTAAATGTATTTTTTTCAATGCAACAATAAAATGCTGTATTAATGCACACTTAGAATTTTCTGACACTTTAGAGGAATCTCTGAGGAAATACTTTTGATACAGTGCATTAAACTCATAAGGTAATGTTTTACTTGTTTCAAATTTTGCTGTACCTACAGATTGTAGTTAACCTTGAAGTAACCAACGTCCTAGAAGAAAGTGAGGCTTCTTTTGTAATTTCCTAAACTTCAAGGTCTCTGAGGGATTTTATTATATTAAAACATTACCAAAGAAATATTCTAGAAAAAGTTAATATGTGTCTGAAAGTGCCCATTAAAGGGTAGTCTTTACAGTGGGAAATCTGGGTTTTGGAAAGCCATGAAAAGTGTCGGTGAATTCCAATCCTCAGCCTGGAGTTTGTAAGCATGATGACAGCCACAGGGCTCGGTCACACAACAGCTAGCAGCAGGTGAAGCCGCGGACAGAGCCCTGCAGATGGACTTCCAGGTGTCACAGGAGACCTGGCTGGATTGCCATCTTCATGGGGCCCTCTGGACCTCCTCCAGCCCATAATTCCCTGGGCAACAGGCAGATGGAGCCGCATTCCAAGAAGGAAGCTATGGGAGATCTCCCCCTACCTAACCCACGAGCATATTATGGAAGTTGCTCATCAATAGGAGTACATCTATGCCCAGTTCCTGTAAGTTAGCTGGAGAGCTGATGTTTAAGGAAATATTGAGAAAAGATATTAATTAGTACCTGAGATAGATAGATGCTGAATAGATATGTACATACATACATAGATACATACATACATACATGGACAGGTGATAAATAGATAAACAGAGGAGTTGAGAGGGATATCTAAGGGTCAGTGGTCTCTCATGAAGTCATCAGGCCTGACCTACCCCATTCCTCAATTGCTTGTCACTCTTTACCTTCTTCCACCTAGAAATCTGCATCCATGCATGTGTATTCTAGGAGTTGCTACCACGATTTCAGAATAAATTATACATGCCCAACTAATGGCAGAGTGGTATGATTAAATCTAGAAACAGTTTTGGACCTAAAAGTCCTGAAGTCTAGATTCTATTCTGGCCCTGCCCATATTTATCTGTGTGCCCATAGGATATTTATTTAAGGGCTCCGAGTCTTAGTTTTCTTTCTATGAATGAGGGAAGTTGTACTAGGTTCCTTCCCTGTCTACTACTGTGACTTTAAGACAAGAAGATTCTAGAAATAAAGTGCAAAAGAAATGATGAACCCGTGAGTCAGATACCTGCAAAATAGCCTCAGGATAAGTGCCCTTCTGGATCTGCTGCATGAGTTCACAACCTGTGAGTTTCTCTAGGGTCACTGGGGTCTTCGGGGCTCCAACTTTGTCAAACTGAAACACCTACATTTGGAATTAGAGAGAACATATTTATGAGTATGTTTTCCTGCTAGATTACTTCACCTTTAAACCAATGGCCCTCAGGTACCTCTTAGCAGTCCTATCTACTTCCCTGCCTTTGCATCTTGGAATCAAGCACAGATATTCATTATACATAATATATAAGTGTCTGCAACTGAAATTTCCCTCACAAGAAACAGCTTGAGTTATTTTATACTAATCCATATACTGGCCATTTTGACAATAATTGGTTATTATGAGATGATTTATAACCTCTTCACTAAAGTATCTAAATTATCATCCAACCCATAAATGCCCTTGATAAAAAAAAAATGCCAGTATTTTGAAGAAAGTAATAAGGTTAATTCACGACCTTGCATGTCTCTGTCTTTTCAATGGCCTTATCTATTATCCACTTTTAATCTGTCAAAAACTACAAGCCCAAGTTAGTTTAAGCATAAACACGGTTACTCACTATTAACAGGGATCCCCTAAAATATTGGCATACGCCGCACTACACATAGAAACCCATGTGGGAGACAGGACCGGGGTCAGATGATGTAAGTGTCAGATCCAGAAAACACAGTGAAGCTGGCAGGTGAAGGCTGGTCCTACGAAGCTGCCTCAGGCTCCTTCCCAGCATGACAGCTTTCTAGCCTGGCGTCTCCGGTCTCAGCACCCCTAGGCTGGCCCTGCACCCAGGCCTCCCCGCAACCTCGCACATCCTTTGGGTCCCGTTGGGCCTGCGTCACATCCCTTGTGAGGCCCGTGGTGAGGGGGAACTTATCTGGTCAATGGATTGATGGTGGGGACTCTGCTGACAAAGGAAACGCAAGCTTGTCCAGCCAGGTCGTGAGCTTCTGGGTTGGCAGGACAGGTGTTAAGGGCTACGGGATCTTTCTCTGCTCTTTCAATCATACATCATAAGTCCCATCTAACACTCTGGAAAGAAGTGGCCCTACTCTGTCCTCGCAGGAGGGAGGAATATTTCTTGAAACAGCTTTTCTGGTTTTCATCCCTTCTAAGGAAGTTGATCCTTAAAAATCAAGAGTCTCCTGGCTAGCCCTAAAGACTTCCTGAATTGCTGCAAAAGCCCCCGCAGAAATGGGGGATGGGAGGGGACCCTGGGCCATGCGGAGGCCACAGGGTAAATAGAGGCAGGCACACTGCTCAGCCAGGCAGCGGAGCCCCAGCAGGCCTGGGGCTTCATCCTGAACATAAGAGCCTTCCATGTCTTTCCATCCTTCCCACTATAACACCGTGAATTTACCAGTCACACCAAGTCCCAGCCAGGGGGCCTCTTCCCGGCCCCGCCTCCTGGTCTGTAAAATGAGTATGGGATTCATAGCCTCTAGCTCATAGCGTCGCGCAGCATGTGGGCCAATTCATAGAATGCTCTGGGGCACCTGGCTAAGGTGCTGAGGAGCACCCGCTGCTGGAACAGACACAGCTCCCAGACGCTCTGCGGGTTAACTCCAATCGTCACACCTGTCCTCCAGGCTGGGCACTTTTCATTCCCATTGTGTAGATGAGAAAGCTGAGGCTCAGAGA
The DNA here is from genome assembly GCF_037043125.1 of Eumetopias jubatus. NCBI lineage: Eukaryota > Metazoa > Chordata > Mammalia > Carnivora > Otariidae > Eumetopias > Eumetopias jubatus. The sequence continues at coordinate 13,005,905 of NW_028274822.1, forward strand.
GTTCCGGTGCCTTCCCTCACAGAGCTAGTAAAGAGTGGCGAAGCCACCACTCCACACCGCCTGGCCTGTCCCCAAAGTCTGCCCTTCTTCCTCCAAGCCAAAGAGCCCCTCTTCTTCTTTTTAGTAGGGAATTAACCACATTTTCCTTCGAATTGTAAAATCAGTACATGCAGCAGAGTTATAGGAAAACAGTATAACATCTTTGCATAGACCCACATGCTTGAAGCACTTTCTAGATACAGAAAAGCCGTCTGTGCCCAGAGTGACCAATACGTTCATTTGCCTCTGGTGTCAAAAACTATTTTTTTTTTTTTTTTATTTTAACAACCTAGAGTACTTCATTTCTCATTCTCCCTCGCAATATGTTACTTCTGCTCCCTTTACAGTTAAAAAATTAAGACCCTGATGTTTTCTGAAGTTTGCCATGCAGTTCAAGTTTCTCCCTGCCCAAGGGGAAGAGAGTAAAGGGGAAGGAGTATTGCCAAACAGTGCTGGTATCAGGGTTGAGCAACTGAGTTTTGTTGTAAGCCAGGATGTTTAAACTGCCACACACACAGGGAGGGATGCCTTTTACCTCCTGGCCTCGTGCAGCGAGATTGGCTAACCCTCCCTGTGAACAACTTCAAACCCGGTCCATGGTAAATGGGTCACCGTGTACCATCAAAGGACCTCTGTAGGCTGAGGCGCGGTTCTCATGGGAAACCCCAAAGTGGCCGGGGGCATTTTGGTGTAACTGAGAGCACAGTGCATGCTTGTGAGAAAGCAGGGCCTGTAGCTCAAGCATACAATGTCAACATCTGTGGTTATGCGAATCTGAAAGAATCTTAATTATATGATGACCCTATCCAGCTCACTGACCTAGGACATAACAGGAGCAGGTGCTTTTTTAAAGGCACTGAATTCATCCCACTGGAGCCCTGTGGTATATGGTGTATTTCCAAGGCCCCAGACTCAGTGAAAGAGTCCCCTGACTGAGCTTGTGTCCCTTCACCAAGGACTGAAGCCAGGGGCCTTGACAGAAAGACCTCACAATGCTCCCGCACACCCTGTCCACCCTGATTTTGAAAACTGGCCATCAGACCAGACACCATTTTGTTGACATGAACTCACGGGGGTGAATATGGCTGAGGCCCTCTGAAGTCATACCGCTCTCCTCACATCTCCAGCAGTGTGGTGACCTCAGCTGTTCATGACACTCTCTGCAATCTACAGTTAAGAGTTTTCATGGTTTAGCTGTTTTATAGATTTGAATCTCGGGAACTTGTGTGGTAATGGCACATGACAACTACTGACCTTGGTAAAGTCAAGCTACCTGAAGCATAAAATTGTGATTCTATAAATCCATTCAGGAGAGACCCAGTCCTAGTTTGGAATTTTAAGACACTCACCTTGGCCATCTGATGTGCAGTGTGGCCCCTGGCACCCAGGTAGACCATGGCCATGGTGGATGAGATGCTCCATGGAGAGAAGAAGAGATTTGGGGTGGCACTAGTATTTGCCAGATGCTTGAAAAAATTGAGGGCAAAGATTGTGTTGGCCACATAAAGGTCTTCCATTGTTTCAATCTGGAAGGAAAGTGAGGAAGAAAGAACCAGCTCTGAAAGATGACTCAACACTTTGGGTGATGTCGGCTGAGTAGTACAGGGTGTACTCTGCACAGGGGTTCCCTCTCTGTTCTTCCTTCATGGAACAACATGAACTAGAGCCCGGATGGCAACATGGTCATGTGACCTGTGCAGCCTCATGGGGCTCCAGGTTTCGAGTGATGCTCTGCTGTCACCAACTTAAAATTCTTCATAATTTTGAACAAGGGGTGCTGCATTTTCTTTTTGTACTGGATCCTATAGCTGATCTTGAGATGCAACAGTTAAGTGATGAGTAGGGATGCTCCATATAACAATCATAATAACAGCAATGACAATGAATAGCATTTATTAGATTCTTACTGTACAACAGATGCTGTTCTAAACATTCCACCAACCATTTAATTCTTGCCAAAACCCTATGAGAAAGGCATTGTTATTCGTGTTTTATGAAGGAAGAAACTATAGCTCAGACGATCAAGAAAGTGACCAGTGTCACCCAACTATAAGGCATGGAAGCCAGGTGGGTGGCCTCCAGGGTCATGTTTTCAACCTCTGGGCTGCATCTGCAAATATCCAGCACACACATGGGCAAATACAAGAATATTCAAACACATTCTTGTTGGCCCCACTTGAGATTGTCTATCTTCTTTCAGATTCCCTGTTTCTAGAAGTGGCTTAGATTCATCATTTGAGGGTAAGTATTTTTACCCAGCTCCTACCTCCTGTACCCCCTCTCCCCCTACACACACACTGACATCCACAGCCTGCAATAAAACAGCTTTCCACACTAAGGAGTTCAGTACAGGGGCGGGGGGGGCCTGCTGGAATGGCCACCTGCTTCTCCTCACCCCCCCCCCCAATCAAGGAAATCCATTTCAGGTAGCCTGCATGCAATGAACACGAAACAGACACACACACACACACACACACACACACACACACACACACACACACACACACCTATTACCACCTGAAGATAAAGGACAGACACGTCTTCCGTGACCCAGGTCTCCGTGTGAAGGGGAAAGCATGGGCACACCCGAGGTGTGTGTGGGTATCTGTTGGTACTGGCCAGCGATCATTTTTCTGGCTGTGTGTTTTGCTTTCACGGTGGCTTAAAACACACCCTATAATTACCAAAATACACAAATATACCAAATGACGCTGATGTGCGTCCCACAGGAACCTTTGTGACAGTGGCTTCCCAGAGCTGAGGAGGGGCAGAGAGAGGTCCTGAGGTGAGGGACGTCCTCTTCGGTAGGCTTGGCTCACTCAGCAGGCTTCCCAGCAAGGGCCAGCACTGCCTTCCCTCCCCAATCCAGGGCAGTCTTAGGGCAACACTTGGTTCATGAACACTTCTTTTCAAGAAAATCATTGCAATTTGTATCCAAATGTCTCATTGGAAATACCACTCAATTGTATTTTATTGAGACAAAACTGTAAATTAAGCAAAGTTTGTCCCTGAAACCACCTCTTCTCATTCAATCCTCACAGGATCTAAAGCGGTAGATACTGTTACCTTCATTTTATAGGTTACCCCCTGACGCTCAGAGAGATTAAGTAACTTGCAAGTCACAGAGCTTCTATGCGGTGGTACAGGGATTTGAGCCTAGGTCTGCTTCAGGAACCCACTCAATCCACACTGCCTCACACTCGCTCTCCTGCTGGTGGTGAACTTCACTATTGTGTGTAAGAGTTTAGGTAGGTTACTAGCTTGAGAAATGCTAGAAAGAGGAAATAAAAATAGGAAGGTAGCAAGTCTGTAATGCTCCTAGAAGGCGTATTAAGTGGGAAAAAAAAAAAAAAAAACAACCCAAACCCTGCTAGTGTTGTTTTTTTTTTTTCCTTGCTTCATCACTGAGATTAGGTTAACTTGGGTGGCTCACACATTTGTTTCCCCTTCCTTCTACCGATTTAAAATTGTCTTGAAACTAATTAGTCTTACTGGGCAGATCGTTTTTGTAAATTACCTCAGTAACATTTTGGAAACAAACTGAGAATCAATATCATAAATAAAACATATCTCTATCCTCATGTGAAGAAAATAAATAAGGGCTCAGAACCAGAAAAGTAACTGCAGGCTTCTCCTAGACCGGATCCTTCGTATCAGTCACTCTGACACTAACAAAATGTAAGTGTTTAAACAAACCATCAGAGAGGCTTTTGATAGATTTCTGGTGACTTTATAAAGGAAAAAAGTACATAAGGACAGCATTAAATTGTCCCAGATGCGTTTACTTCTTTTAAAAATAGTCTAGTTTTTATTCTTTAAATACGGTGCAAATAACTATTTAACATAAAAAATAATATCTCATGTCTATATTGCAGTTACCAAATTCCTTCAGCAGCTCTGTTTTTGTTTAATTTGTATTATTACCTGCCCAGGAAAACCTAGTAATTTCTTGTTACAAAAAATATGGAGATGTAGACTGCACAGCTAGTCAGAGCCTAGACTGAATCTCAGCTTTCCGATTCCAAGTCTGGTGATTTTCACATGAGGTTTGAAAAGTTTGCAGTCTTAGAAATCTATGAAGGCACACATATGGCAAGTTTCCTCTCAGACAACTCCACGCCTTACCTTTAGGCGGGAATCTGCCTGAGACAGTGTACAACTGAAGTCAGAATGATGTCAAATAGCATCATCGCCCAAAACAGGTGATACCTGTTGTGAGTTTCTTACCACTAAAATTTTTAAAAAATGTTTCATTAACTTCCAAATATCATGCTGCTAATTAAGGCTTAATATCATCACGAGGAAGAATAAATGGAAAGCATACATGGGGCTGGGCTCCTAGATATCTGTGTCACTTCCTGCCACACAAGTTAACAAACGTGCCGTAAAACTCAGCACACATCATCCGGAAGCTGGGAGGTGCCCCCAGGCGCCACTATGGCCCTCTTCTTGTTGGCGCTGGATGCGAGATTTGAGTCTGTTGTGTCATTTAAAACAATTTTTTTTTTTTGTGACAACATAGTGCAAACATTTAGAAATTGACCACAAAAATCCATGAAAACAAAGAGAAAATAGTACCTTCAAGGAAACGTCCCATCCAAACTTAGCACATTCTCCCCCAACAAAATTAAAAGCAGTTCCTGTTATTTGATGATTTTCATAATGAATGAGTGTCTGTTTATGGGTATTAAATGATTTATTAAACCTGAAGTAAATCAGAAGTAATTTCAGTCAATCCAACAACTAGTTTGGCAAATTTTTCTCTTCCGCTAAATTGACCAATTATTTAACTAAGTTCAATAAATATAAGGTGGGGTTGAACAGACCCAACTCAGTTTGCTGCTGAATTTCTGTAATTTCTGATAGCTTTAGATACTATCATCTTTCTTATTTTTATATATTTATATACAATTTATAGATTACATTCATTGCTTAAATTACTGTCTGTTAATTGATCTAGCCATTTCCATCCAGTTCAGTGTCAAAGCCCTAGTTAGTAAAGAATATACATATTCTAACCTGTTCGATAAAATCAACATCTCAACTTGATTGGTCGCTTTAGTTTAGCTAATGTTACACAGGCATCTGCTGGCTTCTGAGATTCAAGATTAAGCCTTACTACAAATTTAATTCAAATCTTGACCTAAAATATTTTCACTTAAAAGAAATCTAAACAAGAAAACACCATGACATTTTTACTCATCTCCTAAAGACATCCCACACCTTAATTTTCGCTATTAATAATCCCGGTACAAAGCAAGAGGGAAAAAAATGAAAGCCTGTTTCCATGGCCACGGAAATCAATGAAATACCTGGTTATTCCCGGAGGCACTGCTGAGAAGAAACTGTCCTCAGAGAGCTATCATAGTGCAGACAGGGAGACTGGTTTTATAAAGCTCTGCCCCTCCCACAGAGCTTTTTTTTTTTCTCGCTCTCTTTCTAATCTTTATCCTTTGAGTGATTCAACATTTTACTCAGCAAGACATCACTATTATAAAAAGGTTTGTTTGCTAAGGCACCGTTTAAGAAATTTGTTCAGAGGATGACGTCATTCAGAAACTTGAGAATTTGGCAATACCTGCACATGCCTGTTAAAATTACCTGAAGTTTATCAGCCCGTTTCAAGTGTCCCCCTCTACACCTGCGCCCAAGGACAGTGCCGAATTCTACAATAACCTTTCTACCATTGCACAGGGATGGCTCGTGGGTTGCAATATTTAAAGACAACAGAATCCTTTCTCTCTGACTCTAGACAGCCCCCAAGTGACCCTTTGGGCATGAAGAGGAAGAGAACGACTATTTTTCTTTCTTGGAGAGCCTCTATTTTAAACTGTTTTAGATTTCTCAAAGTAGAATTTCCTAAATAATTCTGGCTTCCACCCAAATCTCCTGCCACCTGCCACACCCAAATAACTTTCTATTTGCTCATGTTTCCAGCACAGATCTTATCTTTTATTATACAGAGAAAATCCACTGTGCACTTGCAATTGACTTTTAGCTCTAGGATCATGATGTTGAAAACTTGATTGAAAAAAAATCACTAGGTGGGGGCACCTGGGTGGCTCAGTCAGTTAAGCATCCAACTCTTGATTTCCGCTCAGGTAGTGACCTCAGGGTCGTGAGATCGAGCCCTGAGGCGTCAGGCTCCACGCTGAGCAGGGAGTCTGCTTAAGATTCTCTCTCTCTCCCTCTCCATCTGCCCCTCCCCACCCCTGTCACAAATGCCCATGCTCTCTCTCTTAAAAAAAAAAAAAAAAAAAGCAAGGTTTAGAAAAAAAAAAAAAGTCACTAGGTGTTTCAATATAGCCAAAGGAATTAGAGGACAAAAACAGATAAAAAATAGGCATGATGAAAGATAATTTGAGTCTAAACATGGTTATATTATTAGAGCTAATTGAAAAGTGCAACACATTGTAAAGGTGGCTTCTCGTCTATTTGCTTTACTTTTATGTGTAGGAAATCCTCCAACGGACAGGGTGGTTAGAAGTAAAAGCACCATATTTCTTTTCAGCTGCTGGGGTGAGCTCCGTGTCCGCGCTTAGAGAGCTGGGTTCACAACCTGAGTGTCAGTGAGACAAAGTCTGTGGGTTTGAGCCGTCTGTAAACTTCTTAGTTCGCCCGAGGTTCACAGACCTCGATCTACCCTTACCTCATCTTGCGTATGTGAGTCTCCCATCCATAGGAGTGGGGCTGACTTAGCCCAAACCCCTCGTTATCATCAGAAGGACAATGGGATCCGTGTGTTCTTCAGAATCTGTGTCTGGCAGCCAAAACCCAAGTTATTTGACTTTTTTAATTGCTGGAAGATCTCAGGTCACATCAGAAAAAGGTGGAATCCCACCCTCAACAATAATCTTTCAACTCCTAAGCTCCTCCATGACACCAAAGGAAACTCATAGGCAGCCGTTGACCCTTTGACAAGTTTTAACATCCCCTGGTGCTCAGCCGGATCTCTGCCTCAGTGAGTGATCAGTAGATTCCGTTGCTGGTCCAGGTGTCTCTCCCCTTCTTCTCAACAGGAATGCCATCCTCCCTTCACCCCACTGACCCAAATCTCTGAGGTTCTGCTGATACCCCACAGCTTCCCTGACATCCAGTCTGACTTCCACAATCCTCAGAGAACTCATGCTACACAGATCTGCACCTCTTAGACCTACAATATAAAAATGTATTCTTAATTCGCTAATCAATCGTGTGTATTCTAGATATTTCATTTGAGTGGGCTTCTATTCCTAAATAGATTCTACACTCGATGCCCCTTCAGCAGCAAGAACAGTGCTGAGCATCAAGTTGGTACTGACAAAATATCTTTTGACTGAGCAAGATGCTAAAATTTTCTCAAAAGGCTCTTTGGTATGGTGAGCACAGACATTGATTCTGAGAGACTCAGAAAGTTCTAACTTGAATTTTCTTTCTGCCACTTACTAGTTGTATAATCTTGCACAAATTTCTTCCTCAACCTCTCTGAGCTTAAGTTTCTTAATGATGCCAGCACCATTCCCTGCCTCTGCAAAAGCAATCCCGTTTTTGCTATTCTTATTCCTGATTTTGTTCGGGTAGCAAGAGATTCCTTGTCCTGGGGAAGGAGGGCCTCATTGTTGGTCTGGGCGGCAGCTATATAACCCCATCCTGGTCAATGAGGTTTGGGAGAATTCTGTTGGGGAATGTCTGGGGAAATTTTTCCTTCCCGATAAGAGGGAGACATAAAACGAGAAACTCCCTGTCCTATGCCATCCCCATCTACCCAATGTTGAGCCTGGCTGTGTGAGGATGTGATGCCAAGAGAAGCTCCCATACATCAACCATAGAGGAAGGCCAAGAGCTTTGCCGAGATGCAAACCAGAGCCCTGACTTCAGAGCACTCCCAAGTCAATGCTGGAAACTACTTACCTCTAGTCTTTGTTCTTATTGTTATTGTTACCTGAGATGATACATAATAAGTCTATATTATTTAAGCATTCCTGAATGACACAGGCTTTTGTGAAGAGCAGATGAGATCATGTCTGCCAAGCGCTTAGCGTATCATCTTTTATATAGTAAGTGTTCCACAGGGTTAGCGAGCTAACGGAGTGATTGTGGGTGGCCAGATTTGGAACTTGCCTTAGAGACTAGAGAAATTTTATGAGCTCAGTATAAAAAGAGAAGATGGTCATGCATCAAACTATTGGAGGAAGCGTAAAAGGCAATACATGATGAGAAGCCCATATGAATGGCACCAGTGGGAGGCGGTGTCACAGAAAAGAGGGGAAGGATTGATACGTGTGTGTTGGAGGCCTCCTGGAGAGAATAAAGATAAACGAGAAATTTGAAGATCGAAAGGGGAAAGCACCAAAATTACAGACGTGGGAGGCCAAGACTGTTGAGTGGCTGCCTGAGATCCTTCAGATCCTACATAAACTCCAGAGAAGGGAAGCTGCTTGTAAAACCTGTAAAGGGGAAGAAAAATCTGAAAAATGTAGAGGAAGAATGCAACTGGTGGTAGTTATGTGCCAGACCACTGCAAGAGCCCAACCAGTACGTCAATCAGAAGAGCAGAGCTACTACGTAGTGAGTCTTACCGTTGTAAGATAAATAAGATTAAGTCAAGAACTAAAAAGTATAGTAACTGAAATAAAAAACTGATGGATGAAACTGTACTTGCAACAGCTGTCGGTCGGATCACTTCGGCAGAAGCTGAGAATAATGAACGGGCAAGTCCCTCACTAGCTCATTTTCTTATCTTCTAGGAAAATGGGTGAGACAATCACAAGTGGTAAAGAGTGGTAAAAAAAAAAACCATAAACCAATCATAAGTGATAAGAAAAATTATAATACCACTTACCATAAGTGGTAAGAAACATTAGATATGTATAATGTTGTACATGCAATATGACCTCAACCATATAAGTAAAATATGTGCAGAAATATGACTTGAAGGAAATGTGTCAAAATGTGAAGTGATTGTAGTAACTTCATAGATGTTTGTCAACTTTTTTTTATTTAAGAAAAATTCCCCACATTTTCCACAATAGGCATGCATTACTTTTAAAGAACCAGCAATACATGATCGAAGTATCTATATTGAGGTGTTTATTTTCTTTCCAGTAGCACTACAATGAAACACGTCTAAAGGAGAAAGAAAGGCAAAAATAAGAAACCAGCTTTATGACTAAAGTTCTAATATTCTGATCGGGAGATTATATGCACTGTGTTTTTTTCTCTGAAGCACCTGTCCGACTGTGGATGAGCAGCCTGCGCGTTAACCGCTGAGTGTTTGTCTCCCATGAGCTCCATAAACCACGATCGTCTTCCCCAGAGACAGAGATAGGCACTTGGCCCAAATTAAGGTGCTCACTAAGTGTTTGCTGAATGCCTTGTTCATGCTCAGCACATTGCAATGCTATTCTTTTCTCCCCTTTGAATGAACAACCACTGGTACTTCCATAATTATCCTCTCTGTAGGATTTGCTGGGTAGATGGGCAATACACACATGTATCACCCCTCACCGCAATGATGTCACCACTGAAATTATCCAAAGAGCGATACAATTTTAGGTCAAAAAGGAAGTCCCATTTTGACATAAAATGCTATCTCATAATCTTATTTTACTAATGACTTTCCATTAAATATATTGAAACATTGTTTTTATAAAAAAATCATTCGTATTAGTTAGACTTAGTATTACGGTAGCGTGGTTCTCCCTAGAAATTCAAGTAGCTGTCGCTGTGAGCAGGAGTCAGTGGATATGAAAGTGGCCACCTCTGTGGTGTGAATTTGGGGTCCCCTTGGCTGAGACGTCATGTGGTAACTTCTTGAAATATCTTTATCAGAGAATAAACATCTCCTTCTATAATTAGCAATAAAAGTCATCATGTTAATGGCTCTAGGAGAAATAACACATGTTTCTAAATTCCTACGGAAAGGGTTTTGACAGAGTGGGGAGAGGTGGTCAGGGAAGGAGTTGTGGGGTGTGTGAAGAGGATTAAGCAAAAGAACGAGAAGGCTTTGGGTGAGAGTGAGCCCAGGCCACAGAGAGACAATAGCAGATTCCAGGGCAAAAGAAAGCAAACCTGGCCTATTTTAAGATACTGCCCTGGGCCAGCCAGGAGTATGAGAAAGTTTGCACCTGAAACAAGCTCTGTTAGGGAGTGTAACATTTCAGTCAGAGTATTTATCTTGTTGCCAAGTGATAACCCCAACATAGACGCCATGGTTGGCAGGCTGTGGGAACAAGTATCCAGTGTTCTGTGATCCAGCTACATGAGAAAACCAGTAACCTTCCTAAAACCTGTCATGCCAGAAGCATGCAAAGAGAGATCACATTTGCCAAGCAGCCTCAGAATGCATCATGAGTCATGAATTCACTCAGGTGAATTCACTCATCGGGTGTATAGACACCGGATGAAACTCTGTGCTTAGAGTGATGCATTTCCTTCAAGGGTCTAATGATACAACACTGGATTCACATAATTGCAGTTGCAATTGCACGCACCATTTGGCTCTCTGTTATCTTTGTGGATTATTTTTGGGTAAGTGGATTGTTTATATTACTTAACGAACAAGCGTAAATTTAGTCTCTCTTTTATCTAGCATGTTCCTAGTACATCTAGGCCAATCCCTAATAAAAGTAACACATTTCGATAACTGTCATCAAACACACTTAGAAGGTAAAAAAAAAAAAAAAATAAGACATAATCATAGAATGTATTCCAATCCAGATGTCAGTTACTTCTGTTTTATCCTCTTTATGAATTCCTGTCTCTTTTTTTCATTAAGAGTAGGTAAAAGACCAGAGACCAGTTGACACTCACTACTAAAGTACATTAATGATTCACACGCAGATTTCAGATTTGGTTCCATCCAAAATGACTAGGGGAATCCCTGATTTCTAGGAAGTAACTGTCAAAAGAAAAGAGGACGAACTGGGGGACAGTGATGCATCTTATCACAGGGTGGAACCGGAGCACCTACATCATCTCCAAGTTGAGACAGCCTTATTTAGACTTGTGTCAAAGTGAGAAGGATGGGGAAATGACTGCTCAGTTCTCCCTCTGTTATTCAGTCATCGCTCACGGACCACGTGGATGGGAATATGGGGACGCAAATGGGATGAGCGGGTGACCGAAAGCAGACAACAAAGAAAAGGCTCCTGCAACTCTGTCTCCAACTTTGACTTCCCCCTGGATCCTGGGATGGCCAAATGCAGCCTCCTAGCGGACACCCACCCTTGACCGCCTGTGGCCGGTCATTTTCCACCTGTTTCTCCTTATCTGCTTCCGATTTGTCTACCAGTCATCCAAACCAAAACGGAAGCAACATCCTCCATTCGTTTCTTTCTATCCACTTTCACATCTGTCATTTCACAAGTCCCACTAGTTTTATTTTTGTTTTTTTTTTAAAGATTTTATTTATTTATTTGAGAGAGAGAGAGCACATGAGGGGGGGATGGGTCAGAGGGAGGAGCAGACTCCCCGCCGAGCAGGGAGCCCGACGCGGGACTCGATCCCTCGACTCCAGGATCATGACCTGAGCCGAAGGCAGTCGCCCAACCAACTGAGCCACCCAGGCGCTCCCACTAGTTTTAGTTTTGAAATACTTTTCGAGTTGATGCGCTCCTCTTTTTTCTCTAAAACTATTGTTCTTTGGTCTCCATCATCTCTGGACTGATCTCCCTGTCTCTGGTCTTGTCCCTTCAGCCATAAGCCTGATGTACTTACAGTGTGGTCTGACCTAGCTATGTCTCTGGAGCCCCCAGCAAATATAAGATAAAAGTCTGAATTGGATTCACATGGGTCCGAGACCATCTGTGATCTAGCCCCTGCCTTCTCCAATAACACTAATTTAAATATTGTAAAATAAGTCTTTAATATCTGGCACGGAACAGGTGCTCAAATTTGTTAGCATTAGTGATCAGCTCTATTACTGTACTTGGGAAACTGTACTAAGTTCTATTTTTACATATTTGTTTCCTGGTAAAGCTCTTGAGAACAGAAGCTGTATATCTCAGTTTTTATACCCACAACTTTTGGTATAATGTGTGCTGCCTGGGGATTCCTCCTTAACGTTTTTGGAACTAAACTGGAAAAAAACCTTTTGTACCCTGATTTTGATACTCCTGGCACTACTGAGATGGACTCAAAGTGTGGCCTCCCTTCTCTTCCTCCTTTGCTATGAAGATAGAAAACTTTATCTTCAGGACAGGGAGCAGTTAAGGGCGAGTCCCATGAACTAAAGTGAGATGAATGTCAGGATCCTGGGTAGAAGAGTTCAGAGAACTTCAGGGGCAGGTACTGAGATCAGACTCCATAAGCAAAGGAACAGACACCTTGATCTTGGCTGGCTAGCTGCATAGGCACAGATGGGTCAGGCCTATAGCAGGGAAAATACCTCCTCTACTCCAGGGTTAGGGTGAAGGCATCATAGGAATTGGGGCCCCAGGAGCTGTAAGCAGTGAGCAAGTATCAGGCACTAAGAAAGAAAGCTAAGAGCTAAGAGGAGATAGAGGTGGGGGTAGTTAAGACCACAGGGAAAGAAGTCTACTTCATTTGTCTCAGTTTTCTAAGTTTTGCATTGGACACTTGTCTACAAACAGAAATACGTCAATCTCAAGGGAAAAAAAAAATGAAGGTGCTGCTAAACACCATGCTGCTAGTAGGGTTGCAAGAATATTGGCTCTAGGGAAAGAAATAATTTAAATGATTTATGTATTTGGCACTGAAGTGAATAGGTTAATGAGATCATACAAAGATCAGAACATCTTGGATTTCCATCAGGTCAGGACTTGTGATGGTTTTGTGTGTGTGTGTTTATCCCTTTGGAGTGCTTGTTTGTCTGAAGTCTGAGTCAAAGGAATGAATATCTCCCAAAGTATATTATTTTTCAGTGATTTTTGCTCTTACCACTTTTCTTACACCATTTCAATTGTATTTCTTGGTCATTTCAATTTTTGTACCCATATGCTTGTTGCCTTAATATGAAAGTGCTACTATCTCGTTTCATACCCAGGCAGGGTGTAGTACAGAGTGCGATAATTTAACTTTTCTACGGTAGTGACTTCTCAGAGTTCAGTGGCTCTTTGATTCATCAGTCCTGGCTACATACTGTATTAGTCTCACGTTTCATCAGGCAATGCTAAGAAACCCAAATATGTGGAAAGATAAAGAATAAAGCCATACCATTTACTCACGGAAAGTTCTAGACTTTTCCACAGCACTCAGGTATGTATATCGTTGTGACCCACTCCTAGGGTTACAAATGTTTAACACCTCTTACTCCATAAGAAGTTCCTGTTTGCCTGAACATGAGCACATAAAGCTCATTTCAAATTTTTTTTTTTAGAAAATTTTACCATCAAGGAGGAAACTTTGTCATCACATTTTTTAAATGAAGAGTCATGACACCTTAGCCTGACTCATATTGAAATTATGTTGCATGATTTTCTAACACAGCATCATAATCTTGAAGTGTAAGATCCTCTTTCTTCTTGATGTAGAAAGTTAAGCACATATTCTGCCTTTCCAAAATTTCTGATATAGTCATATAAAATACAAGAATGCTCATGAATTCCATCAGCTCTGCAAAAGATTATAAAGAGAGATATAGAAAGAGCCACACATTCTATATGCAAGACTAAAGCATTGTTATAAATGAAATAATGTAGATAAAGTGTAAGGCAGAATGTCTAATAATAATAAGTGATTATTATTATTTTTATTTTTACTATTGAAGTCTTGTTGGTAATTATCTCCCTTCAAGTGTTATACTGACATCTGATAATAGCTGTGTGACCTTGGATAGGTGATTTTACTTCTTTGGGCCTCCTTTCCTTTACATTATAGCGGTCTCATACAACTTATAAAATATTTAAATGCACATTATCTTATTTAATATTCTCACTGATTGTTTAAGTAGGATAAATCATTGTTTTACAGCTGAGAAAACAGAACAGTACAGTAGTCAAGTGATTTGTCTCATTGTTAATAAACGGTAAGGATTAATTTAAACCCAAGTGTTTTAGGTCAATGCTCTTTCCATCGACAATAACTTCCATGCTCTTTCCAGTTTCAAAATGTATAATTTTAGTTTTCTGGGATCGTTTAAGGAGCTGTTAGGAAGTCAAGGACAGAGACAATGTCATATTCACTCTTGACTTGCCCAGTGCCTAGCAATGTAATTAGCAAAAGGTAAGTCCTCAATCAATGTGCTAAACTGGATCCTCCCTTGTCCACACTGCCTATGACAAGGCATCATCCAACATCCCACCTTATTAATGGTTGGGGTTTGCTCTGTATTGGATGTTGTCAGAAAAGAGAGGAAGTGTGACTTCTTGGTTGGTATCCCAATAAATCTTATTTATAGGGAAGATAAAACTGTAAACGATAAAGAAGTAGCAATCAATCATTCTTGGGTGAGAGACGGGGGTGTTTGGTATTTTATGGGTGGCACAGTGACCTTCCTTTTGTCCATACTTGAACAAAATTATGAAACGTGCTATTTTGTCTCATTTTTCATGGTCTCAGAGTAACTTGTCTGAGGTTGGTATTCCATGACAAGGTTTATGTCTAACAGGAGAACAACATGACCTGGCTATGTCGGACTAGTTTCTGAGTGTCAGAGGCTGCTTCTTTTTTTTTTTTTTTCTTTCCTTTCTTACTGCCAAACAGCACTCATTTCTGGAGGAACAGCTTCACGTGAATGGAAAGATTGTGTAATGTGATGAAGACATTACAAAAAAAAAAAAAATAGCATCTCATCCTCATGGGTTCAACCTGACTTGTTTCATTCATTTCTTTAAGGGAAAGGCCAATTCCAAATATTGCCATATTTTCTAGGTTAGTTGAACTGGGAAAGGATGATTGTGTTTAATACATCAGGTTTTGGTCTGTGGTGTCATTTTTATAATTTATTTTTAAAATTTTAATTAAAACTGTGCAGGCACATAATTTTTCTTCTCAGATTTCTCACTCCTTAAAGGAATTAGTTTTAACTCCTTTAGCTAATCCTTTTGGTATTTTCCTCCATGTCTCTCCTAAAACTGTTTACGAAGTAGCAACGTAAGCATGGTCTTTAGAGCTACACATGTGCACATTTCCCATTCTGCCATATTCTAATAGAATAATATCAAAATTTTAGTCAGATCAACATTCTCTGTTTTCATTATTATGACTACGGCACTCATGGAATTCATCATAGCTGGACCATATTCTGTAACTGTAGTTTGTGCAAATTTTGTTTTCCTAGCATTCTAAATTATCTTGTCTTTTTAAAATATATTTAGTTTTATATATGCTTATGACTAACTCAACCACAAACCTCTCCTCGCTAGATAAATCTTATTTTAATACATTTAATGAGAGAAAAAAAAAAAACAGGCGGTATCACCCTCCCAATTTCAAGCTATACTATAAAGCTGTAGTCATCAAAACTAACATAGAAACAGATGAACAGATCAATGAACAGAATCAAGAGCCCGGAAATAAACCCAATAATATATGATCAACTAATATTTGACAAGGGAGCTAAGAATTCTCAATGGAGAAAAGACAGTCCCTTCGATAAATGGCACTGGAATAATTGGATATTCACATGAAAAAGAATGAAATGACCCATAGCTTACACCACTCACAAAAATTAACTGGAAATGGATTAAAGCCTTGAATGCAAGGCCCAAAACCATGGAACTCCTAGAAAAAAACATAGGAACAAAAGTCCTTGACAAGGGTCAGGGTAATGAATTTTTGGATAGGACACCTATGATCACAAGCAATAAAATAAATAAATAAATTGGACTACATCAATCTAAAAAGCTTCTGTACAGCAAAAGAAACCATCAACAAAGTGGAAAGACAACCTACAAAATGGGAATAAGTACTTGCAAACCATATATCTGATAAGGGTTGATATCCAAAATATAGAGAGAACTAATGAAACTCAGTAGCCAAAAAACAAATAACCCAACTTAAAAATGGGCAAAGGACCTGAATAGACATTTCTCCAAAGAAAGACATATGAAAGATGTATGAAAGGCAGGTATGAAATATGCTCAACATTACTTGTCCTTAGGGATTTGCAAATTAAAACTTCAGTGTGATTCCACCTCAGGCCTGTTACATGGTCATCAAAAGACAAGAGACAACAAATGTTGGTGTGGATGTGGAGAAAAGGGAACCCTTGTACACTGTTGGCGGGATTGTAAATTGGTGTTGCCACTGTGGATAACAGTATAGAGTTCCTCAAAAAGTGAAAAATAAAATTACCATATGATCCAGCAATTCCACCTCTGGGAATATATCCAAAGGTAATGAAAACACTAACTCGAAAAGACATCCGCACCCCCATGTTCATAGCAGCATAACTTATAATAGCGAAGACATGGAAACAACCTAAGTGCCCAGTGATGGATGAATGGATAAAGTTGAGGTGTGTATATACAATGGAATATTTAGTTAGCCATAGAAAGTGAGGCATGGTAGGGCCATTGCAACATGGATGGACCACACGGCATTATGCTAAGGGAAATAAGTCAGATAGAAAAAGAGAAATACTGTATCATCTCACTTATGCATGGAATCTTAAAAAAAGAAAGAAAAACTCATAGGAAAGGATATCAGACTTGTGTTTACCAGGGATGAGAGGTGGGGAGAAGAGGAATTGGAAGGAGGTGGTCAAAAGGCACAAACTTCCAGTTACAGTAAATGAGTACTAAATGTAACGTACAACATGCTGACCAGAGCTAACACTGCCATCTGATATATAAAAAAGTTGGTTAGAGAGTAAATCCTAAGAGTTCTATCACCTTAAGGAGAAATTTTTTTCTTACTTTGTTCTTTTCTTCTTTCTTTTCTTTTTATTATATCTGTATGAGAAGATGGATGTTAGCTGAACTTGGAATCATTTCACAATATGTATAAATTAAACAATCATACTGTACACCTTAAACTTACAGAGATGTATGTCAATTATTTCCTCAATAAAACTGGAAAAAATTACATTCAAACGCTTGAAGTATCTAATCAACTTCATTTTCTTAAAATAGTGACGCTCAGAGCCTCTGATCTGGTGCAGACCAAACGGTTGCTCTCAAGGCTCCCGAAAGTCTGTCATCCTCTTGCGGTGGCCTAGAATCTGAGGGAGGACTTTTTTTTCATGTCTCTCTTGGATTGGATTCTCTTTTCCTACAACCTTCATCATCCTGTTCTTGGTTCACTGGCTCAATCTTGTGGAGCAAATGCTCCGTGAGCAACTTGAGAAAAGAGACATGGGAAGTAAGGCTTTTCAGATCTTGAACATCTGAAAATGCCTTTTCTCTCCCTCTACTAAATTACTAGTTTGGTGATGTATAGAATTCTAGGCTAAAAAACATTTTCTCCAAAAATATTCTAGTATCCAGCCTTGCTATTAAAAACTCAAAGGTTTTTCTAATTTCTGATCTTGTGTATATGACCTTGACTTTGATCTCTGGAAGCTTACAGAATTTCTCTGTCTCTAATGTCCTGAAATTTCATAATGATGTGCTTTGGGGTGGGCTTACTTTTATCCAATTTTACTGGTACTCAGGCTCTTTTAATCTGGAAGATTATATTGTTCAGTCCTAAGAAATTTTCTGGAATTGTTTATTTTTTAAATGTATTTTTTGTTATATTTCTAGTATAATATTTAATGCATAGAAGGGAATAGTGCCAGTAACTTCTATTTACTATGGATTTCTCCCCAATTCCATCCTCTACCTTCTTCTGATCCCTACCTGAAGTAAACACTATTCTGAATTTTTATTCATCATTCCCTAGTTTTATTTGTATATCCTTATTGTGAAATCTGAGAAAATAATAGGTTGTTTATTTTTGCTTGCATATGAGCTTTATTAAAATTTGGCACTATCTTGCACATACTCTATAGAGTGGGGTGGGGGGGGGGAAACAAACGTGTTTGGTAAAGGACCAGATAGTAAATATTTTAGTCTTTGTGGGCCATATGGCCTCTATTACCATTACTCTGTCATTGTGGTGGGAAAACAGACATAAACAAATGGGTGTGGCTGTATTCAAATACAATTATACTTGCAAAAGCATATGGTAGGCCATATGCCGTAGTATGCCGACTCCTGCCCTAGGGAAATTCTGCACATGTACACAAGATAGCACAAGAGTTTCTCTAGGGTGTATACAAAACAGTGTGAAATTGTTTATAAAAATCCTAATATTCTATAGTCTTCTGCATCTTGGTTGTTCCATTCTACATTATGTTTCTCAAAGTCGGTTTCTAGGTATAGTTCATTTTTTCATTGCTAGTCTATTGAATAGCAATGTATTGAATGAATTAGAGTACCACAATTTATCCATTCTCCTGTCAGTACATATTTAACTTGGTTCTAGTTTTTGTCTCCTGATGTGGTTTTCTAACACATATTCTCATCAGCGCTATACAAAGACATCCCCAATACGCACCTCTCCAGTACTCGATATTGTCAAATTTCTTGACTCTTGACTATTTAGCATGGATAAAATAGTATGTCAAAATTTGCATTTCCTTGATTGCCAAAGAGACTGAACATCCTTTCATAACGCTATGATGATGTGGATTTCCTCTTCTGTGAAATCCTTATTTGAAGTTTATTTTGGTCAGGGAAAGTTTGAGGAAGTTTTTTTCTTTTTCCTACTAATTTATTGGAGTTCTTTCTATATACTGTTGGTTATATATGATGCAAAAAATATTCTAATTTGGCATTTTACAAATTCTAAGATGTCTCGGTGCTGTTAAATATATCTGTATTTTCTTACATGTTTAGCATTTTGTGTCTTTTTAAGGAATTTTTTTTCTATCTCAGAGTCAGAAAAATATTCTCCTATAATAACTTCTAAAACTTTTGTTGCTATGGAAGACTAGGGCTACTTGAAAGAATAACTTATTCTAGGTCTGGGGGAGGAAATATACAGGATGAGTCTGAACATCTTATGCCAGAAAGCTAAGAGGCCATTAAAGACTACTGGGGTTGTTTCAAAAGGAAGAGGCCAACATGAAAAAGCTCCCACTGACCAAAAATAAGGCAATTTGAGCATGAAAAAAAATGACAATGGCAATGATTTTAAACATTTCAAATATATCAAAATTTATGAGTTAAAATGCTACTTAAAGGGGAAAACACCAAAGAATACACCAACAAAACTATGGAATTTCATAGGGATATATTTAGGATAAATTACAAATTTTCTTCAAAAATTATAATTCAAGGATAAAAAGAGAAATCTATATATATGACATATATATCAGAAATTGAGATTTGTAGACTTATTTGAATTCTGATTTGAATTAACCAACCATAAAAGGAGAAAATTAGGAATCAAGTAGAGAAATTTAAAGAATGATGGGCTTTTTGATGATATGAAGAAATTATTAAATGTTTTAGTTATGATAAAAGATCTTGTGTTATGATTTTAAAGAGTCTTGACCTTTAGTGAGACATACTGAAATGTTTGTGGATAACAGGGATGATGCCTAGAATTTGGATTCAAAGTCATCCAAGTTGCGGGAGAAAGAGAGTAGAGGAATAGGAACGCCAAGAGACCTTGGGTGATCATAACTAAAGCTAGCTAGTGAGGCTATGGAGGCTCATGAAACTGGTCTCTCTACTTTTGTATGTATTTGAAATTTTCTATAATAAAAGTAAAATAAAAATCAATACCTTAATGCAATACAAGACTACTTTCAGTCCCTCCATAGTGCCATGTGCGTCAGCAGGTAGAGGGTGAACGGTCTGCTCTCTGTGGTCATTCTCAGACCCGGGCATAGTATCTTGTATTATCTAGCAAAAAAACCTAGGGCAAAGCTTGCATGCTAATGGTTATGATCAGGTGCCATTCCAGGGTATCAAGAGGAAGAGAGAAGGAAAGTGATGCACAGAAAGAAGGAAGCTATTACCCAGTTGACCAGAGCTTGAAAACCTAGCCAGGGGCTCATTCACACAGCTCATCCATCTCAGAGAAGCTGATGGAAATAGAACACGTTGGAACAGTCCTTTGAAGTGAAACAGAAAGGGATTCCTCTGCGGGCTTATTCTATTCTCCTGTCTCTCCGGTCCAAGTTTTTCTGCGGAACATTAACTCTTTTAAATTCTGGGCTGTTTCCCAGCCCCTTTGGACAGCTGCTGGGGGAGAAACCATCTCTAACATGGAAAATGCTCTGAGGTTGTTCTTTCATTTTAGATGCCTTTCTTAAATGCTTGTGGATACTTCTCAGTCTACTCCTATTTTAGAATGGGGCATCTAAAACCTAACTGGAAACTCTGCTTAGAAGGGAACCAGGGAGGAAGGGAGAGAAGTGTAGAAAGTGGGATGATCTAGCTGGGCTGTTTCTTTGAGAAATCCCCAGTATTATTATCTTCGGATGCCTAGAGAGGACTGTTTTGATCTCCTAACTGCAAGATAATGGCTACCAGACTTCTGGGTCCTGGGGTGCGGGGGGGGGGGGTGGGCTGTACAATTCAGAATTTAAACTTACACTTACTCCTCTTTTTTTCTTACGGCAACCCTAATCTTAGCTGTGTCGGGTATACTGCTATCTGAAGGCTACCATCTGTTTGACTGTCCCTGGAGAATCAACCTCCAGTCACCTGCCTTCCTTCCTGGAGGGGGAGGGGCAGCACGCGGGATCTGAATGTCAAACTTCGTCTTCAACATACCACCAGTCGCTCCATTGGTCTGTTTCTGGCTCAAGCTTCTATCCCGGTACTGCTCATTCTTCAACTTTTAGAGACATTCTGCGGGTACATGAAATGGATTATCAGCCTTCCCCGTTGCTCACTTCCTAGGATTCCGTTTTCTTGGGTTCTACCAAGCCAATCACCACCCATAATAACCAACCTACTTTTTTAGCCTCCAAAAAGTTATTGTGTTATATTCTCTTCAGTTCCCTTTATCTTCCTAGCTTTTAATGCTTGAAAACACAGCAGCCAAAATAAGAAAACCATGATTTTCCCATGTGATTTTAGGAATGTCCTGAGGTTAAATGAGTGTGTGCAATCTGCGTCTTTAACCAGATGTCCCCCAAGCTTGGCTGCAATCAGCCCTCCAGAGATGGCATCCCTCCGCAGATGGTGTGAGTGGACTGACTGCATCGTGACTCTGATGGCAGGGATTTTCAGCATTGCGGAAGAGACATTTTTGTGCTATTGGGGGCCTCCTGGTGACCAATATATTTTACCCCAGAGGTTTCTCCTCACAGATGAGTTGTGTCATGACTCCTCAATGATGCATATCTAAGTCAAGTGATTTACCTGCTGCAACTTTTCAATATGCTTTTCAAGCTTAGATTGTGGGGTCAGCTCTAAATCTTGCTTTATTTTGTATTTTGCTTTCCTGTGTCAGCACCCAAACCCTTCCTCCTCATTCCTCATCGTCTCCCCACTTCCCTGCAAGGCTGGCATGATAGGGCTCAGGGTAGCAAAGTAGGGACTGCCCTGCTCTCAGCTGGGAATGCATTCTCTTGCCCCTGCTTTCAGCTGCTGGGCCAGAGGACCTTCAGACTAAGAATTTTCCACACCCACCATATTGCGGTGCTGATTGCTATGCTTATTTCTGCCAGTTTAGGAGGTCAGTAAATCATTCTTTCTGGAGTCAAGTTTCTTGGAAGTTAATGTGCATACCTGTCTCCTGGAGATCTTCTTAATATTCAGATTCTGATTAACTGGGTCTTCACTGAGGCCTGAGATTCCACCATTCTGAAAAGCTCCTTGCTGCTGGACCCCCCATTAGGCCAGATGTTGCTCCTCTGAGGCTACACTTGGAGTGGCAGAGCTCTGGGGGCTCTTTTCTTTATGTCCTCTCCCACTGGTGGGTGTAGTGGACACTGTTGGCGGCTTGCCTACATGCTCATCCCCAGCTTCTGTCCACTTGCTGCTAATGGCTTGCATCTGGAACATTCAGAAAATTTCCAGCGGATGCCAAAGCCATGTCTCCGGTAATGAGAGCTGAAAGTACCTGTGAGTTTTCCATCCCCCATGAAAGGCCCATAGCCAGTCGCTAACAGACGTGAGAATAGAAAAGCCCAATGCTTGTGTTCTGAGTCTTATGTTCTAGAGCTCCCCATCGGGGATCAGGCTGAGTCTAGGAATTCCCCTGAAATTCCACCCTTGTTTGGCTTCTTCTCCTTCCTCATCCTGCCTCCCCCAAACCGTTCCTGGTTTCCCCTGGAGGGAAATCACTTCTCCAGGAATCCTAGGCTTAAGGTCTGCTTCTGAGAGAAAGCAACCCAAAACAGATGGCCTCCTCCAAGAGACAGATTAATCGTAGAAGAACTCCACGTGAAGAGATTGGGTGCTGCTATGTCCCAGCACCCAGCATAGCACCTGGAATGTAGTAAGTGCTTCGTCAATTTTAGTTTGATGAAGTTAATTTTTATGTCTGGACCCACAAAATGGAGGCCCTACCCACTGGCCTGGCCCACACCACAAATCTAAACCAAAGTCAGCCTGCACTTACAGGAAATGCCTATCAAGGAAACCGAACACAGACCAATTACAATGCTGTCACTCAGCTTTAGCTAGCTCACCTTACCCAAGAAAACAGGACCCACTGGCCTTATAAGGAAATCCCCGGCCTCCTAACCAACCCTACCCTGTTTCTGCATCTCTTCTAATGCTCCATAAAACTCACGCTTGCCCCTCCCTCCAGAATGATGCTCCATGGCTTCTGAACCATGCATTGCTTCCCTTGAATAAAGGACGTCGAAGTCTTTACTCAATTGTTCTAGTTTCGCCTTGGGCAAACTGAATGACTTGTATGATTGAATCAAATTTCTCAATAAGGTTCATTTAAAACCTTATCTGAATATCAGATCATGTGGTCATGGCAGCACCTGAGCCCCTCCTCCTACACGAATATCTGCCCAGAGAAGGCCCATTTACCCCCGCACCCCTAAACCTCCCAAATACTACTGGGATCTCCAGAGGTACAGAAGGTTCAGCAACAAATGCCCCCGGATCCCACTCTTTTCACATAAATCTGTACTGAAGACCTCAGTTGTTGGCGCGGCTGCCTGTGTCCATTTTGCCCCACCCTTTGCCCTGGAAAAACACTCGAATATCTAGTAAATTGCCCCACCAACACAGAGCTGCTGAACCAGCACTCCTCCCTGATAATGTGGCTTTCTAACCATGAGGAAAGACAGGAAGGTCGCTCCACACGCAAACCCGTTTCCTGCATATTTGTAATGGCAGCACATCACACAGCTGCTGGCTCGTGGGGCAACCCCTCCGTGCACGTATTCTTGCAACATGTTTGGAATGCAGGCCCAGCACACACGCATGTGGAATCAAGCACCGTCATTTGGGATTTACACAGAGCATTCTGAAAAAAATGCTCACAAAATCCTATTTTTCATAATCTCTTCAAATTATGGCACAGCATTATAAGTAATGAAACAGAAAGTCAAAGTGTATCACGGCCCAAACGGACACACTGAAATAAGAGAATTAGAAATGCAGTTGACCATAGAAACACCTAAACATAAAAAGTTCAAACAAATGGTTTGCTCAAATAACAATTTCCGTCTCTGAGGAGAAGTTTGAAGCATCTTGTTTTGGCTTACAAAGGAGTGAAATCAGTGACAGGATGTTTGCCTCAAACATTCTCCCATCTACTAGGGTGGCAAGTGAGTCTCTCTGCCTTGCATTTTGTATTGCTATTTGCATCTGCTGGTTCTTCACACAGATTTCTCTTGTTTAATGCTTTTCCATAGCCTTGGCCCACTTCAGTTCATTTCTAATTATTCCTTCATGCTTTTATAAGAGACTATGAAACCTCATTAGTGTGGAAACAAAAACTGACACTTTTCCTTGCTTCCAGTGGGATCATGCACCTCACATACAAGGAGAAACAGATTGCATCCTGAGATCATTAATAACACGGTCAGATCTGGTGATGGTCTCTCACAGAATAAAACCCTGAGTAAACCTGGACCCCTGAAGAGAAACTAGTGTCCTTCTGGATTTGCTATACTGACATCTGAAGCCATGCCACGACACTTGTGAACACAACAGGGGTGTAAGAAGGTTGTTTCCTCACCGTGAATGGATTCACGTAAATTTGTAAACCATGGTACTTTTTGCCCATTATTTCCTTAGGAAGCCTAAAGCTAACTTTTTCTCCCCCTTTCTGAATGTTTGTGTCTCTGGGTCTTCCTTTGGCCTGGATGGTTGTGTCTCTGGGTCTTCCTCTGATGCCCATTCCCCGAGGTTCCACCCAGATAAAGCTCATCTGAGTTCAGCACTTACCCACCACCAGAAGCTTGGGGCCCACAGTGCACCCTGTCCTGACAATGTAGCGACCAGAAATCATCAAGCTATTGCAACCTTTGCTTTCATCTCCTGGGAGACCATTAAAGGGTTTCCAGCTGGGAACGCAGAGCACCTCCTGCTAAGTCCCCCCTGCCATTCTCTTCCCACCCCCGCCTTCATATGGTCCAAGCTCTCCCTCCGCTGTCAGTCATTCGTCCAGAACCCCTCGCTGGACGACAAGTCGTTGGCCTCTCTCCTCACCTCCTTTTTATCAGCCTAAAGGACTGAATCAGTTCATTTTCCCTCTGGCTTCTTTTCACTCCCTCTTTGTTATATGCATTAGTCTCCTGCCTAGAAGTGAATCCACGAAGCAAGAAAGCTCTCCACCTAATAGAAGCAGAGAGAATAGAGGGAAGCAGGGGTGGAGGGAGTTGTGAAGACTCATTCATTAACAAGTTATTATTTTAATTATTTATTATTAACTTATTCTATTTATTTATTATTTAATGTATGCATTTAGGTCAATAAATCATTAAACATTTTTAATTCAATTTAAAATGAGGATTTACATTATTTTACTTGGTAAGTGTTTTATTACTGTCATAAAACTCATCCATGCGCACAAACAGCTGTGCAAAATAATTGCCTCTCCCTCGTCCCCACCCCACCCCACCCCACCCCACCCCACCCCACCCAGCTGCTCCCGACTTGTTTAAACATGCGTATTCCTTCCTGACTCCCAGTTTCTGGTTCCATACTCCAGTTTTCGTAATTGCTTTTGGCCTCCTTTGGCTTTGGCAATTCTTAAATCTCCCTTTTTCCTTTTTTGGGGGGCTAAAAAGTTCCACATCGGACTTTTAGTACTTCTTGTTCCTTGTTCTTGATATAGCCATTTCCTGGGCTGTGAACTTCCCCTAACGCTCACCACACACCTGCTTCCTTCCCCGCCAAATTCAAACAGGTCGTGGTTCACTTGTCTGCCTTGTCCTCTTGGCTGCGATTTTACAGCATATCGTATTTATCTTTGCTTTGAGTAAAGCAAGCATTCAGCGAATGTTGAGTGAATTTAATCCCATTGAACTATTTCTCAAGCTCCCTAGCCACCCAAAGCCATCTTCTGCATCCATCGCACCTCCATTCCAGCACCTTCTCTGTGAGCCCTCCAGGAAGCACTCCTGTTCCTCCTTCCCGCCTCAGCCCACAGCCCTCTTCCATCTGTGCCAGCCTGTAGTAACCACCTTCCTTGTGCTTCCCCCATTTTCGTCCTTATATACAGACAATATGTTTTTCCAGTGAGGAGAGCACAAGCTTTGATTTAATTCATAACAATAACAACACTATCATAGCGATAAATAACTGTTGTTGTGTAACAGTGGCTGTTAAGTAGCGACCATGGGCATCCACAGCACTAAGCGATTTACATGTAATCTGATTTAATTTATACAATAACCAGTGCATTAGGACTACTGTTACTCTATTTCAGAGGAGAAAACTGAAGTTTAGAAGCCATTAAGTCTATGCAGGGTCAGTGCCGGAACTCTAATTCTCTCTGGGCACAGAGTTAAAGACGTTCAGATGCCTGGATGTGGGCTTTGGGGTGGTAGGCTTTAGGAGACACCCCCTCTGGGTGGGGGAGAGCCCGAGATCAGCAGGGGATGTTCTTCCAAGCCCGAGAGAGCAAGTACACTGCATGACACCCCATCTGGTTTCCCAGGGCTCTACTCCCTGGACTCGACCACCTTTAGTTAAGTCTCATTACATGGTTTCAGCCTTGTCCTCACTGAGTTTCAGTGCATTAAAAGGTAGATGAAGTTTGGCAACCAGAAATTATATCACCACACATGGGGAAGCCCACTTTTGTTTTTATTAAGAACGAAGAGTATTTCCATACTTAATCCTCTCAGAGCTCCTCTTGGTTTTCTTGACTGGATTATCTGGTTATATTCCCTTAAAGCCTTAAAATATTCTATTATTTTCTCTTGTGACATTCATTATATTGTTCTTAGCATTAGACTTGGGTTTTCCCCCTCATTGTATTACTCAATTTGCGAACAGAGACCACGTCTTCCTCTTCTTTAATTTCCTGCAGCCACTCAAGATTCTCAACTGAAGTCAATAAAACAGTGTTTGTATAAGGCGGGCTCTCCCAAACTTGGCACTACTGACGTTTGGGGCTGGATAATTCTTTGTTGTAGGGGCTGTCCTATACTGTAGGATGTTCAGCAGCATTTCTGGCTTCCGCTCACTAGAAACCCGCCCCCCCAAGCCCCCAAATTGACAAAAATGTCTCCAGAGGTCACCAAATATTACCTGAGAGACAAAACCACTCCTGGCTGAGAACCACTGATAAAGAAGATCACAGAATTCAAGTGCATTCACATAAAAGACGGCTGTAAAAAGCTGGAAAAAAAGAGTGATAAGTGAAATCTGGCTTAAATTAGTGGAATCAAGTAATTTTCAAATAGATTTTTTGGCAATTTATTTCTCAGGGCTATTTAGAGCCTCTAGGACCTGACCCTCCCTATTTTGGCAATTTAAAAAAAGTTTTCAAAATAGATGGAAGAAAAAGAACTGCATTTATGTAGTATACCTACTGAATATTAGGCATTTAACTTACAGTGACTCATTTAACGTCCCACAAAATGGAATGGAATAAGTTAATATCAGGACTTAGAGAAGGTCCCATTTTCTTATATGTTCACCGTTGAAAATCCACCATCAGTGTAGTAATAAAAGAACAGCATAATACTTAAACCTGCGGGTCAAAGAGATAGTGGATTCCAAGCCTGGTTTTGCCACTGACTAGCTGTGTGACTTGGGACAAGTTCCTTAAACTCGCTGACCTTCAATCACCTCACCAGTGAAGATGAGTTTAGTTATAGCGCCTCCTCACAGGGTTTTGTGAAGATTAAATGCAACAATGTGAGCAAAGTGCTTAGAACATTACCAAACCTTAGTACTCAACAGATACAGTATCTAAAAATAAAATATAATAGAAGTACATCAATTGCAAGCTCATTAATTGTAAGACATAACCCAATTTCAGAGGCATTAAAACACGCATTTATCATTTCTCTGAGAACTATTGATGTTTGGTATCTTTTCATGTGCTTATTGGCCACTTGCATACTTTCTTTTGTGATATATCTGCTATTTTAATAAAAACTGAGTGTCTTTGAGCTCATTATTATTTTGATATTATTTTATTGTCCTATTATTTATCTGATATATGCGTACAAATATTTTCTCACCATCTTTGACTTGCCTTTTTGTTTTGTTTTGTTTTTGTTTTATTTACTTATTTGACAGAGAGAGACACAGCGAGAGAGGGAACACAAGCAGGGGGAGTGGGAGAGGGAGAAGCAGGCCTCCCACCGAGCAGGGAGCCCGATGCGGGGCTCGATCCCAGGACCCTGAGATCATGACCTGAGCCGAAGGCAGTTGCCCAACCAACTGAGCCACCCAGGCGCCCCAAACTTTTTTTTTTTTATTTTCTTAACGGCTTCTTTCAAAGAGTGGATGTTTTTAACTCTGATAAAGTCCAATTATCTTTCTTTATTATCTGTTCATTTGGTATTCTAAGCAAATGTTGTCTACCCTAAGGTCACAACATTTTTCTCTCATCTTTTCCTCTAGAAGTTTTAACATTCACATTAAGGACCCGCCTCAAGTTCAACAAGATGTATTCTTTCCATACAATGGAATGTTACTAAGCAATAGAATGGAATGAATGAATGAATAATCCTCACAACTTTAGATGAATCTGGAAATCATTAGGTTGAGTAAAAGAAGGCAGACACAAAAGAGTGGATGCTGTATCATTCCATTTATTGAAAATGCAGACTCATCTACAGCAGTAGAAAGCAGATTAGTGGTTGTCTAAGGACAGGAATGGAGACAGGGTGGATTGCAAAAAGATATGAGGAAATACTACGGGCTGATGGAAATGTTTGGTATCTTGATTATGCTGATGTGTACATAGTACATAAACTAATCAAATGGTTCCTTTTAAATATGTGCAGCTTATTTTTTTTTTGAAGGCAGACAAAGTAATTTTCTTGTTTTCCTTTTTTTAAGTTTTTAATTAAATTCCAGTTAGCTAACATACAGTGCAATATTGGTTTCAGGTATACAATATAGTGATTCAGCACTTCCATATAACACCCGATATTTATCACAACAAATGTTTCTTAACTGGATTATTCATTTTAGGGATGTTGAGTTTTATGTTCTTTATAGATTTTGGATACTAACCCTTTATCAGGTATGTCATTTGCAAATATCTTCTCCCATTCTGTAGGCTGCCTTTTAGTTTTGTTGATCGTTTCCTTCGCTGTGCAGAAGATTTTTATCTTGATGACATCCCAATAGTTTATTTTGGCTTTTGTTTCCCTTGCTTCAGGAGAGACATACCTAGAAAGTTTCTGTGACAAACATCAAAGAGGTCACTGCCTGTGTTCTCCTCTAGGATTTTTATGGTTTCATGTCTCCCATTTAGATCTGTAATCCATTTTGAATTTACTTTTGTGCCTAGTGTTAAGAATGTGGTCCAGTTTCATTCTTCTGCATGTGGCTGCCCAGTTTTCCCAACACCATTTGTTGAAGAAACTGTCTTTTCCCCATTCGATAGTCTTTCTGGCTTTGTTGTAGATTAATTGACCATATAGTTGTGGGTTCATTTCTGGGTTTTCTATTCTGTTCCATTGATCTGTGAATACACATTCTTTTCAAGGGCACATGGGACATTCTCCAGAATAGATCACATAGTAGGTCATAAATCAGGCCTCAACAAATATAAAAAGATTGAAGTCATACCATGCATCTTTTCTGACCACAACATTATAAAACTTAAAGTCAAGAAAAAATTTGGAAAGAGCACAAATACATGGAGGTTAAACAACATGCTACTGAACAATGCATGGGTCAACCAGGAAATCAAAGAAGAAATTTAAAAAATACATGGAAACAAAGGAAAATGAAAACACAACAGTCCAAAGCCTTTGGGATGCAGTGAAAGCAGTCCTAACAGGGAAGTATGTAGCAATGCAGGCCTACCTTAAGAAGCAAGAAAAATGTTAAATAAAAAACCTAACCTCACACCTGAAGGAGCTAGAAAAGAAACAACAAATAAAACCTAAAACCAGCAGAAGGAAGGAAATAATAAAGATTATAGCAGAAATAAATGATATGGAATCTAAGAAAACAATAGAATAGATCAATGAAACCAGAAATTGGTTCTTTGAAAAAAAATCATAAAATTGATAAACCTCTAGTCAGACTTATTAAAAAGAAAAGATTTCTCTTTTCTTTAAAGATATACTTTAAAAAATACAATCATAAATGAGAGAGGAGAAACAACAACCAACCCCACAGAAATACCAAAAATTATAAGAACAATATGAAAAACTATATGCCAAAAATTGGACAACCTGGAAGAAATGGATAAATTCCTAGAAATATAAAAACTATCAAAACTGAAACAGGAAGAAACAGAAAACCTGAACACACCAATAACCATAAAAGACATTGAATCAGTAATCAAAACACTCCTAACAAACAAAAGTCCAGGGCCAGCTGGCTTCATGGGCAATTCTACCAAACACATAAAGAAAAGTTAACACCTATTCTTCTCAAGCCATTCCAAAAAATAGAAAAGGAGGAAAACTTCCAAACTCATTCTACGAAGCCAGCATTACCCTGATAGCAAAACCAGATAAAGACTCCACTAAAAAAGAAAAACTACGGGCCAATATCCCTGATGAACAAGGATGCAAAAATTCTCAGTAAAATACTAGCAAACCAAGTCCAACAATACATTTTGAAAAAAATCACTCACCACCATCAAGTGGGATTTATTCCTGTGTTGCAAGTGTGGTTCAATATTTGTAAATCAGCAACATGATTCACCACATTAATTTTTTTAAAGATTTTATTTATTTATTTGACAGAGAGAGAAACAGCGAGGGAGGGAACACAAGCAAGGGGAGTGGGAGAGGGAGAAGCAGGCTTCCCGCGGAGCAGGGAGCCCGATGCGGGGCTCGATCCCAGCACCTCGAGATCGTGACCTGAGCCGAAGGCAGACGCTTAACCAACTGAGCCACCCAGGCGCCCCACCACATTAATTAAAGAGAAGATAAGAACCATATGATCATTTCAATAGATGCAGAAAGAGCATTTGACAAAGCACAATAGCCATTCATGATAAAACCCTCAACAAAGTAGGTTTAGAGGGAACATACCTCCACGTAATAAAGGCCATATATGAAAAACCCACAGCTAATATCATCCTCAATGGGGAAAAACTGAGAGGTTTTCCTCCACAGTCAGGAATAAGAGAGTCTTCTCTCACCACTGGTATTCAACATATTACTGGAAGTCCTAGTCACAGCAATCAGACAACAAAAAGAAATAAAAGGCATCCAAACTGGCAAGGAAGTAGTCCAACTTTCACTATTTGCAGATGACATGATACTGTCATGTCAGAAAACCTGAGAGACTCCACCAAAAAATTTCTAGAACTGATACACAAATTCAGTAAATTTGCAGGATACAAAATCAACATACAAAAATCTGTTGCGTTTCTATACACCAATAATGAAGCAGCAGAAAGAGAAATTAAGGAATCGATCCCATTTACAATTACACCAAAACCCATAAGATACCTAGAAATAAACCTAACCAAAGAAGTGAAAGACCTGTACTCTGAAAACTATAAAACACTGATGAACGAAAGTGAAGATGACACAAAGAAATGGAAAGACATTCCATGCTCATGGACTGGAAAAACAAATATTGTTAAAATGCAGCTTATTATATATAACATGTCAATAAAGTTGTAAACAATAAACATTTGAGAAAAAGGAGATATGAAATTCTTTTCATTAGTTAATGCAGAATTAAGATCTTTCACTCACCCCATGCCAACTCCAGCATCTGTCTGACTCCTGAAACAACCTTAATACTCCATAACTTAGTAGAGGACATTGGCTCTCGGTGGTTTAAGTTCATCACCTGTCCTCTAGAGGTCAGTCTTGTTCCAGAAAAATAATTCAAACTAGTACCTACACCAGCTCACCTTGACTGTGGAAAGTAGACTTAAGATGGAGGAATTGTGTGTGTGTGTGTGTGTGTGTGTGTGTGTGTGTGTGTGTGTGTGTTTAATTTCTCATCAAATCAAAAACTGGTGTATTTTAGTATGACAGCTTCCTGCCCTACCAGTCTCAAAAATAGCATTCCCCTAGAGTGAGTATGGTGACTGTTAAAAATCAATGGGAGGAGAACTCTTTAAAGAAGCCTGAGGGATCTTAAATTAAGAACTCCTGGCTCCGTGCAAATGTTAAGCCAGAATACTTGGGAGAAAAAGGGCACACCTAGCTATTCAGGTTATTTTCTGTCAGAAGGGATGTTGGAACAAGGTCTACTGTGTAACCTGGGACCATGGTAGGTACATTTATTCATGCCACCATATTAATCCTGACAACAACACTTCAAAGCTGGCTCTAGTCTTCCTATTTTCACTGAGGAAGCAGGGCGCCAGAGAAGGCAAAGTAAGTTTCCAAATTCCCATGCAGTGGAACCTGGCTTCAATCCCTGATCTTGCTACCTGCAAAATTTAATTGATTGCCACGGCAAGATATTATGTTTTTATTTGAACAAGTCTTCTCGGGCCTTAACCCAAAGGTATAGTTCATCAATATAAGCAATATCAGGCCATGGCTGATGTTTCAGTATATCCCACTAAAGGGCAAAGAGGGTCATTGGATATGTTATTGAATGACTTTCTCAAATGCAGTGATGACAAATTGTTTGAATTTGTAGATGACAAGAATCTAAGAGGAAAAGTTGGGAAAATATATTCAGTATATATCAAATCCACAAATATAAAATTTAATAGGGATAGATTTTTTAAAACCTTGCAGAGATTTGCAAGAGTGATAAAAAGAGAGGGTGTAAGCATTTGAAAACGGGGCAATATTTTTTAGGGTGTGGGTCCACAATTCCCACATCCTATAGGAGATTGATGGCCCAGACTAGAAAGGGAGTTACCCATGACTCCCAATCAGGCTATTTGGAGGCAGCAGGAAAAGGGATTCCTGAATTGAAGGCTTTGCCCTGAATGATCTTAATCTCTTTATTCTTTTTTTTTTTAATCCCCAAACTTGGCAGTACTTCCATTTCTTCTCTGAGGCAAAGATGGTATTGTGGTTCACTAGAAACTTAGGAACAGTAAGGAGTGTTAGCAATGTCTGAAGACATTTGTGACATTTGTGACTGTCACAACTTGGGAGGAAGTGGTACTATTCCTATCGAGTTGGTAGAGACAATGGATGCTACTAAATATATATCTCTCTCAATATGCAGGACAGTCGACCACAACAAAGAATCATCTGGCAGAAAATACCATTAATGTTGAGGGTGAGAAAACCTGAGGCAGAACAGGTGACCCCTTCATGGAGTTGAAAAACTACAGAAGCAGCAAAGAAAACACTAGGGGTCAGTAAGAACTCATGGAATGTCGCTTCCCAGGTCATCTCCACTCTATTAAAGAGTTCTAAACTGTTTCTAAAACAATTTTTGTATGTATTATAGGAAGTAAATATATTGATGTTTCTGAGAAGCAGGTCCTTCACTGTGGGAGAATGATTCACAAATAGGAAACGGAGTAAGCTGAGGACAAATCTTGCAGGGCTGGATTTGATGCATGGCTACCAGCGTAAACACATGAACATTTATATTATATTAATTATATTATATTATATTATATTATATTATATTATATCATATCATATCATATCATATCATATTATTATATTATACTATATTATATATCATAGCATAGCATATATCATGTTAATTTTCTATCTCTGGCTACTGAAATGGCTTAGAAATGGAGACACCCATAAAACACGGGGTACCCCTAGCACCCAAATCTAGTTTTCTAAATACCATTCTTTACTAAAGGGAATTAGAGCTTCTCAAAGAACTGGCTGATTTCAGGAATGGGACAGGGAAAGTACAGGATAATCCTGGGGCATCTTGTTGGACTAAAGAGTAAGGAAGTGCTCAAAGCAGGTTGAGGACATGTCAAAATAACCTGGTGTCTGCCTTGAGGGGGCTTCCAGTGGCGAGATTCAGGGAAATTTGTGCATGATAAAGAATAACAAGCTAATGGATATAATATCTTAAGCTAATTTAAACAAGGTACAAATTAATGAGAGAGAGAAGATATTATTTATGGAAGTATGCTAGCTAAATTCCAGCAAGAATCATAAAAGTACATGACATGAAATGTTGTGGAGAAGAGCGTATTCACTATCTCAAAGATCACAGGATCGCCCCACACACATAAATAATTTTTTCTAGATTGTATGGTGAATTAAAAACAGGTGATGTTTCACAAAGATGAGCATAATGTTCAGTTGCTTTGCCACCTGGATGGGTTCAAGAAGCACTAATACAAAACATAGAGCTACGTACACCAGCACTTCTTAGCCTGGGATACATGCACAAATTAAAGAAGTCTGGGAAATTGTGTGAAGCATTTTGTGTGAGTGTGCATGGGTCATTTTATGAGGAAAGATCAATAGCTTTTATCAAATTCTAAAGGGAGTCCATGACTTTAAAAAGTCCAGTAAAATAGAGGGCATCCCACTCAGAGCTACACGTATTTACCATGTATTTATGCTACGTGTGGGTTTGCCAGGTAAGCACTGTGCTTCCTGAATGCATGGCATGCAATATTTAATTCATGGAAACTCTTAAAAGAAGACGTCTTGCTTTCCATTAAAATTAAACCACTGTGTCTGTTGCCACCACTAGAAAAGAAAAATTTTGAATTTTATTCTATATTCACATGTCCGTCCAACACCTTACAGATGGGAGTTTTGTAATGATTTGGTCATTTTGAAGAATCCTCAGGTTGAAATGCACTGGCGAATTCCCTCAGGAGGGCAGTTTTAGAGTTCAAGAGCTCTGCCAATTTGTTCCTAGAGCCTAAGACCATTAAAAACAACAATAACAACTACATGTCTCGATCTAGCATACTCCAGCTATGAAATAGAGAAAACTCAGTTTTTATTCAAAGAACTACTGTGATAAACAGAAGGAAAGTAATTTAACAGTATGAAGAATTTTTGTTTTGTTTCTACACATGAAAATGAAAGTATGTGTACATTCTGATTTAAATCAACAAGATTCTTTTTGCTACACTTCCCTCTCTGCGTGTGGGGGTGGGGCAACGGAGGGAGGAGGCGGGTAGGTTCCGGACAAGTTACTTTACACAGAAGCAGTTTTCTCATACTTACCTGGAGGTTACGATGATACTAGGGTAAAGTGAAATCCAGTCTTTATTCAGTGTTCTGAATCATTTTTCCTAATCCTCCCAAACCTTGGCTGATTCCAGATTGTGTTGATGGGTGGTTGTACCCACTTCATACTACTGGATGATAGATATTTGATTATTATGTGATAGATAGGATTAAAACAGGACAACATTTAGGGCCTGAATAATTTGTATATGTGAAAATTCTCTTTTTTTTAATTTAAATTCTCTTTCTCATCCCAATCCCCATGTTTCTAAAAATAGCATATAAACTGTAACTGAAATGAATTTTTACCCTGAAAAAGAACATGGCCTCAGCTAAAGTGAAAGGTGCTCATCAGTATTGCAAGGATATAAACAGCCTTGGTTTAGTCTGGCTGGAAAATGCTTTGAGAAAAAAATTTTACTGAGTTTCCCCCACTGCTCCTTCTTGTTTATGCACCTAAGTTGTCCCACCCAATTCCCTAACTAGCTTGGCAAAATATTTGACAATAAAAATACAATGTAATACGCATAATATATGTATTACATAAGTTTGTAATATATTAGAACAATAATAATATAACAAGACTAAGTATATGGATTCTTATTTACAGATTCTACTAGAGTCGGCTGCAAAAAAAGAGCTATACACAAAATAGAGTTATCTTTAAAATCTGTGTGCTAAGGAAGGTATTAATATGCAGTAGTTTCAAACATTTTTCCTCACTTCATTAACTAGCACTTTATTAAATTCAAGGCATTTGTCTCATGTCAGCCTTACTTTGTGTCTTCTCTGTGTCTTCATAGATCAAAAGTCCTACCCAAGTTTAAAAATACTACTGTCAGCCTCTGACCTAAGCAAATCATGACGCAGATAAAATTATTAATTAAAACTGGTAGCAAATAAAAGCTTTTCTTCTTATTTTTGTTTAAATCATCATCATCATTATCATCATTACTATTATTATTACATACTCTTACATTTTGTTGCTTATATTAAAATTGCTTATCAGTATTACTATAGAGTATGTGACATGGGTTGTTAAAATTTTGTAGAATAGCCACAGGGGTAGAGGGAGGGCTCTTTTCTAGAAAATTATCTATGTTTCAATAGGGAAAAATAAGATACTGTATAAGTTATAGTCCATAGCTTTTATGGTTTTCTGGTTTAGAAACAATTCTTAAATAGAATACTTGCTTCCAAACAGCAAATTTAGAAAAACATTTAAACTTCATTTATCAAACAATATTATTCTCCATATGGAAATATATGGTTTTCTGCTCTGAAATTTTAATTATTCTCATAAAATTATTTACAAGTGTTGACTCCTGATCCTTTGGCCTAGATGTCTTGGTCTAAGATAGAGTCAGGTGAAGCTATTAATGATTTATTCATTATTTTGACAAGACTTGCTCCCTTTATTCCTTGTTGTCAATTTCTGAATGTCAAGATCAAAGAGATTAATTCATAAGATACTTCATTTCAAATTTTATCTTTAATCTCATGCCAAATTTTTCTTAAAACAGGAGCACATACTGCTGGAACAGAGTTGCACAGAGAACAGCCCTCAGGCATTCCACCCTGGAAAGACAGCTGTGTGAGGGAGCTGAGGTTTTTCTTGCGCAGTGGAGTCTCCTTGTTGCTATGTTGGAGGTGGAGAGAGAAATCTTTGGGTGGTGCCATGTTCCATACGGATGTTCAAGCAATGGGTGGAGGCTGGCTCATTGACTAACTTCATTAATATTTTCAATCCATGTAGAAATCCAAGTATAGCTGTACACTGAGGGATTGAGTAGGCTATACACAAGGTGAGGCATATAAAGATGTAAATTTGATGAATAGAAATGAAGTATTTTTATCAAGTATGAAGTAAGGAATTTCTTTGAACCTACGGTTCATGCTATTATGCAACTCCATGGTCACTTTTGCCTGTCTGTGTATATTCCACACATATTCCAGACTCTTAAAACAAATCTTCTTTATTTGAAGTAAAGGCATTTTTCTTTAAACCATCTTATCTACTAGAAACCATTGTTAGTTTTTTAAAATTATTTATTTTCCAAAAAATGAATGTTTGTTAAGAATAGTACTAAACAATTTTAGATTTGTAATTTTTTAAAAAGATTTATTCACTTATTTTAGAGAGAACGCATGCATACACGTGTGCATGAGCGGGTGGTTTAGCACTCAGCCTCTATACATTCTGTTTGAACTAAAGATTAGACTCTTCAGATGTCAACTGTTGTCTTTGTAGAAAATAGTTCAAAAACCATGTGACTCCCACTCTTCCCAAGTGCACTTTTTTCCCTTTTCTTTTCTTCTCTTTTCCTTTCCTCTTTTTTTTTTTTTTTCCTGTATAACTGATTAGGGGCATGGACATACAATTTTTAAAAAGAAGAAAAATCCCCAGCATTACAATAAAAAAAACCCATAGTTAGAATATTTCTGTATGTTACTGTATACTTGGCCTTGCTTTCCACCTTTTATGTTTTACTTCCTCGACTTGTCCAGCATTAATTGTCTTCTCATACCTTTTTGGCTGCTTCTGACAGTACTTCATTTGGAAACTACAATGACTCAAATGTCAGCTTAGACAATGAAAGGTATTTAAACAAATTCTGGGAATGTGTTACTAGGGTGTACAAAGTGACTCGATGAAAAACACTCTAAGCAACTAGTAAATTTTTAATAGTACATCACCACCAATATTTCCTCAGTGGTTATACATTACAGAATTTTTATTCAGTCCTGTCAAAATATAATTGCTATATCCAACCTAAAGCAATTAAAATCTAAATTGTGAGGTAGCAGAGATTGAGAAACAATCTCATTACAATGCATTAGCATCACTGGAATGATTCACCTGATACAAGGTACCAATCAAATGATTTAAGGGAAGTGGTTAATATTAGATTTATTATATCAATAAATTTAAATTTAAATGGTAAAACTTTTTAAAAAGCAATGTTCTGACATGAGTGAAGGGATTGAACTAGTTGTGAGTTTGGGATGTGTCCCCAACTCACTTAAAAGTAGACATACAATTCAAATTCTAAAAATCTGAGAAAAATGATCAAAACCATTTCTCTGAATCATTCCCACCAGATAAAACCAGAAATGCAGAATGACTGCAAAATGATACCACCAGTGTAAGTAAGGAATTGGCATTAGATAATCAAGCCTGTAGACACGAAGGAGCAAAATTCTCCCATTAGAGGGCGAAAGCAGAGAGGGGGTAAGGGAGAGACACATCAAAGGAAGGGATGGCCCAAAGAGCATTCTTTGAGGTCTTTGTGCAGGGCTCCAGACAGCTGTGCATTTTGGCAACATGTAATATTTTTTTTTAAGATTTATGTATTTATTTGCAAGAGAGAGAGAGAGCGTGCACATGTGTGGGGAGGGGCAGAGAGGGAGAGAGAATCCTCAAGCAGACTCCCTGCTCAGCACGGAGCCTGAGGTGGGGCCCCAACCCAGGACCCTGAGATCATGACCTGAGCCGAAATCAAGAGTCGATACGTAATCGATTGAGCCACCCAGGAGCCTCTGTAATTTTAGAGTTAACAACTTACCATGCCCTTCCCTGTGTGTGGATTTGGAATCTGCCAGCAGCCTAGTGAAGCAGGCTGACCTGGAAAATCCATTCTGCACAGGAATGAGACTGAGCTCGGAGAGGGGGATGCCTTCCCAAGCCTGTTGGCTTCTCAGTGCCCAACTGAGATAGCCTGACAGCAAATCCAGGGCTCTTTCCATTCCATTCTCAGGGTTCCCTGGAGAAGGACTTGAGACGATGAACACTGAAAGGCCAGAGGAGCCTTCATCACGAAGAGCGTGATGAAGTGGAGATAAACACAGAAAAGAGAACAAGCATCAAATAAAGCACACTTGCCTATGAAATGATTTCAAGTGTGAAACTTCTTTGTCTACTTGAAAATCTTCTATAAATTTTATTCTAACCTGTACTCATTCCCCCAGGAGGGAAAGGAGGGAAATGACTCCCTTCTGTTCCTGTCTGCTTCATTTTCTACCATCGAGGCCCTGGCTCTGAGTCTCACAACACAAACCAGGAAATAGGGCAGGGCCGATCTTGGTCAAGGTCTAGGGTCTTGTATCAGACTTTCTGGGTTTGAAAATCCAGTCTGTCACTTTCCATTTGTGTGTTGAATGACTAAGCCTAAGCCTCAGCTTCTCATCTTTCAAATGGAGGAAACTAATCCTGCCACTGAGGGTTTTGATGAGAACTACACGAAGTCATGCATGTGAGGGCTAGGCACATGCCTCATGCCCAGCGAAGGTTAGCTCCTCTCACTAATACCATAGTTCAGCTGCAGGTGAGGTAAATGAGTTCTGAAGAACTCACTTGGTGACCTAATCACACTGAATAACATTGTTTCTTTGGAAAAAGGCAGCATTCTGAATTTTAGCAGCCTATGAATGAGGTTTCTGAGTAAGCTGAAGGCTACCAAAGAAAGAAGCGGCGTTGATCCTAATTTTTTAATAAGTACAATTAATGTCATGCTATAACTTCTTTAACCAATGTAAACCAACCCAAGGAAGAATGAGTTGGATATTCTACATGAGATAGTTGAAAGAAAAACCATGCTATGAAGCATGGTTTATCTCTTTTAATTGCAACTCTACTGAAAGTTTTCTTCAAGCTCATAAAACCCAGCTGATTTGAAGAATCAGAGTGGTTTGAATATAAATTCATTCCCTTCCTTACGGGGTGGAGATTCTGCCATAGAAGAGAACCGTCTTCGTTTCCTTGTGTAAGATAAAGAGGAGAGGACCACCCACCTTGAAGATGCCAGGCTTTTCCGCTTTGCTCATTTGGTTGGTAAGTGCTAACTCTAAGCCACCCTCAGAAACCTCTAGCCTGGCCTTCTGGATTATCCTGGAGACCACGAGGCCTCTTCCTGCAGTTATGCCAGACAAGTTAGCCCTCGAGGGGTCCAAGACATTGTCATTCCCAAAGCCGCCAATATGAAAGTTACATCTTCATGACACTGGTCAAGTCCGAGCGGGGGCAGGTGCAGAGCCACAGCTGTGTCAGTCGCATTGGCTGGACCGATCCAGTCCTTCAGTTTCTCCTTGGCAACCTCTGGGAAAGAGAGCAGGAAGCAAAATATGAAAAATTTTAGTTAGAAAAAATTATATGCAAATGTGAAGCATTCGAAAGGCTGGATGTGAGGCTCTGAATAGGTCAGGCTACTTTCCCTTGTCATTTTGGAAAGCAGATTCTGTAAGAACCAGTGGGGAAAACGCAGCTGTGTGCAGGAACTGCAACTGAAGCACGTGAGCCCTGGAATCTCTGCCTTGACGCACCATCCCAGAGTCATGTGGGAAAAAATCAATCATCACAGGGAATTGCTACTTTCTTCCTTTTACGACCCTCTATAAATAGCACATGTATTATAATTGCACACT
The DNA here is from genome assembly GCF_037043125.1 of Eumetopias jubatus. Classification (NCBI taxonomy): domain Eukaryota; kingdom Metazoa; phylum Chordata; class Mammalia; order Carnivora; family Otariidae; genus Eumetopias; species Eumetopias jubatus. The sequence continues at coordinate 13,045,920 of NW_028274822.1, forward strand.
TTATGTAAGTGCCTACACTCTTCTCTCATCCACATGAGGGACGCCTGGGTGGCTCAGTTGGTCAAGCGTCTGCCTTTGGCTCTGGTCATGATCCCAGGGTCCTGGGATCAATCTCCGTGTTGGGCTTCCTGCTCAGTAGGGAGCCTGCTTCTCCCTCTGCCTGCCACTCCCCCTGCTTGTGCTCTCTCTCTCTCTCTCTCTCTGACAAATAACTAAATAAAATCTTTTTAAAAAAATACACCTTTGGAAACTGAGATCCTCTGATTTTGATGACATAAATTATAATTCTAGACTGACCAATTTCTTTTCTACCTCAACTCAAACCAACATTCTCGTTAGTCAGGCATCCAAAGACACTGAATTTATATCCAAGCAACATTTGTAAATGATTAGAATGAAATAATCTTAAATTCGAAAGAGACCTTCGAGAAGCGTCTCTCACAGCATTGGTGCCACCAGCCAGCACCCACTTGAGAAGCCCTTGTGCCAATGGTTCACCTCTAAAAAAACAGCTGGGCTCCAGGGTCGCCCAGCTCGGCTTGCAAGAAAGGCCCTTCCCATTTTGACCATAAACCTCCTTCCCTGTAATTCCTACCGCTTCATTTTAGTTCTCACCTGGGGAGCCACACAACATTACCCATTCCTTCTTCCCCAGGGCCACGAAATATTGTAAGACAACCAACATGCTCCCTGACGCAGAGCCCCTTTCCTCCTTTCCTCTTCACAGGGCACCTTCTCTTACTTACCCTCATTCCGGGGGTCCTTGCTGGGAGGAGATTTAAATGTCCCATGGCTCCTTTAGACTGCGTTGGGGAGCATGTTGGTTGTCCTACAACATTGGGGATGGAATCTATCAGGAGTTAGGCAGAACAGACGCCAACCAATACAATCTCAAGCAGAAAAAAACTTTTTTGCATGGAACCGACATCCGTCATATACTGTCTTCAACTCATACTCATTTACGAAACCAGGGATGACTCTCCTCATGCACAGAGATGAATTAACATGACATATCATAACAGGAGAAAAGCGGTTGACCATAAAGACCTACTAATTGCACCCCATTCCCTCTTTAAGATCATTTCATCCAACTGTGACTGTACTTCAGAATCTGCTTACTTCCCAGAGATCTTAACATTATTCTAAAATGTTCCAATTTTATGATTCATGTCAAGGATATCGAAGTACACCACAAAGTACTGACAGTGTAATCATGTAGTTTATATTAGATGGATGCCATTTCACTGAACTTTCATGAGATTATCAAATTTAAGAGCTAAAAGGAACCATAGGAATCATTTCCTGTAACGTCTTCATGGCGTGAATAAAGTGAGGTTTGGAGAGATTAACGGACTGTCCCACAGCCCTGTAGTGAGTTTGTGGCAAAAACCATGGTCAGATTTCAATGTTGCCACCTACATTCAGCATTCATGCATTGTCTAACCATGGGAAAGGAACTCTAAAATAATAATACTGTCTGGCATTAATAATTTTTAATTAGCAATAACTCAAACCTCACTTATCAGAAAGGTTTTCCCTTGTCCGATGTAAAATAGATTCTCACTAACCCTGTCTTTTCCATGTCTGTCTTATTTTTCTTCACAGCCTATAGCAGTCATATTTCTACATTTGTTTATGTGGAAATATAATTATACATAAGAACTGAGATTTTGATTTTCAGCCATGTTCATACAGCGTCTGAATAACTTAAACACCAAGCCGGAGCGGGCTGAAAAGCCAGGGAACTGGGCTCTTGTGGCATCACCGACGTGAGTTGCTATGAAATGCTGAGCAAATCATCGCTTGGTCCCCAGGTTTCTTGCCCCTGATGGGCTGCCACTGCCTGCATGGTTGCCTCACAGGACCAGTAATGATGCTTGCCACCAGGGATGAAGAAAGAGTAAAGGGGAGGGTGAGAAGTCTGTAGCCAGAGAGAAACAGGTGGGAGGGACGTGAACTTGAGAGATTCATAAAATGCAGAAGCAAAGGAGGACAGAGAGGAATTTAAAGAAAGCTGCAGGGACTAGATCCTTTCGATGCTGGGAGCAAGAAGACACCGTCAGTGTGGAGCAAAACATCCACGTGGGGCTCAGGGGAAAGTACCAGAGAAGGAAGCACAGGGAAAAGCCTGAGCATTGAATTTGTATGTTTGGGCCTTGGGTGTTGGTGGAAATTAATTTAGTTGGTTGGCAGCAGGTCCAAAAGAGATGTCAATGTATAATATTTTTTGAAAAAAGTATATGTAAATCAACAACCAGCCGTGAGGACTGAAAGAGGAAATGTGGTGACTGGTTTGAAAGCCTAAAACTTATACAAATAGAAGCAACACATCCTAGCGCAAGGACATGTCCTTCATTCAGGGCTTCTGCTTCTTTTTTTTAAGTGGACATAATACTGCATTAAGTAGTCACGTAAGTGCTTATTCTAAAGCTCCAAGCCTTCTGCATGGAATCCTCAAGCAGAGCCTTTTCTCGCGGCTCTGCCTGCAAAGGCCAGTGGTTTCCCTGTCCCAGGACGACATCCCCGCTGGGTAGCAGGATGACCACGCTCAGGTGGCCCTCGGCGGCGGGCACTGTGAGGACCTGCGCCTGGGGCTCCTGTATGGAGCCCATTCTCAAGTGCCCTTGTGGCTGCGTTATCCACTGGGCTTTGCTTTGGGACTGTAAAAGTAAAACCAGGGAAACAACAAAGCCAATTTCTTCTTATTGTTCTATTTAAGGTATGGGAAATTCAAATTTATATTCATCCTCCAACGTTGCCTACATTGAGTGACCAAAATGAAATCTCTGTCTCTTTCCAGAGAAATATCTGATCACTGTCGTGATGATTTGAAAGGAAGAGTCACCTCAACAAGGCAGCCGCTAAAGGACAAAATTTTTGTCTCTCAATATGTTCTTTTCACTCAACTGGACGTGGTTGATGCCCAGAAGCAGTTAATTCACTTCCAAGAACTGGGAAATATGCACCAAAAGATCTTATCAGGAAAAATTTTTTAAAAATCAGATAGGTTCTTTCAAGAACATAATTTAGAAATCTTTCCAGATCAAGTAAAATGTGACTCATCTGGACTAATCTGCAGCATTGAGGTGCATGGTACAAAGCAGTCACAAAATAGCTAAGCATGTGAGCTAGGTAGCTAAGTGAGGTCCATATAATGAGGCCACTTTAAGGAAATATAGTTGTGACCCCAACCATATTTTATGTTTTTCTGTATGACATGCTAGTGAGGATAACATAAAGATACTTGCATTGTGTATGTAAACCAAAGGGACCAGATTTCACTGAGAAATTAAAGATGCCAATTGATTAACTGTTTCCTCTAGCAGATGCGCTCCTTTTTGGGTATGCTTACCCCTCAAGTACCTCTCTATAAATCCTGCTAAAATCTCCACTGCATTTTCCTTATACTGGGGTCCCCCAACTGGGCTGATCCTTGGAAGGACCTACAAGGGCTATTTAAAAAATGTAAATACTCAAGCACTCCTTGCAAATATTCAGGAATGTGGCCCTGGAATCTGCATTTTTAAAAAACATCAGCAATAAAAAAGAACATAATTTCACTATGTGTTATGACCCCAATATGTGATGGCAATATTCTTTAGAAAGAGAATACTAGATACTTCCAGATGTGACTAATGTGCTGGGCTAGAGGGTTATTTTTTTCCTTAAAGTCATTCACTATTCCTTTTGCATAAAAATGTTTTATTCAGAACTATAAACCCTCTTTATTTTTATAGTTGACTATAACAGATTGTAAGTTGACCCACAATTTCAAGCATTTGAGAGAATAAACACATTTGATAGTTTAGGGACTGAGTTATCATATACCAATCCATTCCTTTTTTATTAAATGACATGTCTGATTTGGGGTGCAGCCTGATATCTTGGACACCTTCGGGGCACTAAGAAAAGAAGCTGAAGAAAAGAAAACTGGAGGTGGGAGCAAGACAGCACGCTTGGAAACTTTTATTGTGAATGTGAATCCTGTTCTCTGGTTTGGCTTTGCTTAAGATCACACCCATTTTACAAATGACCTGCTGATAAGTTCTGAAAGTGTTGATTCCTTGTTCTCCATCAACTGCCTCATTTCCAGTTTGTAGTTAGTGAACTCTTTAACAATGATTTAAGCTTAGCCCAAAGCCCAAACCCATTTTAAACCATTCCAAGGTCTATATTTTATACCACTTCTTCATTTTACAACTGGAATGCCAAAAATAGTATCTCTATTTTCAGAAAGGGTACAAATACTATGGAGAATTTAAAAGAAAGGTTTAATAGCCAAACCAACGTTTTGGAAATCCAACTCTGCACTTGGTTGAGTATGCACTTAGGACAGTCGCTTGGAAATTCATTACCTGCCTAAAGCCAGAAATAATGTAACATATTTTAAGGGCAAAACGGTTGAGGATTACCTTGGAAAGAAAAATAAATTAAGACAGGAGACTACTTCATGCAACCTGAAAGCCACTGCTTCAGTGTGGTCTTTCTGGAAAGCACAACAATAGTGTTAACCAGCACCCGATGCTGGGGTGCCATGAGGCTGTTGGGTGATAAGGGTCTGCATTGCACCTTTGGGGAGAGAAACACACCTGATCAGCCATGGGATAGGAATTATTCCCACTGACATTAGATGAGACAGTAGATGTAATAAATGTGAAAGACTCACAATAGTCTGTGATGTAGATGAAGTGTCATAAAGGTACTACCATCATCACTCTCTAACAGGAAAGGGTTTTTATTAAAAAAGCTAGGAATCCTGTTGAAGTTAAAAATACGAATTAATGTACTTGACGATTAAGTTACCCAGTTAAGAGGTGGTTTAGAGATCCTAACACGTTAACCATTCAGCCTTGGCTTTCCTGTGACCTTTCTCCTCCTACCGCCGTATGCTGAAAACATGAATGTCAGAGTAGGTAGTTTTGCAGATCACCACTGTCACCTGACAACGACTTTCTGCTCAAATCAAGCAAAAGAGATCACTGGGAAAATGGCAGAAGAAAGATTTTATGCTTTTTATGCCTCCTTACTTCTCAATAGTAAAATTAATAAGAAACTGTCACGGTTTTTCATTTTACGAAATGAAAAATGTCTTTAGATTGTCAACACATGATTTTGAAACAACCAGTTATTCACATGGAAAAAAGCAAGAGCCTTTACTTTTATTTCACTTCCTACATAAAAGTCAATTTGAAGTGCATCATAAACCTGAGTGTAAACACTAAAATAATAAATGGAAACGAAAACAAAAGAGAATATCTTTGTGACGCTGAGATGAGCAAAACTTTCTCAGAGAGTATACAGAAAGCACAAACCGTAAAAGAAAGATATTGATAAACTGGACTTCATTAAAATTAAAACTTTTGCTCATCAAAAACACAGTTAAGAAAATAAATGCGCAAGACACAGACTGGGAGAAAATATTAGCAATATGTGCATCTGACAAAATTATTTGTCTTGAGAATATGTAAAGAGTTCCCACAACTCAACAATCAAAACAACCCAATTGAAAAATCTTTATAAAGAAAGATATAGTAAGGTCCAAGAGACATATGAAAAATGATAGTCGATATCATTAGTTATCAGAGAAATGTGAATTAAGGCCACAATGAGATATTACTACAAGCCCACTGAAATGGTTAAATGAAACATATTTACAACACTAAAAAACTGGAGAGGATTTGGAGCAACTGGAACTTTCATACAGTACTGGTGAGAATGTAAAATGGTTCAACCACTTTGGGAAACTATTCGCCAGTTGTTAAAAAGTTAAACATGTCACTAGACTAGGACCTAGCAATTCTACTACTAAGTACATGAGAGAAACTAAAAGATATGTACACAAAATGCCTTTTACAAAAATGTTCACAGCAACATTATTCATCATAACCCCAAACTGAAAACAACTCAAATGTCTATCAACAGGAGAATGGATAAACAAATTGTGGTAGATTCATACATGGAATTCTACTCAGCAATAAAAAGGCACCAGCCATTGATACATCTAAAAACCTGAATGGATCTCAAAAATAATGCACTGAATGAAAAACGCAGTTCACAAAAAAGTGCATACTATATTGCATTTATTTAGAAATTTAGAACGGACAGAACTAACCTCTGATGATAAAATCAAATCAGTGGTTGCTTGGTGGCACAAAGAAACCTTTCAGGATGATGGACATGTTCTGTATGTTGATATGCATTTGTCAACACTGTCCAAGTATACTTTTTAAAATCGGAGCATTTCACTCAATGTAAATTATTCCTAGAAGAAGAAGAAGGAGAAGACTGAGGAAAAGAAGTCTTAGATCCCTTACCTTTTGTCTTATTTTCAATCCGTGAGTTAATCTGCATCCTGGCTTCTTCTAAATTATCTTTGAAATCCAAATTTTCAGGTTTCAGTTTATATAATTTTTCAATACCTATAAAGTGAGCATAGAGAAAGGAGACGTAGCAAATAAATTATGATTTTAATACATTTAGGCCATACATAGTAAATATCTTACATAAATAAAGGCAGAAATATGTAAAATACAAGTATGCAGGAATAGGCCCAACTAATAAAAATATATACATTTGTCATATTTGAGGCATATAGTGAAGGAAAATTAACAAATTACTATAGGATGTTATTTCAATGACAAAGACATTTCTCTTTCTTCTCAGCCGCTGAGGGTTCGCTGCATAATTAGGATAATCTGACAAGAGAATTAGTGTCCTCAGTAATTAGTGTCAGATATTTTGGGTTCCAAGATATCAATTCCGTTTTTATTACTGATATCAAAATTTTTTCAGTGTTGTTTTTAATTGTAAACTATGTAAAATGTATTATTTTTATGCTTCAACTGGACTCATCTGAAACATGATTGAACATGTCACAAATTAGCATCTGAAAATTAGAATCCTAAACTCTCCTATATGAAATAAACGTATATATAAAATATATTACATGTTCTCTACATAGCAATATCTATCTCAATATATACAACATCTTTTTATTTTCCTACAGTTTTGAAAACAGAAACAGTACCAGAATAAATTAAATAAAGGAAGGAAGGAAAGGCTTCTCCTTTACTTATGGAAACATGTTTTACTTTAACTCCCCAGGAGGAATTTCTGCAAATATCCCACTTGCCATGGGGACTTGACATATTGATTTCTGAGAGAAGTGTTTGAATGTGTGAATGGACCCCTGTTTCTTGTTCACACTAGGATGAGGTTAGAAAATACTTGAAAACAGGGACCTTGGTATCACCCACTTAAGTATCAGCTGAGGTTAGACAAGAGAGTCTTGGGTTTGCATTAGGACATGAGATTTCAGGAAAAAAAAAAAAACAGAATCAAAGACTACTTGTTCCACCATTTGGACATATTGAAAGTTTGCCTTTCACTGACTGTGGCTGTCTGACAATGAGACCATGCTCAGAGAGCAAGCACCACGACATGTCACCATCACTTCATGGGCATGAGGGACAATGGCAGAGTTCATGCCCCTGGGCAGAGCTTGCCCTGTCTCCTCCACAAGATGGCCCCGGGCACACATTCATATGGACACATTAATTTTAGTATAGTTGGCATCAGGGAAAATATGTTTGCTATATTTTGTAATAAGTAAGAATTCTGGGCAATGAAGTTTGGTCTTAGTAGCCCACCATAGATAATAGTGGGAAGGTCACATCTTCTAAAAAGCTATAGACCTCCTTACATAAATGAAGGAATACATTACATTGGGTTTTTTTTAGAAATTACTAATATGGAAAAGAATTTAACAGTAAAGCTTATAGGGGCTCCTGGGTGGTTCAGTTGGTTAAGCATCTGCCTTCAACAAAAGGTCATGATCTCAGGGTCCTGGGATTGAGCCCCACGTGAGACTCCTTGTTCAGCCAGGACCTTGCTTCTCCCTCTCCTTCTGCTGCTCCCCCTGCTTGTGCTCTCTCTTGCTATCTCTCTCTCTCTCAAATAAATAAATAAAATCTAAAAAAACCAATAAAGTTTATAAAGATAAGCTATCTTTAGTTACCTTTCCAAAAAAATAATATAATTTTATATTTTGAGCACTGACTGTGGTCCAGGCACTTCTGTCCAGGTAGCTTTTGGGTTCCATTATGAAGTCGCTCTGACTTTAAACTCCCTTTTGCACTTATTGTTCAAGGAAAAGAATAACCCTTCTTAAATACTGTCTCTCCCTCAAGTTTTTGACAGTGTCATCATCTCCTGTTTCCAAAACTCAAGATGATTGTTTTAACACAGGATGTGCAGGAGTCTGACTCTACATATTCTAGACTCAAAGGACATATGGAATAAATATCCTGTTTTATTGCCTTAAACCTTTAGTCCTCATGGACTAAAGATAAACTGCCATAAGAGAAATGAATACAGAAGTAGGAACTATACATACCTTTGTGTTTGAGGAATTCGCGGTTCTTGTTGATTCATCCAAATGAAACACCTACGAAGGGAAACAAAGAATTATTTTCAAAGGCTATTGAAATGCTACTCCAAGAGACCAAATGGTGACATAGGAAATCAACTTCTTGCCATGAATGTTAAGCTTTTTACATTTTTATGAACTTTCTGTTATTCATTGCACCTTTCTCTTATCTGTTTCTTAGTTTTGTTCCACATGAGAAAAAAAAAGATATTATCTCCAAGAGGAAAGGTGAGTCTGAAAAACAAAATCTTTCATGTGCTCTTAAGCAGGAATCTGAGTGTTACAGTGTTAGGGATGGGGTGTGGACACTTACGTGTGTGTGTGTGTGTGTGTGTGTGTGCATCTACCTTTATAATCCCTGTGACAGAATGCAAGACAGGTTGAAAGAGGTGCTTAAAAATAATTCAGGCTTATTCATTTGTGTTGTCACTTTGTTTTGTCATCCCTACCTTCTCAGTTGTGAAACACTGTAGGAAGCCCATAAGTATTTGTTGAATGAAGAATGAATGATTGTGTGGATTAATGAATGGATCTTAACATCATTTGCAGGCAGTTAATACCACTGGTTACTCACCAAGCATGCAAAACTAATCATTAAATTCATATAGTAGGTAATTATTGCCAAGTTATGTTCACAAATGGTATCCAGTTTGATGTTCACAGTAACCCCTTGAGATTCCAGTACCTTCTATCATTTTCTCCACAAAGAGTTAATAAGTTTCCTAAAGACCTATTGACTAACCCAAGGTGTAACCATAGTTTCCTAAGATCTTGATCAGAGAACAGCTGAAATAAAACATTGCAACTCTCTTCAAATACTGAAAGAATGAGTACATTTAACATGCTTTGTAGACATGGGATAAAGAAGTAGCTGATACGGAGCAGATATTTCAACTTTCTTAAAATACACATGCAAGAGGATATAACTTTTGTGTACATCTTTTAAGAACAGGAAAATGATAAAGGAGCCATGGTTATGGAGAGGTAGACTTTAGCTCACGGCTAGGAAGAACTTTCTACAATGTCGAACTTTCTGAATGTTTGTTAAAAAGCTACTTCACCCTCACAATTTCAAGCTCCGCCTTTATTGGAGGACTGCAAAGAACTGAGCAGCCTCTTGCCTGCTGGCTTCTGGTGGAGATGGAAGCATAGAGTGGAGAGTGACTCCCAGCTCTGAGCTGGCCTGGCAGTTTCCTATATCATAGGACAGAACGGTTCCATAATCCGTGGACTCCGCATGAATGGCGCCCCCTGGTGTTGCTTCTGTGGTCCACCTCCTCCTCATCGTCAAAAGAAAGCGCAATTGTGTGCATCTGGCTGGGTCTTTGCTGTAAGGGAGAATCATTAAGGGGATGAAAATACGAGGGATTTTTCTTCATTTTGTATGGGAAGGAGCAAGGAAAAAAAATTTGAACTCTTTGGGTCTCTGGGAACTCAGGTGCTTGGCTGCCAGAAGAGACAATAAATATTTCTGCTCCGGACTCTCTGCCTGACTTGTGCCCTCAGCACAGTGGGCCAGGCCGTCTCTCTGGTGGTAAAACCCAAAGCAAGCTGTGGCATAGAAGGAGCCCCCAGTCAGCAGGTCGTCTCTTGTTTTGAAGGAGGGGTGACGGGAAGAGTTGACTCTACACATACTCATCCCACAACATGTAAAGGGTCCTTAGCATCCTCCTGCGTTCCTATTTCTCCCCTGCCACAAACAAGTATTTATTGAGCACCTACTGTGGGTAAGACACTTGGAACCTAGTTTGCCAATGCACAGAAACAGGATAAAATTGAACAGAAGGCAAAGGTAGGCAGGATTCCCACGGGAAGCAAGTCACATAGCTATGGCTCTAACTCAGACAGAGACTGATGTGGTGTACTAGAGTGTGAGAGGTGGAGACAACTTAGCATCTCTTCAGAGACTCTTAACCCAACAAAGAAGTACTTTCTACACGTGATCCAGACCACGTATTCAAAATGGAAACAAGAGTTTCGCAAAAAATACTTCCCCTTAGGGTTAATGACACATTCTGATATTTCCTTTCCTGTTTTCTCCTTTTTCATGTTTTAAACACTGACAGAAATTCACTAAATTGTTTCTACAACCCTCTAATTGGTCCCATTCCACAAATGGAAAATGCTAACCTAGCCCAACCGTCTCATCTTGCAAAAAAGGAATCTAAGCCCTAATATAAGTAGGTATTCATTTAACACGGTGCAGAGACTAGAATGGATTAGTGTTTTCAAATTGTTTAGTACAGAGAAGTAACATGTAAAAGATAATTGTGCGTGTTTGTGTTCAACCGGAGATTTCATCTATGTATTGATATTTTAGGCCTCCTGGTTGAGTTCATGCATTTCATCTGAATTCCCTAACCACTTTTGGCTTTCATTTTACCCCTACAGACTAAAATTACTATGCTATAAAAATATTTTTTTGCTAAAAATAAAGGCACATATTTTTGCCTTTTCCATAAAGAATCCCTCCAATAAATGATTATCTAGCATTAATTGGGTTCAATTAAAGTCAGATCCAGCCATTGTACTAACTCCTTTTATCAAATTATACACACATATACATACATAGAAAAACTTCCACTTTAAAAGAATGATATCCAAACTACAAATATATCCAGAGGAAAAAGAGGTTAATTAATGGAAGAAAAAGATTCAAGGCAATAAAAAAGAAAAAAAAAAAAAAAGGCAGGCTTTAGGTCCTTTGTATTTCCATTAAATGACCCCTGACTTGTGTAGGTAACATAAAAGCGGACACCAAATATAGTTTCCACAGGACACAAATCCAACTTTATAGTGAAAAACTTTACAGTGAATTGATAGCAAACTTTATAAAATTATTACATATACAGGAATAAAAACTTGGTTTTTTGAAGAGTCATTTAGAAGTTCCCTTCTCTCCAGGAGCATGAAGAACACTGACCCTTTTCCTGGCTCCAGAGTCCCTACATAGGCCTTCTGCTCCTCAACTAGTAACACTGTGTCTCCTGCATCCCTTTTAGATGGGTCTTTACCCAGAGGGAAGAAAACAGAATTGTCAAATGCCCACCATATCAGACCATTAGGCAGTGTTTGGCTTCACCCGACTCAGTGAGAAAAGGCAATGGTGCACAAGAAATGCCCCTTTGTTCCACTAGGTTCTCAGATTCTCAGAAGGTAAAGGGAAGAAATGAAACAACTTAATTACTTAAAACATAAGCAAGAGGCATTCTGGATGCTGGGACTATATTCTCAAAAGTCCACTCACCTCCAGGTTGTAATCTTCCCTCTGGGTAAAGACCCATCTAAAAGGGATGCAGGAGACACAGTGTTACTAGTTGAGGAGCAGAAGGCCTATGTAGGGACTCTGGAGCCAGGAAAAGGGTCAGTGTTCTTCATGCTCCTGGAGAGAAGGGAACTTCTAAATGACTTCAAATCTCTAGACTCTCCAAGAAATATACCTTGAATCATTTTGCCCACCAACATAGAGAACTTCACTTCTCTCATATACAGTCCTCAGGAGAATTTGGATTCAAGGAGGAGAAGGGGTTCACAATGAAAAAAGAATTCTATCAACCTCACAGGACTTTGATTCATCTATAGATGCTGTTCCCCAGGAGACCCAAGGAACAGGTCCTTTTTTTATAGAAAGTTAATAATTCACTGGCTGGCTATTGACAGAACCAGAGGGTCATTTGCAAAGAGATGGCTGGGCAGGTTCAGTGACTTCTGTGCTATTATTACCTAAAAACACTATTAACAAAACATTTACTGGCTTCTTTTGCACATAAAGCCTCTTCTCTGTAAAGACGCTGATTCATAGATACGAGTGAGGGTGTGTGTTCCTGCTTATTGCCCCAGATGTTTAAATGGACAGATCACTGTCTATGGTCACCCCTGGAGCCCTCATTCCACAGAAATTGTACCCATCTAGTGGACCGTGGCTCTTGTAGTTTTCTTGGTGTTACAGTGGATGGCTTCCACCCGGAATGCACTTAGATACATAACAATGACTTTTAATCTAGCAGATCTACGGATGAGATTAGAGAGGTCTGTGAACTTGAACATGTATATATAAGTTCTTATATATGTGCATGTTTCGATACTTTGATTCTCAAAGGGAGTATTTACTTCAAAAAGTGAAGGATCATGACCATCAAAGCTCCCAGTGGCCTCACACAGGAGCCCCTACCCTTCAGCCTTCTTTCTCTGATGTCCACCCTCCCTGCTCCAGCTGTTTGATGTCACCATCTTTAAATGACTGCCAGATTGCATCTTGAGAAGTCCTTATCTTTTGCCCTCAAATTCATTGCCACAAAGCTCTGACCCCACATTCATTCAATCAAAGGCTGCCTCCTAAACTTGTCAGCCTCATTCCCTTCTGTCTACCCTATACCTACATTGTGGTCCAGACCATCGTCACTTCCCAGCTGGACCGCTGCCCAGTTCTGCCCATTAACAGTCTTGTAGCACTCTATCTAGCTCAGCATCCACACACCAAACACAATCCTTCAAACTATAAACTTGAAAATGTCACTCCCCTCCTTGAAGCCCTTTCTGCCCTTACATCAAACTTAGAACAAAGGCAAACTCCACATGGTGGTGCCCAGGGCCAGTACCTGCTCCCCCCTCCCCCCAGCCCACCCCTCATAGCCCTCTGCCCTCTGCATCCCGTGGTCACCCCAGCAGCTCTCAGAGGAGCCCATGGTCTTTCAACTGTGGGCCTTGGAACATGCTGGTGCCTCTACTGAACCCTCTTCCCCTCCCCTCCCAGTCCCTTTACCTCCTCATTCTTCTGGTTTGAGCTACGACAGCCCTTCCTCCAGGAAGCCTTCCTATCCTTCCAGGACTGGTTTAGAAGCCCCCATTTCACCCTTCCACAGCATCTCTACCCTCATTCGTAGAACTTATCACCCTACTACAACTTGCAAAACTTGTGAAGGTCCACCCTGCCTCAGACTCAAACTCTTAGCATTGACGAGTCTTGTCTGAAGAGACACACTTGGAGAAAAATTTTACATTTTAAAATGGACTGTTTTTAAAATATCGAGAAAGTATTTCTGTCCGTCTGCTCTTCCCTCCATATGCTTTTCATTCTTCTCCCTTTTCTTTCCCTCCCAAAGCACTGAGTATACCAAGGTATATTATTTTGCTTTGTTAAAAAAAAAAAAAAACCTCAATATTTGCAAAAGATTAGTCACCTTCGGTTTTACTAAAGAACTTTCGTGTTTCAAGTTCAATGGTCTTCTTTTGGTTCACAATGCCACGGGCAAGAAACAAGGAGAAGAAAAGAGAGTATCAAAGAAATGTTTCATGACACAATTAAGTTCTGATAGCCAACTCTTTACCACTTTTAGGTAAACTCACTGCGGCCTTCTCTTCTTCAAGGTGCTACTGGCATCTAAAGGGAAGATTAAGCTTATGAACCTAGTCCTGGGTTTTACAAATTCTAGGACGTTTGTAGGGACAGAAATGAAATATTAGTGTCGAAAGATAACCAGATGATTACAGACACATATGCTGCCTTTCCCTGTTGATGAGCAGAAACTGTCAGTCAGTGAAGGGGTACAGAATGTGCTGGAGAGAAATTACAAAGTGAGCAGAAGATAACTGTCCCTTGTTTCACAGAGTTTATACTTAGGAGAGTTTATGATTAGAAGAGTTTGCACTATCATTATCATTCCTATATAAACTCTCAAGAAGTTTATTATTAGGACAAATAATATGTAGTCAAATTAAATCACCCAAATCATAAAAGCATAAATGACCCAAATATAAGAACACAGAGTCATGTAATTATGAATTTGCCCAAATTTATAGGAGGTGTGGTGTTTCAGGAAAGCCTGAGCTCCTTAGAGACAGAGGGTGTCGGCCAGGAGGCACGCCAAAGAAGGAGTGAAACATGTGAGGCATTGGAGCACGAGGTAGGAGGCCTCGAAGCAGAGCCAAGGCACAGGTGAGACCCGTGACGTCCAAGGCAGTGGGTTATGATGGACAGAGCACACAGGATCTTGGGCAATCGTTCAACTTCTCTAACCCTAATTTGCCTTATGAAATGAAAATAACATTAATAATCGTAAGAGTTTCCACCTTACAGGACTGAAAGGAGAAATGAGATGTCACAGTGAGTGGCACTGTGAAAACATTTTGTAAACGATAAAGCAGCGATGTGGTGAAGAAGAGGACAATACTGCTCTCCCTCTTCATTGAAAAATGGGTGGAAAAAAGCTTCTTCCTGCTCCTGCAGAGACAGAAGATCCAACGATGCTCTTTTGCCCACCTTAAAGATCTTGCCCTTATAGAGGCTTTGGCACGTGACTGGTGAAAAATAGCATGCTCTCAAGGAGGCGCTCATGGAGGTGGGGCCAAAGGCTGGCAAGGGCCCCTGTTATCTGGCCAGAGTCTCTGTCTGCACTACACTTTCTGGTTGATTTTTGTCCTTTCTTGGGACCTTAAAGGAATTTATTCATTTAAAATGAGGAAGGAATACCTGTCATATGCCATACGCTGCCCTTAAAGAGCTTATAATCTAGCAAGCCACGTGCACCCCCGCATGCACACACGCATGCACGCACGTGCGTGCGCGCACGCACACACACACACAAACAGAGGGTAGCAGGAAATTTGAGCATAGCTCAAACCTCATAAAAGGAGGCAGTGTGTTTTGTGAGTCCACGTGAATGGAGCTCTCCCCAGGGAACATGAATGTGGTCAGCTGCTTGAACAATTCAATGGGTATTGAGCAAAGATGGAGACAGTGTGCCACCCAGAGGTGACAGGCTGAACACAAAATAGTAGATTGGGTTTTCAATTAGTCCAAGGTATGTTGAGCTCAGAGTCTTTGACAGGGAGAGGCAGGACCAGGTGGAGAGGAGGATAAGGAAAATTGTGGAAGGCCTGGAGGGTCATGCTGGAGTTTAGACTCTGTCCTGAGGTGGTGAAGAGCCGTTGGTTCTTTATAAGAAAGTGACTTGTTCGATCTGTGTTTCAGGAAGATAACTGGCATCTACGGATGAAAACATAGAAATCTTCATGACTTTGGGCTTAAGCGTGAGAGGGAAATGCAAATCACAAGAGGCAGAGAGAACAGATAAGAAACAAACTACAGACGTGAACAGTCTAAACTCGAGCAGTGCTGATAGGAAGAAAGAAAAGGAGATAAATTCAAGAGACATTTTAAGTGGTAACACTGGTGAATAGTCACAGTGTGAAAAAGAAGGAATATACAAAGATAATCTTGATGGTTTGAGCTTAGAGTTTTAGACAATATTTGTCCTTCACTAGAAGCAGGCCCCCAAGAAGATCATGTAGAGGATGGTGATGTGTTTTAGCTGAGACATGTTTAGTTTTACTCCAGGACGTTCGGTGGGCTTTTCAGGAGGCAGTCATGAATTGGGATGAAGTAAGCATATAGCTAGGTGTCATCAGCTATTATGGAAGCCATGTGTTCAGACGGGATCATATATAGAATTTTGGGTAAGAGGAGAAGAGCTCTGGAAATACCTATGGTTAAATAAGCAGATTGAAAAAACATGACTCTAAAACATAAAAAGTCATCTTTGTAAAAAGAAATCGATTACAAGATCAATGACTTGAACTTACACCGAAGCGGTCCCTGAGGGTCTCATTTCCACGTCAAATCACACCCTTGGGACTACCAACTACATTTATCCTAAAGACACAGTGAGTGCCCGCTATATGTTTTTCCCCCCTTTAAATTTTTTTATTGTTATGTTAATCACCATACATTACATCATTAGTTTTTGATCCACTATATGTTAAGTACTGTTCTAGGGATGTTGGGATACAAAACAAATCAGTCACGGCTCCTGCCCCAAGAAGCAGGAAGCTCAATGCTAAGACAGGTTCAACAGCGTTACTTTTGCTGTCACTGAACCCGAGGTGTACTGACAACGTTCACAGGAAACATCATGCTTCCACAACTGCCGCAGTTTCCGAAGCTGTTTCAGGTTTGTGGAAGTGACGCCAAATGAAGCCTAGATCATGACTGGACAAGGTAGCCCTTCTCTGCATGAGCTGGGGCCCTAACCATGAGGTGGACATATGGACGGGCAGGACCAACCGAGTTGTAGGGAAAGCTCGCACCAGTTTTTCCATATGATTTCCTCACAGACCTGACTCTCACTCTCCTGGGTGCTTTCTTCAAACCTCAGCAGCTGTGAGTCCCACCATGGCTGCCCAGAAAACCCTACCAGCAGACAAAAGTATTCATGCTTCTGAACAGCATGGCGGCCATCAGAATGCATGCTCCTGGACCCCCTTCTTGTATCTTTACCACCTAAGGACAGAGTCTAGAAGTACGTCATTTTTGAATGGCAATAGGTGGGAATGGAGTTAATCAGAAAAATAAGTTCTTTAAAAAAAAAAAAAAATATATATATATATATATATAGAGAGAGAGAGAGAGAGAGAGACATACCACTGCATATCGGTTAATTTCACTCCCTCCCACCCCACCCCAACAAAGGTCTCTGAAAGACATAATAGTTATTTCAGGCATGGCAGGTGAGCAATTAAATTATTTTGGTCGGAAGCTTTTCTACATCTCTCAAATCATGTCACATTAACTCATTCATGCCATATTCATGAATTCCACAACTGTTGAAAATCAAATAGCTGCCAGGTCTAGTATTATGCACCACAGTGCCATGCTATAGACTACTCCAGATTAATTTAGTTCCTATTCAGGTGAAAGTCTTTTGTGATAAAAACACAACTCAATGGGCTGTTTATAAAATCCTAAGTGAGTTCAGCTTGGTCTACTGATTCTCTATTTTTTATCTGTTTTGTGAACTTAAATCTTAGTATTTAAAATTATTTAAAATTACCTTATCAGCCTATGCCTCTGGAAAAGTAACTTTCATGTGTAATAAATTAGCAACATTGAACCAAATCAGATTTATATATAAAAAGCATTCTTTTTATTTGTTGCCAATTTGCTTGGCCTAGCAAATAAAGAAAGTGCTGGTAGTCTCACAGTTGGTCAGAGGAGAACAATCACACTGTACAGTCATGTTGTATTTATTTATTTTTGATAAATAGAGAATAAACTATACAGCACGTGAAATATGTACTGTAAATAACAAATGGCAATAGTTCAAAGATACATAATGTTTGAAAACTATGTACATGTTAAGTCTCTATCAAGGAAAAGAAAAATCTCTATCAAGGAAAGCCCGAAAGACATGAGCTTGAAATTATTAATGAAGTATTTTAGTTGTCCCCCAATCCCAAATCTGTATTTTTTTGGCATCTAAATTCGACACTGATTTCAAATCAGATGGTGAAAGGAAACTCTCTAGTGTCTTCTTAGGTCAGCAGGGAAAGGTTAGCCTTCCCAGCTACGTTCAGTAGCTAGGCCTCCTTCCAAGCTCATTTCAACGACACTCGAATAACTGGGATTAACTAGAGCGTTTCAGACAAGCCCCTAGGGCTGCTTCTACGTTGTCCTTACCAGCAGTTCCCAGACGTGATGCCCAGCTCCGGGTGCAAGGGGCCATGGGGCCGGTGGGCGGGGCGGGGGGGTGGATGATGGGAATGAGTTGAGTTGGGTCAGAAAGATAATGAACTTAGCAATAGGTGAGGCACACAGTGGTAGAAAGGCCAAAGCAGGGTGAGGACAATCAACCAGGTGTCTGCAAAGGGTCAAGTCTCCAAAATCATCTGCCGACCAATATTAGAAGGAAGTAAACACAAAGGAAACACCGTGTGCTTTGATTGTGCTCAAATCTATTCTCTTGTGGTGGTTCCTTGATGTGGTATGGACTACTATAATAGAAACCAACTGGATTTTCAAGGGCAAGACACTTTGCCACTAAACAAGATGATGTCACCCTTCCTGATGACGAAGAGAAAGGGGCGATCAGCTCTGAACACCCTGGACTCGGGGAACTGCTTTTCTACGATGTTATTTCCTGTGGCAGCAGTGGCCTCTGTGCCCTCCTCGGTGACCTCTATATAGGACTTGTGCATCATTTTGGACACATACAAACGGCCTCCTGAAGCTATACCAGAGAGATCAGCTCTGGATTCATCAAAGATGTCTTTCAGCCCTAGGGCTCTTAAGTGGTGTTTGATTTCATAATTCTTCTCTATCTTGAACTGAGGAAGAAACACCTCAACATACTGAGAGCTCATTTTTCTTCGATTGGTCCACTCCATTAGATTCTGAAAGGTCAGTCTGTTTTCAATCTGTAGGAATATTGAAAAGGCAATTCAATATGCTTAAGAGGCAGTTAAAACACCAACTACAAAGATAGATGGTTTTTCATAATTATCCTCTCCTGGATATTTGAGTGTAAGTATGTCAGTGGGTCCAGGGGAGTCTGAAAATGGGAAGTTATTAACACTAATAGTTCAAGCACTCTTTCACAAATCATGGTTAATTTGCTCTGTTATGACAAGGTGTGACTTACCTGTATTTCAAGGCATTTCTGTTCTCTGCCCGCATATGAACAAATACAGCCAAAGTGGAACAATGGGCAGGTGAAGGAATTAGGGTAGCAGAGATCATGAGAAGGAGAAAGGAGCTCCGTGGTCATTTAAGTCAGCATTTCTTGACCATTTCCCATCATGGAAGACATAGAAAATGGTAATGTTTCCATAGCTTGCTGGAATAACCAATGGAACCGCAGGTGGCCCAAGGCAAGGAGCCCAGAGCTCTAGCCTCCAGGGTTTAGATGATTAGCACCTCGTAGCACAGTCACCTACACCATCTGGGGGGCTTGGATCCAAATATACCCTCCTACTCAACACATGCAACAACTGAAACTCAAGACATTGTAGGAAATGTGCCGAATTGCATAGCTGGGCACGGAGGTTACATAGCTAGGAACCCACAGCTCTCTCTCTCCAGCATCACTGCTGCCCCCACTGATTCACAATGGAACTCACCAATTCCTGAATACTGACCATTGATCAGAGACAATCCAGACTTATACAGGGAAGATTTTTCATGCACATTGTTTACAAATCTTCTATGTAGGTATTTGTTCACAAATTCAGTCTCACTGGAATCCTAAAGATAGCTTTTCACAGCTATCCTTATCAAGGACCTAAATTTGTATAATCAAATTTTGTCTAATTTAAATTTTATGTGTGTAAATTATCCAGTTTATGGTTAATCTATAATAACTTCTCATTCTGAATTAGAATCTTTTCCTCATTTAACTCACTATAAAGCCAACTTCCCCATTATTTAGTTTCGTAGGATTATGTAGGTCTGTAGGATAAAGTAGGAATATACATTTATACTCATCTGATCCAAACATTATTAGGAAAATCTATTACAGAAAAGAAAAACTTAGACAATATGTATAAGAACAAATCTATCTTTGGGGCGCCTGGGTGGCTCAGTCGTTAAGCGTCTGCCTCCGGCTCAGGTCGTGATCCCAGGGTCCTGGGATCAAGCCCCACATCGGGCTCCCTGCTCTGCAGGAAGCCTGCTTCTCCCTCTCTCACTCCCCCTACTTGTGTTCCCTCTCTCACTGTCTCTCTCTCTCTGTCAAATAAATAAATAAAAATCTTTAAAAAAAAAAAAAGAAGATCAAATCTATCTTTTGAGTTATCTGCTGTTTATTTTATATGGGCTACTTTTCTCTGTTATTGTACATTATTTGAAGTTAAAATAATTGATGTATGCTAAAATCTAATTGTGATAAAGATTATCAAGTGAATTATTCATTTAATCTGAGTACCAATATTTCATATTGTCACTTTAGGTTTAACAATAGCAACTTCATGACATTCTTCTTGCTGTTCATGTCAAAAAAGGTAATTAAAATGAAACTAAATGAAAATCATTATAATGATTCTGTGCTTTTGTGCATCTAGAAATTATATTTCCAAAGTTCTAAAATCATGTTTCTAAATCATAGAAAAAGGATGGAGAGAAGTAATGCCTCTAGGTAGGAGGAGCATTTCTTTATATTCTTTCTACCTTCCAGTTATTTCATAAGCAACAGTCATTATTTTACTAACCAAAACACAAAAAAATATTTTAAACTTTAGTTGTAACATTTTAGGGCAGCTGATATATGTGTACACACACATATTTGTACATATGTATGTATCTTTCAGACAAATCGATCAAATTCCATGACCCTCCTTTCCCTGTCCCACGTGACTGCTGTATGGATCAAAAGAGATAACATAAATGCAGCTTAGAGTACATGGCCTGGAACATAGTAGGTGCTCAATGGATGGTGTCTATTATTCCATTTACAGAGAGGGACCTGACATCCAGGCTTCTGGGATTTCAGGTCACAGGCTCAGGAGGCCACATTCACAAGCCTGAAAGATCAGGATCTGAGATACAGTGATGCTCCCTGGCTTTGCAGGGCTACCATTCTTTGCCCTTGCACTGTGTGGTCCATTGCCCCGGCCACACTAGTCACAGGGCAGTCCCTAACCTCTGCTTTTCCCAGAGACACAGCAGCTCAGAATGAGACCATACATTTCAATGTGCAAAGGCCCGGGACTCCAGACCCCACAGTATCATTCCTGCCTGAAAATACTTAGTCTGTCCAAATTCCAATAATACATGAAAGACTGTTTTCACGGCCAAGTGCAAAAACCTAAATTCGTGCCATATTCCCTCCAAGGTTGAGGTCTGAGAGGGTTCCAATTTCATAGCTATTCAACTAAAATTATATTAAACTGAAGTAAGTCAATCTCAGTAACTATAACGGTGTCTGGCACAGAGTAGGTACTACTTAAATATTTGTCAAATAAATGAATAAGGGGGTAAATCTCTAATTCTTATAACCTGAAATCATAAAGCTGATGCATAAAAACACAATCCATACTATCCTAAAAATCTTCTAATTCCCCTATAGTGAAAGCAGCAGTAGCAACTTACTTGGGACAGGTCATTTTCAGGCAGCATAATGAACATGCTTATGCCACCATGATACTTGAGCTCAAGAACCTGCATGGACGGGTCTCTAATGACAGAAAAATTGAACTTCCGTTCTTGATGCATCATGGCGACTGCTTTCCCGGGACACTGAAAGTCAAGTCACAAAAAAATTTTTATTAGCCCACCTTATTTCACTTTATAAGAATAGTGCTTCAGTTTTTGTCCAGTTGATCCTGTAGATTTTTCCTGACTTGCTGCCAAGAGTGGTTGCAGTGGTTCATAGCTTAGGGATACAAGCACAGACTTTGAGATTAACTGCCTGAGTTTAAAACTTCCAGCTGTGCAACTTTGGGCAATTTACTTTACTTCTCTGTGCCTCCATTCCTTCATCAATATAATGGAGGTAAAACTATTCTCTACTGCATAGGACTGCTGTAAAGATTATGTGAGTTAACATACCTAGCACTTGGTACATTGCTTTGCACTTAGCATTTTATCTGAAAATGTCTATATAGTAACAAATAATTATTAAATAGCATTATAACTAAAAATGAATGCTATAGATTTTTTATTTTTATAATACCTCATTCTTAAATTGTGTGATTTTGATAGTACTGGTCTGTATTTTACTTCTGATGATAGAAAAAAATCTATAGTATTCATAGCAATATTTATCATTCATTCAGTGACCTTTGATTTCTACCAGCTCTCAGCAGCACTCCTATGTGTAAAACTTCTGATGTGGAAAAATGCAGAAAGAACATTTCAATAAATAAAACTAAGTTTAAAAGTTTAACCTGAGTTTCTCTGTCTCAACACAAAAGGCTGAGTGACTGAAAGAAACTTTAGAAGTCAATTACTGGAACCGCCTCATTTGTGAGGATGGGAAGGTCTACGGTGGTTGAGCTAACTTGCCTAAGACAATGCAGATTGGCAATGAAGCAAGGCAAGAGCCCCAACACAGTACTGCTGACTCCAAAGCCTTTGATGTTTCTACTATCCTCTAAGATTATTGTATACAAATTGGTAAAACACACACACACAAGAGTATGTTTTACAAAAGTTGGTTAAGACTGACACTTGGGAATGCATAACTTGACTAAACATAATTTCTTCCTTTGTAAAAGGAAACACATCCTTGCTTTGACTTAGGAAAAATCACTGATATTAAATTACTGGAACTATACACCCCACAGTTAGAATCACAAAAAATGAAAAGCATACTTTTGTCGTATTTTCTTCTTATAGGCATCCAACTAGAATATCTTAAAATGAATTCATATGTTATTGTCTTTCTCAAATTTGAATATATTCTAAGAAATATCAATTTATGGGACACCTCCAGTAGTGTACCATAACCTGCATTATCAGGAAAATAGGTTGTTTTATAAACAATTCCCCATATGGTGTTGGTAAGCAACAGAAGAAATAAGTAAAGAAATGATGAATCCATCATTTGTCTATGTAAATTCCATAATTTCTGCGAAGGAATCCTATGACAAAAAAAAAAAAAACCACTTCTTTTGTAAGATTTTATTATGCACTTGATTGAGAGAGCACAGAGGGAGAGTAAGAGGGAGAAGCAGACTCCCCGCTGAGCAGAGAGCCTGATGTGGGGTTCAATCCCAGGACCCTGACCCTGAGATCATGACCTGAGCCAAAGGCAGATGCTTACCCGACTGAGCCACCCAGACCCCCTGGCAAAAAAAAAAAAAAAAAAACTTCTTAAGAAGATTTCCATACCTTGGGAGATTTGAAATGGCAATTTACAGTTTCATTCTTGTTGAAGGCCAACTCCCACTTGCCTTTGAAGTACACAGCATTCACCAGCACCATCACAGCTGAAGAGCTTACGCTACCTGCTTGAAGGATGCTCTTGATTTTGCCTTTTGAAAAATAAATGGAGAAAAAACGTGAAATTTTAATGTAATTTTTTATTTTTATTTTTTTAGATTTATTTATTTACTTGAGAGGGGGAGAGAGAGCAGGGGGAGGGGCAGAGGCAGAGAGAATCTCAAGCAGAGTCTCCACTGAACATGGACCCCCGTTGTGGCCTCGATCTCACCACCCTGAGATCACAATCTGAGCCAAAATCAAGAGGCGGATGCTTAACCAACCACCCACCCAGGTGCCCTGTTAATGTAATTTTTAAAAAGACAAGGTGAACATGATATTTTTCCTTATGACATAATTATAATACAATGATATTAGTAATAACCCATGAGCAATTGCTCCGTCCGGTACTCTCTGAACACTTTATGTGCAATATTTGGTTTAATCCTCACAAAATCTCTGTGAGGCAGGCACTTTCTTGTTGAGGAAGCTGGAACACAGAGAGATGAAGTAATCTGTACAACATCACACAACAAGAAAGTTAGGGCACCAGGATTCTGACCCGGAAAGACAATTCCCAAGCCCCTTCTTGCTGGTAAGCACCAAAATACCTCTCCTGCTTCGACGAGGCCACAGCACTCCAAATGGAATTTAACTCCATTCTGTTGGGCTAATTACTTCCTTCCTTCCACATGAACAAGATTTTTGCTGGATGTCAACCCTATTCTCGAGATTTGAATCACAACCATGCAAGAACAGTCCATGCCATCACTGGGCTCACGGTCCAGCACCGGGGAGCAGCTGTACACACTGGTACCACAGCCACGTGCTGAGTGTGCTGTGGAAGCACAGATGAGGGGCACCATCTCTGGCTTGGCCCTCTGCTTGAGCTGATGGCAAGGTGGGAGGTGGAGAGAAACTGCATATAGCAGAGGCTGTTTACCCAAACACATGGAAGCTTGGACGAGCACAGTGTATTCGGGGAAACCCTAACTCATTCTGATGTGGAGGGAAAGTAGGGTTGGAAAGGTTAGAAGCAGGGGCCGAAAATGAAGAGCCTTGAAAGTCTGGTAATAATTTTGGGTTATCCTGAAGGCAATGGAAAATGATTGTTCAGGATTCACTGGAAGATAAGAAAGGACATGGCCATGATGGGTCAGATGTACCTTTTAAAAGTCCTTTTAAAAGGACTTGGTAGTGTGTGGAGGATGGGGAAGGGGTGATAAGACCTGGGTGGGTTTGTTGGAATGTTGGCAGTATTTTGAGGTGTTCCCCCCAAATGAGCATTGAGAACAAATGCTTATCAAAATAAGAATAATTTTAAGATATATTTGCATGAAGAAAGAAGGAAGAGAAATAAGTAATTGGTCCAGATGGAAAAAGGTATTAGCAATCTGATACCCTTACAAACTACACACTAAATAGAATTCCATTCAGTTATTAGGAAAAGCAATTGCATAGTTCCCCTTGGTTTGTGAATAGTACATTTGAAACATGTGGTGGCTAATGGTCAAAATAACCCTCTACTGAAGTAACGATGATGGTCAAAATAACCCTCTACTGAAGTAACGATGATGGTCAAAATAACCCTCTACTGAAGTAACGATGATGGTCAAAATAACCCTCTACTGAAGTAACGATGAATGAACAAACAAAAAGAAACCTGAGACACTGTATTCTTTTTCCCAGGACTAGCTGTAGTATGTTGAATGTTTGCAAGTCACATGTTTCATACTTTTGAGACAGAACCAGACTCAGCAAATACAGGTATATTGTTCGGAGTATAAATCCAGGTCAAGCCTTAAGTAAAGAAATGACTAGGTTTGGAAGCAACTGATCAACAAAAGAGCAATGAATACATTTCCTTATTTGTTTTGAACTCAACCAGAACATCTGCTGGAATTCGGTTTTAGCTATGTGAAAAACACTTAACAATAAAGCAATGCACTTTTTCTGGAAGGTACCACTTTTGCCACATACATTATTTTGCTAAATGAAGAGGGTTTTAAATGAAAGACAAAGAATCCATCTTTTAGAAGAAGCAATGATATAAAATATATTTCCCACATAGTAATTTATGAAATGGTCATAATGAAATCAATATTTGTTTCATAGGATTATTTCCCAATCCAATGAGATAATGTAATAGGTAAGATTTCTGAAAAGTATAAAGCATTCAAATTATTAAGATTACTCAGAACCACATTGTAGACCAATACTAAAGCAATTTTTCTTTCTTTTTTTATTTAATAATTTATTTGATGTAACCAATATATCCCAAATATTATCATTCTGCCATATAATAAATATAAAATCTATTAAGGATATGTTTACATTCTTTATTTCATACTTGGTCTATGGAATTAAATGGTCATGAAAATTGCAAAGTAGTCTGTAAATACGTGGGAGATAGAATGTGAAGAAAAAAAAATATAGACACAGATGTGAACGTAGGCTCCGAACATAACTAGGTCAATTTATTCTTTGTGCATAAAGCCGAGGACTAGAATAGAAAATGGGAAAAGGAAGCAGTGATTTGTTGAGGTGCTAGGATTGTGAGGAATTTTTGCTCCCCATTTTTTAATGTGATTAAAAATCATAACATCAAATTTACCATCTTAACAGGTTAGTTGTATTAACTATACATGCCTTGTTGTATATCACGTCTTCAGAACTTATTTCGTCTCACAAAACTGAAACTCTAAATGCATTGAACAACTCCCCTTCACACACAAACCCCCAACCTCTAGTAACCACCATTTGGTTTCTTTTTTAATTGAAGTATAATTAACATACAGTGTTATATTAAGTTTCAGGTGTACAATATAATAATCCAACAATTCTATACATTACTTGGTGCTCATCAAGGTCAGTGTACTCTTCATCCCCTTCACCTCTTTCACCCATCCTGCAACCCACCTCCCCTCTGGTAACCACCTGTTTGTTCTCTGTATTTAAAAGTTGGATTTTTGTGGGCACCTGGGTGGCTCAGATAGTTAAGCATCTGCCTTTGGCTCAGGTCATGATCCCAGCATCCTGGGATCGAGCCCCACATCAGGCTCCTTGCTCGACGGGGAGCCTGCTTCTCCCTCTGCCTGCCGCTCCCCCTGCTTGTGCTCTCTCTCTCTCTGACAAATAAATAAAATCTTTAAAAAAAAAAGTTGGTTTTTTGCTTGCCTCTTTTTTTCTTTGTTTTGTTTCTTAAATTCCACACATGAATGAAATAATATGTCTTTCTCTGACTTATTTCACTTAGCATTATACCCTCTAGGTCCATCCACATTGTTGCAAATGGTAAGATCTCATCTCTTTTATGGCTGAGTAATATTCCTATCTGTCTGTCTATCTATCTATCTATCTATCTAGGTATAGAGATATATATCACATCTTCTTTATCCATTAATCTACTGAGGGACATATGGGTTGCTTCCACAGCAACTTGGAACCGACTTGTTGCTTGGCCACAGCAAATAATGGTGTAATAACCACAGGCGTACATATATATTTTCAAATTAGTGTTTTTTCATTTCCTTTGGATAAATACCCAGAGGTGGCATTACTGGATCATATTGATAATTCTGTTTTTAATTTTTTGAAGAACCTCCATTATCTTTCTCACAGTGGCTGCACCAATTTGCCTTACCACCAACAGTGCATGAGAAATATTCAATAGCAGCATCATTACTTTGGATTAGGGGGAAATTTTCCTGGCATGTCTTACAAAAGATGTCTAGCTTTAAGGTTGACCATTCTCAGTATTCATATATCACTGACAAATCTTGTAGAAAAATAGGGCTGCACTCACCATGTGTTTCATTTTCAATCCATTTATTAACTTTATATCTGGTATCTTCTATATCATTTGTGAAGTCAACTCGTTCCACTTTGGCATTGTATAATTTTTCAACACACTCAATATAGTTCTATAAAGATAAATAATTACAGTTCTATAAGTAATACACAGTTCTTATAGTCACAAGTCACCATCAACTAAGCATATAACAATTCTGGTTTTGAACTTGTCTCTTCATTTTCGCCATCTTACTCATCATTTTCGCCATCTTACTCAAGGACTCATTCCTCACTCAAAGATGAGGAAATATGGCTAGAAATATGAAATATGGCTGGATGGGTTGCTGGAGAACCCGCAACTGAATTTGCACAGCAAGCACACTATCTGAACCTAAGTTTATCTGAAGTGGATTAGGGGAGGCTAACAGGGATTACAGCTAAAGCCCACTCCCTTGGCTTTACCACTGCTTTCTCACCATAAATACTTCAACAGTGTCCTCGCTCATCTCCCTTGATTGTGTCACCCATTCCTACTGAAAGCATTAAGAAGGCTTCCAGGCTACTTCTTGTACTTAAGATAAAGCTCAAGCCCCTGGACCTGGCCTGCATTTGAAAGAAAAAAAAGAAAGAAGTCAAGTTGAAGAGGATGAGCAGAAAAGGTGAGCCCTCCAAGTAGTAGTACCCTCAGAGGAGTAAGAGGATCTTTGCACACTCAGGAGACCAGCAGGAATTTGTGATGACTGAAGCATGTAGTGAAAGGGGGAAATAGAGAACATGAGCCAGGACAGAGGAAGAGCATGAATGCCTTGTTTCCCTTGACAAGGAGCTTTCATTTTATTTTAGGGAGAGTTATTAAAAGGATTTAAAAAGGGGAGTAATATAATTAAATGTGCATTTCATAAAGGGGACTCTGAAATCAGCATAGAAAAGAAAACTGACTGGAGATAGAGGGACTTATTAAAATGTCCTTATAGTTTATCCTGAGGGATATAAAGAAGTCCTGAACTGAGGCACTGGAAGTTTCCAGGGCCATGGGGAGGACAAAACCAACTTTAGAGATACACGAAGAAGGTAGAACTAGCTCTTTCTTACCCCTAGCCTTCCACTTCCTTCTTGAACAAGTCAGACTCAAAGCCATTACGAGGGGCAAATCTAGGTAGGTATACATCTCAGTGTGGGGAGGACCAGTGTGGCAGAGCTGGATGGCAGAGCCCCATCCCGGTGAGGAGCAATTCAACACAAAGTATTAGTGGCCAAAGGAGACAAAGAACACATTGCCTTGTCAGGGAAGCCCAACTCTGGAATTCAAGCGTAGGCAGAATCCAGAGGCATCCCTGAGGAGGGGTGGCCTCATGCAGATGTTAGATCCTAAACAGTGTGAGGTAGACATCCCTGTAGGGGTCAAAGCCCAAAAAAGTGAGAGGAACATCTCTGTGGTAGGCAGACCATCATGGGATGTGGGGGACCTAAGTGGAGGGAAGAGGTATATTCATGGAGAGGCAGCCTAGCATGGAGGGGCAGATCTCTCATGGGATGAAGAAGGTGTTTTCCCACTTGGAGGGGCAACAGCATCAGTGATGGGAAATGGGTTACATAGAGGGAGACTGGTCAAACAAGTAAATATGTAAGAGTAATGGCAGCCAGGTTTCTCACTGTTGGAGAAGGGAGTTAAATAAACACAGAAAGAGAGAAAACAAAACAAAAGAAATGAACCCTGTGGTGTTTGATGGAAATTGTAGATATCAGTATGAACTCGTGGGTTTCACTAGATTTAGGTAAAAAGATGAACATTGATTTAATATATGCACGTATTCTCCTAAAAAGGAACTAAGGCTCCTGGAGAAATGGCTGATTCTAGGGCTGAGGCAGGAAAAGAAGATGCGACTGGAACATCTCATGGTGCCAGAAAGAAAGTGCTCAAATGAGGGGGGCATGTCAAACAAACCCAGACGCCAATAGAAGGGATAATTTGAGCATGAAAATAATATGATGGATTACAACCCTTTGGCGAAAACAGGACAGCATATTGTTATAAATAAACAATATTATCATAAATAAACAAATATGTTTTCATCAAGAATGAGATAGTTACACAGCCTGAAAGCAGCTCCTCACAAAATACTTAACAACAAAGGGAAGAAGAGTAACTTCAAAACAGAGAAACCCAGCAGACATCCCTGTAATCACGTGACCAAAGATGGCAGGATGAGCAACGGGATAAATCAGAATCCTGCTAGCGTGCCACAGCGATAACACAACGAAAAAAAAACACCTGGATGTTTCCCTCAAATCTGGAGCAAGTGTTAGCTAATGCTATGGTGATAATCCTTGCATAATATATAAGTGTATCAAATCGACACGTTGTACACCTTAAACTTATATTACATATTCATCATACTTCAGTAAAGCTGGGAGAAAACAGGACTCTAATCATGAAGACACATCAAACAAACCCACACTGAAGGGCGTTCTAAAATATAACTGGCCTAAAACTGGACACTGTGAATAATTATCAAAGTGTCAAGATCATGAAAATCAAGACAGGCTATGAAATGTTCCAAATTTAAGGAGACTAAAAGTGAGTCAACAACAGAATATAATGCATGATTCTGAACTAAGTCCTTTGCTATGAGGGATGATGTTGGGCTGACTGGTGAAACTCAAAAGGATCTGAAGATGAGCTGAAGTAATGCACACTGTTAACTTCCTGATCTTGATGGTTGTATCGTGACTATGTAGAAGAATGTCATTGTTTATAGGAATTACATGGAAGTATCCAAAAATGATAAAGCATCTCAAATGGTTCAGGGGAAAAGTGTTCTCTCTACAATACTTGGAACTTCTATGTGAGTTTGAAATTATTTCAAAATAACTTTTCTTTGAAAGTAGAAGGAAAATCTATTAGGTCTTCTTCACTGATGGACTGTGAAGCTCCAGGAAAGGGAGATGTCAAGGTTGATCAAAACACCTGGTAGGTCATTCACCGAAAGAGAACCCAGGGGAAAGAGAATGTGTGAGGACAGGAGAGCTGGTGTGCTGAAGAACCTGTCGATGCCCGCCCGAGGACTGGCAGTCAGTAGGCAGGCAGAGAGATGAGCATGGCACTGAGGGCGAGGAACGACTCATCACACAACCACAGAGAGCTGTGGAGGTACGGAGGACAACATCAAGGAACTATAAACTTTCTAAGTAGATCATCTCTCCTTGGGTGAGACAGTAGGCTCAAAGTGGAAGAGGCCAGAGGGCGGAACGCTAAAGAACACCAGTATTTCAGAGATGAGTGGAGGAATAAAGACAAACAAAGGAAACTGAAATGAAGGAGAAGGTAGAAAATCAGGAGAACTCAATGCCATAGAAACCATGAGAGGAGAAAGTTTCAGGGAGCCCCAGTGGTGGTGAATACTAAAGAGGCAGGTAAGACCCAAACTGCAAAGTGCCCATAGCTTGGTGTCCCCTGGAAGCCATTAGTCACCTTGGTAGGAGCAGCTTCAGGAGAGCGTGGAAGGTAGAAGCTAGTTTGCAATAGATGGAGCAGTGAGAGAGGGTGAAAAAGTGGATCCTGCCTATACATATCACTCTCTGAAGAAGCTTGATTTTTCAAGTTTAGACTGTCAGAGTGAGAAACACAGAAACGGGAAGAGAATCATGGGGTAACTTTTAAAAAAAAGGAGAGAAAAATTTAGATGGTATGTATCTGGAGCACATTTATATGCGATGAAGGAGAAGAGAGCAGAATGATAGAAGTTCAAGAAAAAGAGTGACGGAGACATCACCAAGAAACTGGGGGCAGGGGAGGGGGTGAGGTGGCAAGAAGAAAGGAGGAATTATCCATTAAACAAAGTGTTGCCTCTGAAATTGAAGGGAAAGGGGAAAGGGAGCCGGGAGTAAGTTGGGATATGGATCCGCCCCAATGGTCTCTATTTTCTTTGTCAAGTAGAAGACAAGTGGACATGGGAATTTATTGCTTAAGTAAGAAAAGGCATTATTCTGAAGCAGATGTGCTTTTACCTATAGAAGAGAAGCTGGAACATAAGACAACCCAAGTCCAGTTTTTTTCTCTATATACAATTCGGTCTATGAACTTATATAATGTATTCATCTTTAAGAGACACACTGTTGCTTTGTCACTTGAAAATTCTTCCATTAATTTTAAGAAGATCAAATGGCCTATCCAGAACTAAAATATTCATCTTGTGTATATGTATTTCCATTTCAGTATTAAAGTAAGTTCTTATTTGAAAAAAGAAGAAGTTTGAAAGTTGAAAGCACTTGTGCCAAGTATGGAAATTCTATTTTTGAGGTGAACAGGACAAATGGGTGTAAAATTTAGGACTAAGTTCCAGCGTTTGGTCTTGGCAGGATGGAGAGCAGTAGGTGTGCAAGCGGGCCCTTCCCCTGGCCAGCCACCCCAGGAGCTGAGAGCAGCAGTTCTGAGGAGCACAGGGTGTCACCCTGAGTCTATCCCAGATGACCCAGACATCCACCCACCAACCCCACCCAAAGGCAGAGGCTAACGCCCTGTTACTGTCAGGATTCTGATGACCAAGGGAAGCAGGATGTGCACTGAAGAAAACCCAGAGACATTCCCACTAAATCCCATGGCTTCCAGTCCTCACCTGGGCTCCCACGGCACTGGGCCCTTCTCCTGCTCTAGGACCAACTGGACAAATCTAAGGCAGCAGAGACCTAGAACTCCTGGCACAGACCTAGTTGAAACTGATGGTGGCAATAAGGGGTTGCTGGGAAATTGAGAGAAGCAGAAGAGCTTTCAGTAACTGGTGTGAGGAATGAGAGAAATTACTGTGAGCACCCAGCTGACTGCTGGACAGCATGGAGGACACCTAGTGGCGCTGGGAGCCCGTGGTGTGGTTGGTGGTGGAGACCACACACGCTGAGGCTTGGCACAAGCGTCGCCTAGTGGCCGAAGCACAGCTGCCGAGGGAAGTCATGGGACTGATCTGGGTGGGGTTTTGCTGGGGGAAAGGGAGAGCTGATAAGCTGAGAGATGATGGAAAGATGGAAAAATTGCATAACTCGATGCAGTTGAAGAACAGGTAGAGTGGGGCTGAAATAATGAAAGAACGAGAAGCACCAGAATGATGCAGCCATTGACGGGGCAAGTCCAGTCATACATTTCAGGAGTGGAACAGTTCTGGGCGTTGATGAGTTTCAGGGTGTGGCTTGGGCATTGTTACTGTAATGGTATAGGGAGAGAGGGTCAGGAGACTGTAAGGAGGGAAGCTGAGCTCACAGCTGGCTGTCACAGGGACACTGAAGTCACCCTAAATGGTGGCAGAGCTTGGGGCAATATGGACTGACATTCACAGAGGTCTGACCAATACAGATTGAGCACAGATTCGGGAGGTGGGTGGAGAAGGTATCAGAGATGGCGGCTGGGTCTTCCATATACTTTTTGTAAAGACAATTTATACATTATTATCTTCATCAATTCAAATAGACTCATCCATATTCAAATATGAGTAAAAAACTGTTACACAACAAAATGCAGAAAATTTGGAGATGATCTATCTTTGTACTGATCTGACAACTGAAAGTCGACAACAGTTACACTTTTAATCAAAAGTAGTTTTTAGAATAACTAACTGTGTTTGTAAATGTTTGGGAGGAAAAAAATAGCAGTGTCTATTTTCCATGTTGGTGATCAGATCTCACCTCTCCTGTGCTGGATGCATACACTGAGTGCCAGATAAAGGAACATGGAAATGTGCTATAAATAGTAACATGATAGACACATCAACTTCCGGGTTAAAAGGGTTAGCAGTCCCTCAGGGAGTCCGCAGTATGTGTGGGAAAACAGACACAAAATGTGGAGTTGAACATACAAGGTGGGCCCTGGGAAGCCTGTGTAGGATTCTTTTGGAAAGGTTAAAAAAACAAAGTGGCCTAATGCTTCATACTTGGCAGGCTGCCAAAGGGCTTAGGCGCAGTGTCAGAAGGGGCAAAGAATCTGTGTGGGTGACAGACAGAGGAGACAATAATGGTTGGGTGGAACACAGACAGCTGACAAAGATGCAAGTGGAGATTAGCCCAGAGATGTCACGGAAGCAAAGCTTTATGGTTGTCTGACAAGTGGAGAATTACAAGGGAGAACAAACATGCCCAGAAAATCATGGCCACTGCACCAACCAGCATCCGGTTGTCATAGCGACAGTGGGCTCTAAAGCATGGGTTGAGCCCAGGAGCACAGAGGGTGTAGTCTGGGTCTCACTGGTCTTTGGGTGAGCAGGAAGCCATGGTGAATGAACTGATACCACAGACAGTGCACAGGAACATGAAAACTTTGCCTGCTGACCTCGAGGGAACCAGTCCCCCGCCTTCTGCTCAGCCTGAGCTGTCCCTCTGCCAGTGGCTGGCCGTATCTGCCTATGTCCCCTACAAGGCACTCTTCCGTAAGTGACCTCACTGCAAAATTACTGTTGGCAGGAGAGATGAAAGGGCATGGCTTGGAACAGAGGAGATGAACTCAGCCCTGGGGATCCACAACGATCCCAGGAGACACAAAGCTCAGGGGAAAAGGGGGGAGACTTTTTCCTCTGCTGCCCACGGACAACCCTAAATGAGCCGTCTTCTCCTCCTGCCCCATTACAGCCCCGCACCACTGCCAGAGGACATGGCCTCCTCTGCTTTGGAGCCTCTCAGTCTGGGGACCCTGAATGCGGGGATCACTCAGCTCAAGTAAAGCTGTACTCTAGAAACAGGGAGATGAAATTCTGGAGACATCTGGCAACACAATTAGCAGCTATAAGAAAAACGAATCACCATTGTATCGCTCTGTAGAAAAGACACAAGCCTTTTTGCAAATGATGGATTGAACAAGACTAGGGTCCAGAGTGGAAATAACCTGTGACAGGGGAGGCCACACTTACCTTATGAAGGTCAAATACTTTTTCTGCAAAAACACCATTGGCAATGTGGAGTTCGTAATCCCTATGTGATGTGTTTATATCAGAGAGAACTCTTTTCAGTTGAGACTGAAGTCTTGGCTGTTATTAAAAAGATTTATAAAAATGTATTACAGGACTGCAAATATATCTGCAGTCTTATTTACACATGAAATAAAACATGTATATTATACATGAAAGAACTGGAAAATAATGATGCTAGTAAAAGCAGCAATGTCCCCTCTATTTACAATTTCTCATAATAGTATCTGTGATCAAAGTTAATTACAAATTTTACTAAAATAATTAACCTTAGAATAAAATTATTAACAGCAGATAATGAATATGCCTCACGTGTATACTAAATAATTCATTTAACCAATATAAGTTGGCTGTGAATATCAAAGGATAAAAGTAAAACATTTAGTTCCAAACTATCTTGCCAAAATCTGGCCAACGCACAAGTAAAATATTGGTACATTAATAATTAACAAAGAAATTATCAAAAATTGTCCTGGAGATGCCACAAGATGGAAATCTGAGTGAGACATATTCCTTTGCTTTGAAAGGACAGTAAGCATAATTAAATATATTGGTGCGATAGTAATCTCTCTACATTTAGTCTCACACTCCCTTTCCCTAAAAGAACGTGTTGTCTTTACCTGAGCCTGAGAAGAGTTTCCCCATCCTGAGGCTGGGTTGAAGTGAAGTATCTGCAAACAGGGAGCAAGGAAATCAGTTAGCAGGTACTGCTCGACAGGAAGGGACCCCACAAAATAAAGGAAGGAAGAGACTTCATTGTCAGTGGTTGTGTTTGTGTGTGTGTTTGGTAGCTCACAGGGCAGCCGTGACAGGTGCAGCCCCGCTACTGACTTGGTTAGAACACAGATTATTCATTGGGGAAAGCACCACAAGCTGGCAGAGTGAATAAGTGAGAAATCTTATTTACCCACATGGAGGGCAAGATTAAGGCTAATTATGTAGGCACCAAGACATAAAAGAGAGACGTAGTTACTGAATATCTAGGAAATCCTAAATGTGAAGCTAAATTGGGGCTTGAGAGATGTGATTTAAGATCCCGCGATTATTTGAAACAAACAAAAAAAGATCCTACGATTATTTGAAATTAAGTAGTTTTAGGCTTTTCCTTTTCCAGTGTGGCTCTCATAATCCCATTATTCTAATAATTGCTATTCTGCCCAAGCTTTAATTTTCTCTTGCACTTTATCCGAATTCCCCCAGGCCCTTAAGTCCATGGGATCTGAAATGCAAAATGGCTACTCTACTAGGAAGTAATAAATTAGGATTCTACGCATATGATAATCATTTATGCAGCTGTCTGGAGCAAAATGAATGTGCACTGTCAGAGACAAGCAAGATTTTCTGTAGAAAGATGTAGGTTTTCTTTAAGGGGTCTTTCTTTAAGGGGTGCCTGGGTGGCTTGGATGGTTAAGCGTCTGCCTTCGACTTGGGTTATGATCCCAGGGTCCTGGGATGGAGACCCAGGTCAGACTCCCTGCTCAGCATGGAGTCTGCTTCTCCCACTCCCTCTGCGGGCCGTTCCCCCTGCTTGTGCACTCTCTGTCTTTCTCTCAAATGAATAAATAAAATCTTTAAAAAAAGGGGGGTCATTTAGCTATATTTGAACCATATCCCTGGTGGGAGGTAGAAGTGGGGAGAAAGGGTAAGGGACCCCTCTGACACTGGGTAAAGAAATTATGGATGGGAATCTAATTAAGTCAATATTGTTATCAGTGTGTCTGTGGGGACTTTCAACTTCAAGACTTCAGACCCCTAATTAATAGCACCATCGTATTGGCTAGGAGGAAATGGAAGAGCTCAGTAAGCTATATGAAAATGTATAAAGGCTATGAGTGTCATTATTAGTCTTAATAGGTCACAGAGAATTGGAACCTACCTCAATTTCTACATCCTCTTAATCTGAAATAATAATTAACATGAGAGTAAGAGATAAGGCAAAGGCAACAAGGTAAACTTGATATACAAATTAGTAGTCAATTTAAAATACTGGTGGGGTCTTTACAGGCATCAAGACAACATGCTTGGCACCCTGGATGTCATCCTGCACCCCGAGTTCGAGGCCACCGTGGAGCATGAAAAATATCAGGCTCCTTTCTCATTTTGCCTTGGCATTGGATAGACTGGTATTTGGCAATATATGGAGGTACCAGAAACATAAAATATCACGGTACAATGTCAGGACTCAAAAATGCTAATGTCTTTTCTGAACTAATTCTTGTGGAACTGAGGCAATATTATAAAAAGTATATGAATCCCCAGAAGTCATTCTTGTTAACTTTTTGAAAAAAGCTTTAACAAGCATAAACATTTAACATCATTCTTTGATCATTTCTAATTTTACTCCATTGTGATAATAATCTGGTTGTCTCTTCTGACATTCCTAATTGGCTTTTAGTAAACTGGACTGGTAAATATTGAGGTGATGCATATATATTTTTATATTTTCAAAAATTCTAAGATACTACACATTCAACAATAAAACTACCATGACTAAAGATGAATAATGATACTAGTAAATATTCAAATGTAATAGGTATTAAATAAAATATCAAAGGGCATATTTATCACAATCCAAAATGCCGGCAGTCCTGTGTTCTCATATCCCCTGACTGACCCTATGTAGGAAAATCAGAATTTCTTTTTATTGTTCACAACTTGTAACATAGTCAGATAATGGCAAACAAGGAAAATCATGGGTCGACACAATGTAAGAAATTTTAGGATCTTTGGATTGAAGGTAAAAAAAAAAATTATGAATCATTGCATCCCAATGGCCTTCTACCTGTGTATTCATGCCAAATTATAAAACTATTATGTTTTCTCACAACATGGTAGAATAAGTAACATATTACAATGATTATTTTTTGAAATGTTTTTGGTAAAAAACCCAATTGTTTTAGAAAATTCAAATTTATATAACTTTTAAATAACACTGTAATATAAAGACATGATTTAAGATAAAAATTTATTCATACTTTATTTCAATGAAATGCTATGTGAGAGAAAACAGAAGAGTAGGTAGCTCAAAGAAAAGAAAAATACATTTTAAAAACCACTGTGTTAGTGTGAGCAGAGGTATTTCTGTCTGTTGCCAAACTCCTGTTTACCAGAAGGATCACCAAATCATTTTCCATAAGCTGTAAAACAAAATCCAGGAGGTCACTAATTTAGAAGGGGGTGAAAAAAAAGGTTTCTGGATCTTTGTTTTGCTTGGTTTTGTTTTATATACAAGGGCCTGAAGCTGATTTTTAAGATGTGGAGTTGGGAGAGGTAGTTTGGATAAGAATTTTGAACACTTCCTTGTGGATATCTGTTTCTGGCCAGGAAGATGTGGATATGCGTTTCTTGAAATACACATTACATCTCCCAACTGGGAGACCCTGCAAATACACGAGAGGTGATGCTCCACTCGGTGTGGGAAGCAGCCCTCCTCTCTCCCTGGCTGCCATGATGGGCCCCGAAGCTCTCTGCAGCAGAGCCACTGGACAATCCTGCAGTGACACCCTCCCTTGAAGGGCAAGGGGGCTTCGATTGCACTATATACCAGTATCCAGGAATGAACATTGAAGGATGAATTGATGTCTTCTTAATTAAGAGAGTTATTAAGTACTGGATTTGGAAAAAAAAAAAAATCTGTTTTTATCGAACAGGATGGAATGAAAGCCTAAACTCAGTATTGCCTATTTAGCCCCCTGAAATAACACAGCCCTACTGAGACAATCCCTGGGCAACAGGAAGGTCAAAGGAGAAAAAGTAAGCAACTCAGGGCTGAGCTATGATTCCTTTATTTATTTTTTTTTAAGATTTTATTTATTTATTTGAGAGAGCAAGAGAGCACATGAGGGGGGGAGGGTCAGAGGGAGAAGCAGACTCCCTGCTGAGCAGGAAGCCCGATCTGGGACTCGATCCCCGGACTCTAGGATCATGACCTGAGCCGAAGACAGTCGCTTAACCAACTGAGCCACCCAGGCGCCCACTATGATTCCTTTAAAACAAAAGAGGAGCAACCCGCGCCCCCTTTACCAAATACCACTTTTGCCTGGGGCCTTTGTAGCAAGCAGTGTTCCTGCCCTGGCTCTAGCACCTTATCATTTTGATAAAGACCTTATTTTCTTTTTACCCAGCTTATTACTTGAAATGATAATA
The DNA here is from genome assembly GCF_037043125.1 of Eumetopias jubatus. NCBI lineage: Eukaryota > Metazoa > Chordata > Mammalia > Carnivora > Otariidae > Eumetopias > Eumetopias jubatus. Next base: position 13,083,922 of record NW_028274822.1, read on the forward strand.
TAGCCTATGTTTGGTGTCTCAAGGCTGTGACACATTGTCCAAGTGTTTCAGTCTTAAAAAATAAATAAGGTTTAGTTTTTCCTCCAAAAATAAAAAAATTAAAATTAAAACTACTATATTAAAATAAGAAAGTACAGTAATATTAGAGCTAAATGAAAAAATATGAACCTAAACACAGGACCTTATAAATAAATATGTTCTTCTGCTCCTTCACTCAAATGGCAAGCAGCTGATATGTCACTTTAATTCTACCGAACCTCATGCATGCCGATTCTGGATTTCAATGCTATTACCTAGTAAAGGAACCAGGGTTTCACAGAGAGTGGGTGACCTGACCTGCCTTGAGCCAAGAAAATTCAGGACAGGCCCAGAACATCGTGTTGTCAGTTAGCAAAGATTTAGAGTCATCTGAAAGGATTGTTTAAAAATGACAAGTTTAAAGAGACTTCTACTGGCCCAACTGTGACCATGTGAACATCAAAAACAAGAACGACCACTGGTCCATGGCAATGCTTGAGAGAGACGGAATGATGCCATAAATTACAACTAAATTGATTGAGGCTTGATTTCTCTAAGATATACATATGTGACCCAGAGTGTCAAGTGCTGGGTATTGCAAGGACAAACTAACTGGGACAGAGTCTGAGGACTGGAGGGGTAAGGCTAACAATTAATTCCCAAGAAGGTTTACTGCAGATGACTAAATATTTGTACAGATGAATTATATGAATGTTTCTGTGTCTACAGTTGCATTTTTTCCCCTCTTGTCTGTTTCTTATAGGTTATAATAGCAAGAGGCATAAAAAGTAACTCAGCAAAGGCACTGATTCCAGCGGTGACAGACGAAGAGCAGACCCCAGTAAGATAGGCTCTTTGAATCCACTGTGACCCACCTCCCCTGAGTTGTTGACCAGGGTCTACCAGGCTGCCGGCAGGGCAAGGAGACCTCAGGAAATTAATCAGGCAATAGCCCAGGAATGTTCCTAACCTGAAATCATACAATAACGAATAACTGTGTATTCTGTTGTGTTAAAGGTGTGGGGTTTTGTCATAGGTGTGGAGCCTACACATCTTTGTCTATCATATGCAACAGAAACAACTTTTAAGCTATTTGTTAAGCGGATACCACCAAATCAACCCCCATAGTTTATACGTGAGGATACTGAGGCCCACATGGATGAACTAATTTTCCCAAATCAGAATTTGGATTTGATTTCCTAACTCCCAGACCAGTGTTTTGTTTCCATGACACCACGTTGCTTTACTTGGTTCTAAAACATTATGTACTTATACTAATGAATGAATACATTTTTATTAGTTGCTAAGTTTTTCCCCCCGAAAGTCTTTATATTTGTTTATCAAAATACTAACTTTAAAACAACTGTGGCTTTGCAATAATGTACTTCGGGCTGCATTTCAGTTTGGTGGCTTTAAGGCAAATAGTTCTCAACTGTGGGTTGATTCTGCTTCCTGGGGGATATCTGGCAACATCTGCAGACATTTTTGATTGTCATGACTGGACAGAGTACAGTAATGGAATCTAGTGGGGAAAAGCCAGAGATGCTGCTAAACCTTCTACAATGCACAGAAAATCCCCCCCCCCCCAACAAAGAACTATCTGGCTCAAAATGTCAGTAGGGCCAAGATTTAGAAACCCTGATTTAGAAGATCACCCTGAGTTTTATTTGTAGCACTGCCACTTACTAGCTAAGATGGCATGGGAACACACAAGATCAGGGTGAGTGCCTGCTTGGTGCTATTGCGAGCGGCCAGTGAGATACGCATAGAGCTTACCCCAGAGCCGGACACTGATGAAGTTCTCAGCAGTTAGTTGCTAGTTGCTCTCAACTCATTAAAAGTGCCCAATACACTGTGGTTGTGAATCACTCCAGCTCTTGGGAAAATGGCATTCTGAGACTCTGTGGTTATTCCCTAGCAACAAATTATTCACTGAGCTATCCAGAGTGAGAAATGAATTGTCCTAGCTTAAATTATCAGCACAATCAACAAGTGCTTAGTTGTGAAGGGTTACAACGCAGACAATCTTCCGCCAGCTCTCATTTATGAATAAAATTATGGGGGGATCCAGGGGGCAGAAAGGGCTGACAAAGACCTCCACAGGCAGCCTGGACCTGGGATCTCATCTGCTACTGAGCTACTACAGTTCCGTGACTGTCACTTCCCCGCACAGCCTGGTTCAGGGTAGTACACAAGGGTGAGTTAAAGGTGCTTTCTACATGTGCTGGTGACAATATGATAACCATTCAGATAGGCTGCTATTATCTGGAATGTACTATTATGTCATTGGTGCCATGTCACTTGTGTTTAAAGTGGGACTTCATTTGGTATCTTGCTCTTCTTCTTTCTCATCTACTTCTACTCAGGCAGTGGTTCCCAAGCTTTAGTGCGCACCTGGAGAGTTTATTAAACCATAGACTGCTGGGTTCCATCCCCATAGGTTTCTGCTTAGGTCTCAGGTGGGGCCCAAGCATTTGCATTTCGAACAAGTTCTCCAGGTGATGCTGATGCTGCTGGTCTAGGAAACGCATTTTGAGAACCACTGTACTAAGGAAAAGAATCAAAGTGGCAGTTCTGAGAATATTCCTTCTCTCATCCCAAAAACAAGTGCTACAATCAGTGTGTCTCCTTCATACCCAGAGAGGGACTCACTGAGATGTTTTCATTTACATGGGACCATTGCAGTAGAATATGCTCTTGTAGGAAACAATTTGCCCTAACTGATTAATTGCAGAAACCATGGGTGGTGGCACAACTGAGACTGACCTTATCAATCTGAGACACAGAGTCACCTCGTGCACCCAAACGGACCAGGGCCAGGGCAGTGAAGATGCTCAGAGAAGAAAAGAACACATTTTCACTCCCTTGATTATTATCCAACTCTCTGAACAGATTGAAGCAAAACTCTGCATTTGCTGCAGCAAGGGAGGCCATTGTGGAATGGAGTGCCGCCTAGAGGACAAAGAGAAATGGAATGAGTTCCAAGTATGTTTTCGGCGCATATAATGGTTTTTATATTCATCTATTTTTGTATTTAAACTTCATTTCTTCAGCCTTGGATGTAACCACCAAATAACTCAGAACAAAAAAAAATTTCCTTTGGTCCTGTATCCTTGTTACCAACACTCTAAAACTCTCTCTTCTGCCAACAACATCATGATACACTCACTTTCTTTAACACTGATTCTCTTTAGTGCAATGTTTCTGTGTTTCTGCCTATGCTCTCACACTATATTCCCACTTCTCCTTGATGTGGCATTTCTATCATCAGTGCCCTCTGAGATTTCTGTTTTCAACTCCTAAGCAGACACATTCCTGGGGTCTACCATCCATCAAATCACCCCAGCTTTCTAAGCTGAAATAGAGCAAAAGTGCTCTTTGCAGTAAAACAAATATTACAACATTAGACGGTCTATTAAATGGGGCTATAGTCCTTGCTTTCTCAATCTGTAGTTTTAAAAAATGTTAACATTTGGAGATTTAACACATAATCTCCTTACTCCTTCTCTCTAGAATAGCCACCCTACATGTGCTTAGAGTAATCATACATCCTCTTTTCAAGACTGTCCTAATTTTAAATATTATGCATCCTTGATCCTGTATTTATTATTTTCATACAACTTCCTAATTTTTTTGGACTGGAAAGTGTGATTAACTATATTATGTATCACAAACATTAACTATATTATGTAGCACAAACATGCACAAACATGACTTTCCAACACAGAGGTCTCTTACTGGGGAACTTGAGGTATAACAGCAAATTTAGAATCCAGGATGAAAATGCGATTGTCTTCAAATTCTTGATAATGTTGTTTCTGAAATATAGAGGGTGCCACCAGCATGGAATTCTTTAGGAATCTGCTTTGGTATTTCTTTGCAGAATTTTTCCAGGATACTAAACTGATCCCAATACCACAGTTGGGGTTGTCACAGACTAAAGGAATTCACTTGGATCCTCCAAATTATTCTCCTTGAATATTCTGTGACATTATGCCTAATGTGCGGCAGGTTCCAATACTCATGGACCCTTAAGGGACCCAGCCCTAACCCCAACCTTGTTGCTAAAAGTTGTTGACTTGGGTCAAGTCTTTAATTTCTCTAACCTTCTAAACTGCATCTTATTCAGTGAGATGATCAATTTGCAGGACAGAAAACCACGTGTCCTTCCACCCTTAGAGCTGTAAAAGAACCACACAATATCGAAGCATTTGGGGAGGGGGTGGGGGCATGGTATGGAAAAGGAAGAAGGTCAACAGCAGGGAGATATGTGTGGTTTGAAAAAATAATATTCTAAAATTGCCATGGTGTTGATTTTGTTGAAGTCACAAACTTAATGCCTTTCAAAGTTACAAATGACATTAAAGCAAGTTTTCAATTTTTATTCTATCAAATGGAAGTTTGAGTTTAAAAAAAATAAGCAACAATCTAGTATAATGCCTGATTCATTGTAAACAGTCAAATGAATTGAAGCTGCCCTATATCCATTATTCTTTATTAAATGGTAATAAATTTGTTCTTTCTAAAAGACCACAAATTGGACATTTCCAGAGTATTCCTAAGGAAACTGTATTCTGCACTTTGGAATTCTAGCCCCTGAGAACATCACTGAGGCACAGGGCCATAAATAATGCTGTTTTGCAAGGTCAAATTCAGCTACTTTCAATTTATTACAGGTCCCACTCCTCAGTTATACCCCCAGAAATACAGGGTGAAAACTTCATTCACACTCCAAACACTCTTCACTCCAAGAAAGAACATCTAATGTTTTTTTAATGGTTTTCCAGAAAATTTAATGATTTCATATCAAATCCATGGAAACTAAGGGGATGCCCAGTGGCCGCTGTGATCAGAAGGAGAAACCCCTTCAGGTAAAGGCAAGAAGAAACCAGAAGAAGGAGAGGGCACAGGATGAGAGATGCAGGGCAGCTTTATGTGAGTGGTATTGTCAGGGATGAAGGCCCCCGAACTTTCCAGGGGCTCAAAGTCACATTCCACATTGGAGAAATAAGTATTGCTTCCAAAAAATGAAAAAAGTGACAAAACTGAAATTAGTGAATATATAAGTAAATTGAAACATATACTTAAATTGGAACTCAAATTGAAACATATTGATTTTTATATTAAATTTTGTACTCGTAAGAAGTTCCTTAATTTTAGAGAGAAATTGTATGCTAGATTCTGTCTCTTCAGTTTCCAAGACTTCATACTGAAAAGCACAGTAAATGAAATTAATCACTCTTAGGAAAGTAACCTTAAAAGCAAAATTACAGTAATTATTTCCAAATACTTACCAGTGAAAATTATACTTAATAGAGGATTGTGGATTTATTTTAATATATTCTATATAATTTATTTGCTATATTTGATATAATATATTCAATATAATTTGAATCTTTAAGACCTCCAAAATTTAAAAATGACCCTATTTGAGGACCTGCCTGTGTGGGCCAGTGGAGTCTGGAAGCTACTTGGTTAGTATCATATCCCAAAGTACAAAATTTCAATGCACTTTTCTTTGGTCAAGCCCCAATTCTTCTTGATGCTTTACAAAAGTATGTCTTACTAGGGCACCTGGGTGGCACAGTGGGTTAAACCTCGTACTCTTGGTTTCAGCTCAGGTAGTGATCTCAGGGTCGTGGGATTGAGCCCTGCATGGGACTCTATGCTCAGCACGGAGTCGGCTTAGGACTCTCTTTCCCTCTGCCTCTGCCCCTCATATCCCACGGAATCTATCTCAAATAAATAAATAAAATTTTAATTTTTTTTTACTTTAAAGATTTTATTTATTTATTTGAGAGAAAGAGAGAGAGTGCACAAGCCTGAGAGCAGCCCAGGGAGAAGCAGGCTCCCCACTGAGCAGAGCTTGATTCCAGGACCCTAGGATCATGACCTAAGCCGAAGGCAGATGCTTAACCGACTGAGGCTCCCAGGTGCCCCAATCTTTAAAAAAATTTTTTAAGTAAAAAAGTATATCTTGCTAAAAACTAATGATGTATGGTGATTAACATAACAATAAAAAATTTTTCTAAATATTTTATTATTGTTAATCACCATACATTACATCATTAGTTCTTGATGTAGTGTTCCATGATTTATTGTTTGTGCATAACACCCAGTGCTCCACGCAGAACGTGCCCTCCTTAATACCCATCACCAGGCTAACCCATCCCCCCACCCTCCTCCCCTCTAGAACCCTCAGTTTCTTTTTCAGAGTGCATCGTCTCTCATGGTTCATCTCCCCCTCCGACTTACTCCCCTTCATTCTTCCCCTCCTGCTATCTTCTTCTTTTTCTTTTTTCTTAAAATATGTTGTGTTATTTGTTTCAGAAGTACAGATCTGTGATTCAACAGTCTTGCACAATTCACAGCGCTCACCATAGCACATACCCTCCCCAATGCCTATCACCCAGCCACCCGATCCCTCCCACCCCCCACCACTCAGCAACACTCAGTTTGTTTCCTGAGATTAAGAATTCCTCATATCAGTGGTCATATGATACATGTCTTTCTCTGATTGACTTATTTCACTCAGCATAACACCCTCCAGTTCCATCCACGTCGTTGCAAATGGCAAGATCTCATTCCTTTTGATGACTGCATAATATTCCACTGTGTATATATACCACACCTTCTTTATCCATTCATCTGTCGATGGACATCTTGGCTCTTTCCACAGTTTGGCTATTGTGGACATTGCTGCTGTAACATTGGGGTGCACGTACCCCTTTGGATCACTACATTTCTATCATTGGGGTAAATACCCAGTAGTGCAATTGCTGGATCGTATGGTAGCTCTATTTTCAACTGTTTGGGGAACCTCCATACTGTTTTCCAGAGTGGCTGCACCAGCTTGCATTCCCACCAACAGTGGAGGAGGGTTCCCCTTTCTCTGCATCCCCGCCAACATCTGTCATTTCCTGACTTGTTAATTTTAGCCATTCTGACTGGTGTGAGGTGGTGTCTCATTGAGGTTTTGATTTGTATTTCCCTGATGCCGAGCGATGTTGAGCACTTTTTCATGTGTCTGTTGGCCATTTGGATGTCTTCTTTGGAAAAATGTCTGTTTATGTCTTCTGCCCATTTCTTGATTAGATTATTTGTTCTTTGGGTGTTGAGTTTGATAAGTTCTTTATAGATTTTGGATACTAGCCCTTTATCTGATATGTCATTTGCAAATATTTTCTCCCATTCTGTCGGTTGTCTTTTGGTTTTGTGGACTGTTTCTTTTGCTGTGCAAAAGAAACTTTTTATCTTGATGAAATCCCAATAGTTCATTTTTGCCCTGGCTCCCCTTGCCTTTGGCGATGTTTCTAGGAAGAAGTTGCTGCGGCTGAGGTCGAAGAGGTTGCTCCCTGTGTTCTCCTTTAGGATTTTGATGGACTCCTGTCTCACGTTTAGGTCTTTCAACCATTTGGAGTCTATTTTTGTGTGTGGTGTAAGGAAATGCTCCAGTTTCATTCTTCTGCATGTGGCTGTCCAATTTTCCCAGCACCATTTGTTGAGGAGACTGTCTTTTTTCCATTGGACATTCTTTCCTGCTTTGTCAAAGATGAGTTGACCATAGAGTTGAGGGTCCATTTCTGGGCTCTCGATTCTGTTCCATTGATCGATGTGTTTGTTTTTGTGCCAGTACCATACTGTCTTGATGATGACAGCTTTGTAATAGAGCTGGAAGTCCGGAATTGTGATGCTGCCAGCTTTGCTTTTCTTTTCCAACATTTCTCTGGGTATTCGGGGTCTTTTCTGGTTCCATACAAATTTTAGGATTATTTATTCCATTTCTTTGAAAAAAGTGGATGGTATTTTGATGGGGATTGCATTAAAAGTGTAGATTGCTCTAGGTAGCATTGACATCTTCACAATGTTTGTTCTTCCAATCCATGAGCATGGAACGTTTTTCCATTTCTTTGTGTCTTCTTCAATTTCTTTCATGAGTATTTTATAGTTTTCTGAGTACAGATCCTTTGCCTCTTTGGTTAAATTTATTCCTAGGTATCTTATGGTTTTGGGTGCAATTGTAAATGGGATCGACTCCTTGATTTGTCTCTCTTCTGTCTTGTTGTTGGTGTATAGGAATGCCACTGATTTCTGTGCATTGATTTTATAGCCTGCTACTTTACTGAATTCCTGTATGAGTTCTAGCAGTTTTGGGGTGGAGTCTTTTGGGTTTTCCACATACAGTATCATATCATCTGCAAAGAGTGAGAGTTTGACTTCCTCTTTGCCGATTTGGATGCCTTTGATTTATTTTGTTGTCTGATTGCTGTGGCTAGGACTTCTAATACTATGTTGAATAGCAGTGGTGATAGTGGACATCCCTGCCGTGTTCCTCACCTTAGGGGGAAAGCTCTCAGCTTTTCCCCATTGAGAATGATATTCGCTGTAGGTTTTTCATAGATGGCTTTTATGATATTGAGGTATGTACCCTCTATCCCTATACTCTGAAGAGTTTTGATCAAGAAAGGATGCTGTACTTTGTCAAATGCTTTTTCTGCATCTATTGAGAGGATCATATGATTCTTGTTCTTTCGTTAATGTATTGTATCACGTTGATTGATTTGTGGATGTTGAACCAGCCTTGTAGCCCAGGGATAAATCCCACTTGGTCATGGTGAATAATCATTTTAAGGTACTGTTGGACCCTATTGGCTAGTATTTTGGTGAGAATTTTTGCATCCATGTTCATCAAGGATATTGGTCTGTAGTTCTCCTTTTTGATGGGGTCTTTGTCTGGTTTTGGGATCAAGGTAATGGTGGCCTCATAAAATGAGTTTGGAAGTTTTCCTTCCATTTCTATTTTTTGGAACAGTTTCAGGAGAATAGGTATTAATTCTTCTTCAAATGTTTGGTAGAATTCCCCTGGGAAGCCGTCTGGCCCTGGGCTTTTGTTTGTTGGGAGATTTTTGATAACTGCTTCAATTTCCTTAGTGGTTATAGGTCTGTTCAGGTTTTCTATTTCTTCCTGGTTCAATTTTGGTAGTTGATACATCTCTAGGGATGCACCCATGTCTTCCAGGTTATCTAATTTGCTGGCATAGAGTTGCTCATAATATGTTCTTAGAATTGTTTGTATTTCTTTGGTGTTGGTTGTGATCTCTCCTCTTTCATTCATGATTTTGTTGATTTGGGTCATTTCTCTTTTCTTTTTGATAAGTCTGGCCAGGGGTTTATCAATCTTGTTAATTCTCTCAAAGAACCAGCTCCTAGTTTCGTTGATCTGTTCTACTGTTCTTTTGGTTTCTATTTCATTGATTTCTGCTCTGATCTTTATTATTTCTCTTCTCCTGCTGGGTTTAGGCTTTATTTGCTGTTCTTTCTCCAGCTCCTTTAGGTGTAGGGTTAGGTTCTGTATTTGAGACCTTTCTTGTTTCCAGAGAAAGACTTGTATTGCTATATACTTTCCTCTCAGGACTGCCTTTGCTGTATCCCAAGGATTTTGAACAGTTGTGTTTTCATTTTCATTGGTTTCCATGAATTTTTTTAATTCATCTTTAATTTCCTGGTTGACCCATTCATTCCTTAGTAGGATGCTCTTTAGCCTCCATATATTTGAGTTCTTTCCAACTTTCCTCTTGTGATTGAGTTCTAGTTTCAAAGCATTGTGGTCTGAAAATATGCAGGGAATGATCCCAATCTTTTGGTACTGGTTGAGACCTGATTTGTGACCTAGGATGTGATCAATTCTGGAGAATGTTCCATGGGCACTAGAGAAGAATGTGTATTCCGTTGCTTTGGGATGGAATGTTCTGAATATGTCTGTGAAGTCCATTTGGTCCAGTGTGTCATTTAAAGTCTTTATTTCCTTGCTGATCTTTTGCTTAGATGATCTGTCCATTTCAGTTAGGGGGGTGTTAAAGTCCCCCACTATTATTGTTTTGCTGTCAATGTGCTTCTTCGCTTTTGTTATTAATTGCCTTATATAATTGGCTGCTCCCATGTTGGGGGCATAGATATTTACAATTGTTAGATCTTCTTGTTGGATAGACCCTTTAAGTAGGATATAGTGTCCTTCCTCATCTCTTATTACAGTCTTGGTTTAAAATCTAATTTGTCTGATATAAGGATTGCCACCCCAGCTTTCTTTTGGTGTCCATTAGCATGGTAAATGTTTCCCCCCCCCTCACTTTCAATCCGGGGGTGTCTTTGGGTCTAAAATGAGTCTCTTGCAGACAGCATATTGATGGGTCTTGTTTTTTAATCCAATCTGATAGCCTGTGTCTTTTGATTGGGGCATTTAGCCCATTTACATTCAGGGTAACTATTGAAAGGTATGAATTTAGTGCCATTGTATTGCCTGTAAGGTGACTGTTACTGTATATTGTCTCTGTTCCTTTCTGATCTGTGCTGCTTTTAGTCTCTCTCTTTGCTTAGAGGACCCCTTTCAATATTTCTTGGAGGGCTGGTTTCGTGTTTGCAAGTTCCTTTAGTTTTTGTTTGTCCTGGAAGCTTTTTATCTCTCCTTCAATTTTCAGTGAGAGCCTAGCTGGATATAGTATTCTTGGCTGCATATTTTTCTCGTTTAGTGCTCTGAAGATATCATGCCAGTCCTTTCTGGCCTGCCAGGTCTCTGTGCATAGGTCTGTTGCTAATCTAATATTTCTACCATTGTAGTTTACATATCTCTTCTCCCGAGCTGCTTTCAGGATTTTCTCTTTGTCTCTGAGACTCATAAGTTTTACTATTAGATGTTGGGTTGTTGACCTATTTTTATTGATTTTGAGAGGGGTTCTCTGTGCCTCCTGGGTTTTGATGCCTCTTTCCTTCCTCACATTAGGGAAGTTCTCTGCTATTATTTGCTCCAATATACCTTCTGCCCTTCTCTCTCTTTCTTCTTCTTCTGGGATCCCAATTATTCATTAGAATGTTGTTTCGTCTTATTGTATCGCTTATCTCTCAAATTCTGCCCTCGTGATCCTGTAGTTGTTTCTCTTTTTCCCAGCCTCTTTATTGTCCATCATTGGGTCTTCTATATCACTGATTCTCTCTTCTGCCTCATTTATCCTAGCAGTTAGTGCCCCCATTTTTGATTGCACCTCATTAATAGCCTTTTTGATTTCGACTTGGTTAGATTTTAGTTCCTTTATTTCTCCAGGAAGGGTTTCTCTAATAACTTCCACGCTTTTTTCAAGCCCAGCTAGTATCTTTAAAGTCATGATTCTGAACTCTAGGTCCGACATCGTACTAATGTCCGTATTGAGTAGGTCCCTGGCTGACGGTACTACCTCTTGTTCTTTTTGCTGAGGTGATTTTTTTCGTCATTTTGTCCAGAGGAGAATAGATGAATGAGAGAACAAAATGCTAACAGGTTAACAACGTCCCCAGCAAATATACTCTACATAAATCAGAAAAGACCTGAAACCAGGGGAAAAGAAAGGGAAAGAAAGAGAAAAGAAAGAGAAAAGAAAGAAAGAAAAAAAAAAAACAAAAAGAAAAAGATTAAAAACAAAAACAGAACAATACAAAAAAAACCGAATATGATCAAATATGATCAGGCTAGTGCATAGATCAATGCCGCACACTAGATTTTGGGCGTATTTTGGTCAGTTAGAAAAAAGTGCCTCCTAAAATTTTAAAGGAAGAAAGACTTATATATGTACAAAATAAGGGTTGATACAATGAAGGGATGGAAGATGACTGTAAAGATGAAAATTATAAAAGATTTTATAAAAGGAATTGATACGATAAGAAGTTGTTTGAAAAAAGAAAGAAGAAGATTTAAAAAAAAAGGGGGAGAGAATGTGATCAGGCAGGAGACTAGAACAAAGCCATACAGTAGTGATTTAGGGTATATTTTGATGTAGAAGAAACCGTATCTCAAAATTTTAAAGAGAGAACAACTTATATATACATATATATACATATATATATATATATGTATATATATGCCAAAAATAGGGGTAACTACTATGAAGGGATAAAATATGACTCTAAAAATGAAAAATAAAAAATGTTTTTTTAAAAAAAGGGATTGATAAGATGTTGGTTGAAAAACGGAAAAAGAGAAATTAAAAAAACAGTTAAAAATTAACTTTGAAAAACTAATGAATCATGGTAAAAAAAAAAGCCATGAATTCTATGTGCAGTATTAGCACATAGAATTATGTGCTAGCGCTGGAGTTCTCCCGTTCTCCTTGATCGGTAAACTTGGTCTTGGCTTGCTGGCTGTTCCTGCTGATCTTCTGGGGGAGGGGCCTGTTGCCGTGGTTCCCAAATGTCTTTGCCGAAGGCGGAATTGCCCCACCCTTGTTCCGGGCTAAGCAAGCTGCACCGGTTTGCTCTCAGGAGCTTTTGTTCCCTGCAAGCTTTCCGTACAGCTTTGGAGGAAAACAGTGAAAATGGCAGCCTCCCAATCTCCACCCCAGAGGAGGCAAGAACTCGGGGCTCCGCTCCTCAGTGCGCCCCCAGAGAAAAGCAGTCAATCACTCCCATCTCCCCGGTCTCCGGCCGCACTCCGTGCTCACCAGGCCTGTGACCGAGCGTTTCTATCTCTGGCACCCGACCCCGTGTGGAGTCTCCAAACCCAGCAGATCCCTGCGGTGCGCTCCCACGCCGCTCCTCCCGGGGGAGGAAGGGGAGTCTCCCCGGCTGTGCCGCTTGTTGGGTCCCTGCTGGAGGAGCAGTGGCCCGACTGGGCCGCGGATCACAGTTTATGGCCACCCCGAGCTGAGAGCCCGCGCCTCGGCTCCGTCTCTGCAGCCGGCTTCCCCGCTCCGATACCCGGGAGCTCTGCTGCACTCAGGCACCCCCGGTCTTTCTGTGACCCCGAGGGTCCTGAGACCACACTGTCCCGGGAGGATTCCACCCCACGCTTAGCCACTGCAGCGACGTCCCTCCGCGGAGCCGACTTCTAAAAGGTCTGATTTTGTGCTCCGCGGCTCTAGCACTTGCCAGAAGCGGCCAACGGAGGCCCCCTCCCCCGCCGTCTATCCTCCCAAATATCGCCTCGGATTCACCTCTCCGCACGTCCTACCTTCCGGTAAGTGGTCGCTTCTCTGTTCAGAGAGTTGTTGCTACTCTCCTCTTCGATCTCCTGTTGAGTTCGTAGGTGTTCAGAATGGTTTGATCCCTATTCAGCTGAATTCCTGAGACCAGATGAAATCCAGGTCTCCTACTCCTCTGCCATCTTGCTCCAACAATAAAAAATTTTTTTAAAAAGTATATCTTTGCTATATTACCCCTTGGGCAAGGGGGGTGGGCCCTTCATGTTTTTAAAAACCGTTCCTTAAATCATTTTCTAAGCAATAATTATAAATGTTCCTTTTCTAATTTTTTAACCATCCTGGTGACTTTTCACAAAACTATCATATTGGAGAGAAGAGAAGCTACACAGGAATTTGTTTACTGAGGCAACTGAGGACACATTTTTATGAGTTAGATCAATTTTACGGCAGAGACACCATACTAGACAAACATAAAAAGAAAATGAGCTGAGACTCTCCTAGACCAATACAAATTCTCAAGCAATGACTTTTAAACTGACAATTGGTACTAGATCATATATCTTTAAACATTCCTGTACAGACGTGTTTATGCACTTTGAAAATAAATACCAAATACTATGTTCCATTTCACATACGTGTTTTTATCTTTCTCTCTGCAGGTGCACTGCAGTTTCTAGAAATGGAAGCAAGATTCTTTCCTTGTCTTTTGATCTAAAGTCTAAATCTCACTGGCAAATAGATAAACAAGATTTAAGGGTGAGTTACTTTTTTACACTCCCAAGGTTCCATCAGGTGACAGATGAATAAATATTAACATTAGTGCCAAAACTGTGATTTTCTTTTCTCTTATAATTACTTTTTATCGCAACTTTAAAGAAAATAATAAACAAGCACCAAGAGAAATAAATTAAGTTCAAACAGGCCATCCAAAAGTATCCAATGATTTGGGTCCCAGTTAAATGACTAAAGGAAATAGAAGAGGAAAATAAATCACGTTAAGCCACAGAAGGTATCAGTATGATACTACCCAGGACCCAGGATGCCATTGTCCAGACATAACAGTGAAGGAATATGATTTCCAAATCAGGAGGGAACTTGGCTTCAGATTAATTTTTCATCCCACTAAAAAATACTGTATTCTTACATTCTTTACACAAATATTTTAGTTTATTATACAGATATATAATTTATAATTTTCAAGTTAACACAAATTAACAAAGATTCCTGAAGGTTTTTAAATCCCAAGCGTCTACCTTGAGGATCTAAAACCCCATGGGAACTCAAAGCTTATTTGTTTACTTATGGTATATTTTAATCCAAGAAATTTTTTACCCCTTCCTTCTTATAGTCAACACTTTTTATGTCAAAACAAAAGAATACATATTCTCACTAAAGCTTTTTCAAAAGTCGAATAAAAGGCAAGAAAAATAATTTTTAAATAAAGCATAGGAAAAACTAGGGACAAAACACAATAAAAAAAACCATGAAATTATAATGATATTTTATGGACCTAAACATACTATACCTGATAGATAAATTATGTGCCTTAAATATTTGATCAAAATATTACCTATTCTCAGGATAACTTTGTCTATACAAGGAAAAGTAATCCTATTTCATGGTACATTACTGAAGAAAAAAAATACTCCTGTATTTACTGAATTAAATACACTTATTGGGGGAAAAAAAATGAGTAACCACTATCGAGCATGCTTAATTTTTATTCTTATCATATAAGTCAAATGTAATGCTATCAGTAGTTACTCCTCTACAGAAGTATTTTCAAATCTTTCCATTTCTCTTAAAATCTGGTTTCAAATTTTAATAAATCCCTAAGCAGACAAACACCATGCTATGTGATTTTTAAAGTTCAATTCTAATCTCAAAACCTAGTTTTTCCTATGCTGTATTTAAAAATTCTAAATTATAATGCCTAAAATAAGAACACTGGAAATACAGAATCTAGATTTAGATTGGTACATAATTCCCCAAGTGCTATTTATCTATTCAAGAATGGAATATGAGGTGTTCGGCTCTTTCCGATCCCCTGCATGATGCTGCCTGCCCTTCTCCCCGGGACACCACATAAAGTCAGCCATAGACGAGCCCGAAGAGAGAGAAGCTTAGGGCAGGACTAGGCAATGATTCTGATATTATTTGATGAGTTCAGACCCTCAGGTGCAAACAGCCATTGTTCTGTCTCTGTCTCTGTCTCTATCTCTTGCCCTCTTTGTCTCTCTCATTCAAAGTGTCTGACCAGACTTTCAGTTGTGGGCTTCAGAAATATTTACCTTGCTCTCTTCATAGAGGAAGTTAGCAGCAGGTTGGGTGAGTCTGAAAGAGTTCCTTGCATTACTCTGAAATATAAAGCCTCTGACTCAGACACTCCCTACTTCCTTTTGTGATGACCATGGAAGTTTTAAATAATGGCATTAAAATGTAATTATGTTAAGGCCCTTTATAAAGCAAATTAAGAGAAATGTGTAGCGTATGTGCTACAGATCTAATTAAAAGTAGTCGAAGTAGAGATGCTTTAATAAGTATAATTTAGCATGGAACTTTAATTTGGTATTAACATCACATAGTATTTTATGTAGTATATGTAAATATGCATATATTGTGCTACACCTGGTATTTTTCTACAGCGAAAGGCATGCTTTTCAGATTCAACCACTGATTTTTGCTACTGCTGTTTGTTGGAGTCCACCTCCTCCTCAGATATTGGTCTCTAACAAGAAATACTGCAGAGCCTCACCTAGAAGAGCATTAGTAGGCCCCTAGAGAAGGGGAGAGGGTAAGAGATGGGGAACAAAGTGGGGGCAGCAAGCACTGTTCTGGCTCAGAGATGGGATTTCTGTATTTGAGGACAGCGGGTGAGCTCACTCTTTAATGACTCCCCAGGTTTTACTTTACGAAGTGTTTCTGACTTTACCTTACACATTATTCCTATAAGCATTTGCCCACCCTGCCTTCATTTCTTTTTTTAAAGATTTTATTTATCAGAGAGAGAGAGAGAGAGAGAGCACAAGCAGGGGGAGTGGCAGACAGAGGGAGAAGCGGGCTCCCCCCTGACGAAGGAGCCTGACGCAGAATTCGATCCCAGGACCCCGGGATCACAACCCGAGCCGAAGGCAGACGCCCAACTGACTGAGACACCCAGGCCTTCCCCACCATGCCTTCATTTTAATTGCATGTTTTAATGCTAGAAGGGAATATCCTGATCATTTAAAGTTCTCTAAGGTGAATATCCTATCAGAGGGATAGTTGTGTTTGAACATATTGAACACATGGGGAGAAACCTACCTCCACCAGAAGATGAATAAGCTAGTGATAGGAACACTGAAAACTAAGCAAACAAAAAAATTAGGAAAAAAATATAATTATTAACTCAAGGGAAAACAAAGATTACACAGTGAAATGTGTAGCCTACTACACTTTACAGCTCAACTGTAGGTAATATTCTCTTAGTCGTAATGATTTAAATACTAAGTATTGAGCTAAACAAGACTCATGATATATCTCTGTAAGGAAGCCAGGAAGAAACTGTGGGTAGGGGTCAGGTGGTGAATACAGGGTATCCACGAGGCATATCCTCCTTCCATGAAAGGAAGTCTATAGTATTAGTCTTTAAAAGTAAAATGCAAAAAAGAGCAGGATTAGCATGGTATTTAACTGTCTGGAGGAAGATACAAGCCAGCATTAAAAGCACTTGAGATTGGAGATAAGTATACACCTATGAAATCACCACCACAATCAATCATACTTCAATTAAGTGGTTTTAAAAACAAAAGCATTGAGAGTTGTTTTTCCTGTTACATGAGAAGCAGTGTGGGACGGGGAGGGAAGAGCGCACTGCTGGTCTACTTGATCTTTGGTCTCATTTTGACTCCTCACTGCTTAGATCATATCCAAACTTGCAATAGATGAAGGATAAAATACTAGACCTAGGGTTAAGTTCCACCTTAGCAACTCTACTAGCCGTATGACCTTGAGCCAATAACTTAGTTTCTTTGAGCCCCCATTTTTCTATCCATAAAATCAAAATTCAGATCAATTCTATTTTTATTTAAAGACGTATGAATGAATGTGTACATCTATAGATACTGTATACTATACCAGTTATACTATGTATATATACCAGTATAGCATTTGGTGCAGGAGAGGCCCTCAATAATTTTAATCCCCCTCCATGCTCACTTTGCCCTGGCTCTATTGTATTATATGTGATTACATACAACATAAGAAGTTGGATCACCTCAACTGTTTGTAGATAGCATTTTACCTTCCAGAATCTGGGGTTTTACTGCTATTATCTTTCTAGTGTGATAGTTCCAGCCTTCTGAAAATAATACAATGATAAATAATACATGGAGATTTTCATCATGGGAGGAATGGAGAGGGCTTTTAGGAATAATGGGCAGTTGGGAGTGCAAGCTCAGAGTTAAGAGGTGGGGAAGGGACCTCTGTTGGCATGGAGGTTTAGGTGTGAACCAAAAACCAGGGTGCTCCATTGGTTCCAATTTGCCTGAGACTTTCCTGGTTTTAGCACTGAAAGTCCCACATCCTGGGACCCCCTCTGTCTTGGTGGGACGCCCACTGGAGCACATTTCCTCTCTTCACCCGCAGTTCCCAGACCATTGCTTATCTAGCACACCCCAAAACTGTGCTCCACACCAGGTCCTGGTCATTCCCTTCAAACTATCTTGAGACATACAAAATGTATTACTGACACCCAAAATATGTCTTCATCTGCTCACTGATGCCTGAAATCATCATGACAGGACACATGGGGTCCCAAGCCAGTCAGAAGGGAAGCACAAAAGAATACACACATTATGATTCCCTTTATGAGAAGATGAGGCCCGGCAAAATTGTATTTTTAAGGATGCTTACATAGATGGGCAGACTATGTTAAGGGAATGATTGCCTTTACTTACCTCTTATGGGGAGAGAAGGTTTTTGGTAAAAGGATGAGGAAGGAGGCTTCAGAGATATTGGCAATGTTCTATTTGTTAAATTGTATGCATATATTTTATGTATCCAAGTTATATTTCATAATTTTAAAAAGTCAATCAAAATATATAAGGAAATAAAATACCTCAGAAATAGGATCAAGTGCATTGTATATAACTAATAATTGATCTACTCCTGAGGGCAGATTGTGATGGAGGCTGGGCGGGGTACCCTGAGCTAAAGACAAACAGAGAGGCAGTGAGGTAAAGAACAGGGTGCCAAATAGGACTGGAGACCAGACAGATCTGGTGCATGATGGGAGACCAGGGGTCCCAGTGTTCCCTCCAACCCCCAAACTCAGCAATTCCTCCAGAGGAGCCACCTGGGGAGATTTCAGACCTCTGCATGGGATCATCGGCCATTTTTTAGATCTTTCTCGAGATTTAGCAGTGAGCTTACCTCTCACATACAGCAACAGAAACAGGAGCAGCCTTTTGAATATGCAAATAAATAATGCATTCACACCAGCCTCCCGGCGCGTGCACACACACAGTGATGAAACTCTGATCTCCCTTCTCAAAGTGATGCATTCTCACTCGCAAAGAAAGTGTTTCTACACCACTCTGGACTGTTCAGCCCTACGTGTTTTCCCAAGGCACTCAGGAAGGGGACAAAGAAGAGGGGAGCTGAAAGTCTGATTTACCACTATCTAATAAAAAAAAAAAAGCATTTCTAAGCTGAATATTTTCCTAAAAACCTTAGAATTAGGTTTTAAAGGCTGTCCATAGGTGCAGTCTACATCCTCCCTGCCCCAGCAACTGCTTATTGATGTGTAGACTTAGCTTCTGGGATGGATTCCCTGTGACTCAGAGTAAGCACTGTCCCTAAAGAAGCTAATAAGCATTAAGCCTTTGTACCAAGTTTCAAAATTGTATCTGACTAAGGCAGTCATTATGGGGTTCACTCAGTTTGTATGCGAATCAGATTTAAAAGGGGAATTTGCCCATCTCTCTTCTTTACAATGCCAATGGTTTTAATGTAAGTACACAAAAAGTTTCAGGATCTACAGTATTTATTAGCCTGTCTCAAAACATACCCTCTGTGAGAGGGATCATCGGTAAACTAAAGCAAGACATCAGGACTTCTGTGACTTTTGTATGAAAATTTATTGCAACTTGTCATTGATCTCTTGTAATTATTTTCAACCTTATCCTGTGTAGATGTGCTTAGCATAAGAATCTAAAGACAGAGTTTAATACAGTATCTTCACCATTCCTCAAACTCGGATGTTCATCTGGACCTCAAACTATTTTAACTGGCTTCTTTTTGTACTGTCTTCCAACCTTCTCCTACTTCCTCTTCATCCCAGTTTTTTTCTGGCCTGGAATTTTCCAGAAATATATCTGTTGGGTTTGTAATCTCACCTGGCTTCTCTAGATGCTTACCTGAACTGAGCAGCTTCAGAGAGAAGCTGAAACTTGGGGTGTTAGTTCATTCTTGTCACCCGGCCAGACTTTTCTCCACCCTTCTGATCTGGCAATGAATGGAAAGCTCCATCTGCAACATCTGGATCCTCCCTGCTACAATACAGGCTACAGTTCATTGAAATGGGTTTGCCCCTTGATAATGGTCATGTGTAGGCAAAAAGGTAGGTTAGGGCCAACTGGTTGCTGACAACTTTGCCATTAGAACATACCACACAGGGCAACCCTCTCAGGTCCCCTTCCCGCCTTGGGAGTTTTGTACTATCACTTTGCTCTTGCTCAATAAACTGCTTTGCTGCCCACCAAAAAAAAAAAAAAAAAAAAAAAGAACATACCACACAGGGGCATCCATTCCAGTCCCAGTGCCAGCATCACATGGTTGAGCTGGGAGCCCCCTGCATCTGCTGTGTGCAGAAGGAACTGCAAGCCTGGTTCTTTTGGCTGAACGTTTTCCAGTGTACAGCCAATGCTTACCCAAATGACTGGGTCTTCCACTGTAAAAAGCTACTGGAACCTGAAGGAGCCACAATCTTACAGTAGCTTGTCAATTTTATCTATCTTGTTTCTTTCCAAGGAAGAAGAGGAGCCAGCTAGCTTATCCAAAATCCAGTAGTCATTGTTCACTTCCGTGATGGTTTATGGGTAATATAATAGTAAAGAAAAATAAAGTCACAAAAAATCCCTGAAACTTATTTTGATTTAGTAGTTTCAGCGAATTTTCTGGTGGAGAAGGGTACTGTTAATACGGAAAACAGGATTACAAATGGATTTCCTATTCTCTGTGTTCTGATTGCATAGAGCTGAAATATGTTTAGTTCCATATTCTTTCTATCATCTGCCTATTGTAGGCATAAAGTACTTTCAAGTGGTAAAACAGCCAGTAGGTAAAAGGTAAGCAATCCAAGTGACACATAAACTAGATAATCCTCCTACAATTACCAAGAACCAACCATAATTAAAGTTCTTCTCACCAATGTTTTCTTCTCCACTTTAACTCAGACAACCCTCCTACCACTGTGTTTGCAATAGTCTATTTAGAACTAACCAATCCCAAAGTGACAGAAGTCTGAGAAGGAAGCTCAGCCATGGGAACTGGCATGTCGTATCAATTCTTCTCTCTTGCCATACAATGATAACCCAAATTTCCATAGGCCTTACCAGTTCATGAGTACAGATGAGATCACATGAATTGTAATAACCTAAATTTGACTGTCTCTTGTCCTCACTTATTTACCCAGGACTGAAGCTTGGGATGATGTTTGAGGGTTCCCAAGGAAACAAGTTTGCTCACCAGCTAAAGCCACCATATAAGCCTTCCATATTTCTCTTCTGTTCTGGTACCTTCATCGACATCCTCAGTCTCCAGGATCCTTGAGGATCCCTCATCTTTTTTACTTCTCAATGAAGGAGCACCGCTGTCCCCACCAAGAATATTATTTCCTGGTGTCCTCACAATTGTTGTGGGGGGGGAGGGTTCAACACCTCCATGAAAAAATGGGAAGAAGGTCCCTTCATCACTCGTATTGTACCTTATTACCAGGCACCTGGCAGAGATGCATATCCTGGGATTTGTCATCTCAACAGTTTCTTTGGCTGATGCTTATCCTTGGGACCAGGTGAATAACAGAGATTCTTCCATTTTGTCTTGTTCTTTTTCACTCACCCATGATGCCCATTAATACCCATGCATAAACATCCTTTTGGTAGGCTCCTTGCCTCAATTAAATGAACAATTATAAGTATGCACTTTGGGGGACTACCAAACCATCATATGACCCAAATATGTCTACATTGTCTTTACTGTTACTACTGAACTTTCAATATATGAAGGCTTTATCTGAAGCTTATTCTCCTGTTACTAGCCTCAAATGAACTGCTAGGCATATCTTCTCTTTAAAGGCATAAAGTAAAGTGAATAAAATGCCCACCTTTCCCAAAAGAAGGTTGGGAAATAAAACAAAGTAATCTAGACCGAAGTCATTCTTCTTTCTTCCCTCATGTACATGACAGTGTCTGATATAATATGCAGCATTAATAAATGCTACTGAATTAATGAAATGACCTAAGGTAAAATAAGTGTTATGACAGAAAAGCAAACAAGTGAGAGTTCTGAGGGAGAAATAATTAATTGGAAGTGGGAGTCTTAAGTAGGCCTCACAAGTGAGCAAGCATCTAATCTGGATCTTGAGGAATGAGGATGAGAAGCATTCCAGGGAGAGAGAAGAGCCTGAGTAAAGGCCCATGGGAGTAGTGGACGTGATGCGTTCTGGGAATAGCTGGAAAATAGCTAGTGAGAAGGGGTGGAGGGGCGGAGGCATGGCAGGCTCTGCTGTCTGGATGGATGACGATGCTTTTGACAGAGACAAAGAATCCAGTGTAAGAGTATATGAGACAGAAGAAGAGATAACAGGGTCTGCTTCTGATACATTGAATTTGAGATGCCTATAGGACACCCAGCTGGACAAAGTAGTTGGAAATTCAGGTCTGTATATAAAAGAGGTGGTTGGCGAGATAGACGCTAATTCGGGAGTCTTTGACACCTAGATGGTAATTAAAACCATGAATGAGATTACCATACAAAGTTAAGAAGAATAAAAGCTCATTGCGAAGGCCCCCTGAGAAACTTCTACATTTATGAGATAGGCAAAGCAAGGGTCCAGACCCCTAAAGGGACTTAAAAAGGCCTGGCAATCAGCTATGGCTAAAAATTAAATATTTGAAGAAGAGTCAAGTAGTACGGCTACATGACTTTTCTGCAGTAGCCGCAGGAAGCCCAAGAGCAGCACAGACGAAGAAAAATAAAATGGTTGGGTTTTGAATTATAAATGCAGGTGATGTGGAATCAAATTTAGCGAGTGTAATAAGAGTGCAGTTGAAATGGTGGACCATGAAGTCCAGGTTTAACAGACCATACTAAAGAGAGAGCATGACCCTCTTCACAATTTCCCAGAGCAGAGATGGTTGCAGAACCATGGACATCAGCACATGAGGCTCCTGCCCCAAACTCCTATACCTGCAGCGAGCATGGTAAGCCTTGGCAGGCTACCTGGAAGGTGAACCATAAGATTATGCACATCATTACGCTGGAAGACAAGATGTTATTAAGCATGTTTAATGGGAATGTGGGCCATACAAAGGTCAGTAAGTGTGACTGGGGTAAAGAGCTCAAAACTCTAGAAGTGGATCTTCTCCAGCTGGTAACAAGGTCCACATGTGCTCAGAGAAGTGGCCTGCAAAGGAGGACGAGAGGCTAGGTATTAGATGGTATACCAACATCAGTGTTCAAGCCCAGGACACTTTGAAAGAAAAATCACAAATAGTAACTAAGACCCAGATGCCAAAGTCCTCTACAGTCCTCAGGGCATAACTAAGAGTCTGACAGATGGGAAGTGGACAGGCTGGGAGAGAAAGGGCAGATGTAGGTGTTTAGAGTTTCAAAAGAGAAAGGGCAATAGAAGATGAAAAATGCTCTGAAGATGTTGGTGGGGAGCCAGAGAAAAGCTCTTACCTTCTCCTCCTGGCCTCAGACAAGGAGTTCATAGGAAATAAACAGCTTCCACTTGAGAAGGGTTTGATGCAAGTACTAGGAGTAAATTCAGGATTATACGAGGTACGGGTTGAGGAGGCTGTGAACTCTGGTTAGAGCTCTGTAGTTGGGTTAAGAATACACCATTTCTGCAGTGACAGAATACTAATACTGGCACTGAAAGGGAACAGCCTCAGGATTAGTGATGATTTTTCCAAAGAATAGAACAAAAATTCTTTATCATGTGCCCTCTGTTAGTCAGATACTAAAGGAGGCGTATAAAGGCACATATATGGGGAATGAAAAAAAACCTCCCTATCTTTATGGAGTTTTCAGTATATTTAGGGTTAAAAGACATTAAAATGCATAAAAATAATGAGAAATACAGGGTGGCATAACGTAAATAACACAGTCTAAGTGTGTAGAGTTTAAGGAGGCTGAGGTCCTTGCAGGCTGAAGCAGCCATGTTGGCAGCATGAATGATACAGAAAGAGCTGGGTCTGGGGAACAGGAACATTTAGAATGAAGAGAAGTGGGAAGGCTACTCCAGGAGAGGATGTTCACATCAGAAAGACCTGAAAGCATTAAAATGGATACATTAGGGATTTGTTTCAAAATAACCCACGTTGTGGCAGAATGAGAAAGGAGTAGACATAAAACAAAGGACAGGGATGAAGAGACTGGCCGCGGGCTGCTTACTGTGGAATCTAGCTGATGGACCCAGGATTTGTTGTAGACTGTTTTCTCCCCTTCTGCATATGCTTGAAAAATCCCATAAACGGTAAAATAGAATTTAAAAATTTCGATTGGAATGATGGTCTATGAAGAGAGCAACAGTATACAATTAAATCAAATTTTTAAAAAAAGAATAAACAATGCCTAAAAATAGAAATATACCTTTCATGTCCTGACCACATGAAGGGGAAAGAGACCAGTGTGGGTGCCTTACAGCATTTTCGTGTGGGTCAATTTCGAGAGCTCAGCAGAGGCCTGCAGAAGGCCCCTGAGGACTGTGCTTATGTATTTTTGACTGTTTCCACTCCTACACCACAACCATCACCATCTTCTCCATCATCATCAAGTACTGCTCAGTGAGCTCCCAGAACATGCAGGCAATACTCCAAGGTATACAAATAGTCTAATCAAGATCTGCCTTTCTTTTCAGGTTTACATTCTGCAATCCATGTGCGTGCCGAATTCTCACTCCTGGGCTAGCGAGGACTCGATTCTATTGAAAAAGCAGGAAAGGACAGACTGGCGTGTGGGAAGGCAGAAGCAAGGGGCGAGAGAGTAGGAGGAAAACTGGAAGGAAAACCTGCAGACCTCCAAAATGCTTATGCTTCTCACTACACTAAATTGTCTCCTATTTACTGACATATGATTTTTTCACCTTTTCTCCCTAAAGTTTCTCTTTACACAATTGACACGGGGAAAATCCATTGTTACAATACAGTTATGGCTACTTCCTTTGAAAAGCAATGAATTCATACACAAACAATGAATCATGGAACACTACATCAGAAACTAATGATGTAATGCATGGTGATTAACATAACATAATAAAATAAAATTTAAAAAAAATAAATAAATAAACATTGAACATGCAAACAAAGAAAAAAAAAAGAAAAGCAATGATTTCATACTCCATTACTTCTGCCTCTGACTCAGCAACACTACTTTTGGAGGTTATTAAAGACCATCAATAAGAATAGCCATAAAATATCACTTAAGGGAAATTTCCTACACATCCTAAAATAGATTAGAATATTCTCTGGAAGTTGAAGTCATTTGCTTTTTGTTTTGCTTGGTGTTTTGTTCGTTTGTTCTGAATTGCAGACATGGAAATTTTGTTATAAACCGTGTTTACCGACTCTAATCCTCTCATCTATCTATTTGAATAAAACCTTGCAGCAGCAAGTTCCATGGCTTAATTTCATGTTGTATCATGGTTAATTGATCCTACATGCTTTGAATGTTAGGTCTATTTTTATTTCTTGATGTATTTTTTGTTGTTGCACGATGGGCAGGGCATAAAAGAATTCCATTAGTCTACACCTCCTACTTACATGTCAATATTTACCCTTTCCTTCTGGCTCTACCTCTTCCACCTTCTTCTTCCCTCTTTTATTTTTGAAATGAATAATCTGAGCTCTCACCTGGCCATCAATACCATGATGGCGTATTCTCCTCAGACATTTAAATGAATGCAGTCGTTGGAACTTCCTACAATCTCTTCTCATCAGAATTTCAAATATCGGAGGCCTTATCAATTTCCACTTATTTGTGCCATGTCATTTCATCACATCCTCATGGCGACAAAAAACAGAATAATGAATGGTAAGTTCCTGAAGAACTGAGTCATCACTATTGCTTATTAGTAACCTTTCTTATTTGAGCTCTTAGTTCTCCGATATTTATGAACAGGCTGAGACAGGGAAGTTTCCCAAATAAAACCCAGTTCTAGTTTCTTTTTCTTTCTTTCTTTTTTTTTTTTTTTTTTGTTAGAGAGAGAGAGTGCACGTGTGCATGCCCCAGGAGGGGTCAGGGGGAGGGGAAGAGAGAGAGAGAGAATCTCAAGCAGGCTCCAAACCCAGCGCAGAGCCCAACTCAGGGCTTGATCCCACAACCCTGAGATCAGGATCTGAGCTGAAATCAGGAGTCTGGTGCTTCATCCAGGTTCATTAAGCCTTGATCAATTTCAGTGGCAAAGTTGAATGTAAATGATGTATAGGCATCACCTACTTCTCAGAAGTTTGTATTAAGCACTCAGCTTTTATGAAAGACCTGCATTAGTAGCTGTTTTTGCTAACCAAAATAAATCCAAAGAAGATTTTCTTTTATGAAAAAAGGTAAAAAATAAAAACAGCATTCAGCGATTGTTTGGCAGGAGTCACAGCCACTGTGGGGGCAGTGCAACCCCCCCCCTCCCAGCAGCAGAGAGAGGGGCGCCACCGGTTCCTTCCCCAGGAACCACACTGGGCACCTCAGCAGCAGCCCCAGCTGTGGACTGTGTCTATGAGCCTCTGGGCTTTGTCTCCATTTATTTTGTGCATCTGTGTCCTAAGGTATCAGGAATGCCTAAGAGAGGTTATTTTGGGATCAGGGAACACTCCAATATTTTTCCATATAAATTAATATAATTGCTTCTTCACGTCAGGCCATCCCAGCTTACAAAAGGATGGCAGGGGAAACCTGTATTTAGTTTTTCTATAACCTTTTATTTTCTCATCCTTTATCATCATGGTTCTGGTTCTCACTGGGCTCATTAAAACATATTCTAGATGCATTCCTCTACTTGCAGTGTAATTTTAAGATCTCCACTTTAATTTTAATTAAATTTGTGAATTCAGTGACCTGGAAGGTAAACATAAATCCAGTTCTGCCTTTATTAAAGATAGATATATAATGAGCTAAAGGAAACTTTAGAGATCATTTAAATCTAAGTCTCCCATTTTATAATTTGAGAAAACTGGAACTCAGAAAGTTTGTGCTTTTTTAAAATAAGAAACATTTGGGGGATGCCTAGGTGGCTCAGTCAGTTAGGCATCAGAGTCTTGATTTCGGCTCAGGTCATGATATCAGGGTTGGAAGATCCACCCCTGTGTTGGGCTCTGTGCTGGGCATGGAGCCTGCTTGGGATTCTTTCTCTCCCTCTCCCTCTCCCCCTACCCCCCCCCCAAAAAAGAAACATTTAGAACTATACCCCAGGATACCTGGGATTTTTTTTCTCATTGAACTGTAATTTCTTCCTGAGTACTTCTGGCTTTTCTGCAAGCATCCCCCATTGCTTCCTCTGAGATTTATTCTTAGTCAAAAGTCAGAAGTTAATATGGCTGCCTTCTTGATTTATGCATGAATGTGCCCACCATAGATTTCTGCCTCATAGCTAGCAGCCCATCAGTTCTCATAAGAGCCTATGAGAAATAGAGAATCCCATATGATCTCATAGGAAACTAAAATAAACCAATTCAACTCAGAGTTGTTTTCTCACCATTTTTGGAGTAATACTTTCCCAACCCATGCAAACCCTTAAAGAGGGGTGCCTTTTTGAGTGGAGGTGTCAAGCATATAGAGATTCTGGTCTTTAAAGAAAAAACTATGTGCAGGGTATATGAAACATAAAGAACATATTAAATGAGTATAAACTAATGCCAAATCTATAAAGATAATGGAAATATTTAAAAATTTCTTTTATTATGGTCATTTCATATCAAATTGTTAATTATGGATAAAATATAAACAAAACTGAGAATAAAAACTAGGACCACTGGGACCCAGTTTGTGCAAAAAGTCACATTCAAAGAAAACACACATCCCATTCCATTTATTTAGGCTTCCTTAAAGAGACCATTCTAAAGATTACACAAAGTATGCCACATAAAAAGTCCCTCCTAGATCCTTTTTAGATATCTCTTTCCATCCCCAAACTTTCACTCAGAGCAGCAGCTAACCATCCTTCCCTGTATCATAAATCCTCACCACAACTATGTCCCACTTTCCATTCACCCCTTCCACTTTTGCACAAGTCCACCCTACCCCCATCCATGGAACAACTAATGACAGGAGACCCACTTCTCCCCATAATGCAAAGCCCATGCACATCTTTTGGAAGTTCAGCTTTTCTCCCACTCTGACTACACTTCATGAGACTATCATCCCCTTTGTTCTGGTGAAAGGGAGTAACATTCTGTGGGGTGTGTGTACCTGTGTGAGAGAGAGGAATGAAAAGAAAATAAGGCCAGATGCTAAAAGATTTAAACAACATAGTCATCAGAGTAAATCTTATGGATATCTATGAACTCTATACCCTGATACTGGAGAATACACTCATCTGAAATACTCACGGCTGATTCACAGAAATTGATCATATACTGCATCACAAAGAAAGCACCCATCAATAACCTCAATAAGGGAAAATACTACAAACACCACCTTCTGATCGCATTGCAACAAAACAGAGTTTACTAACAAAAACAAAGCACAAAAGACCCTACCACATGGAGAGTTAAAATCCTACTATTCACTCCTGGGTGAAAGGGAAAATTGAAACTAAAATTACCAAAAAAAAAAAAATTAATGACAATGGTTTCCAGTTCTAGTCAAAATAGGAAAAACATACCCCACCCTATTTTTCCCAAAAATTACAACTAAAATCCCTGGACAGAAGCCATATAGGAACTATGAGAAGACTCTGAAAGGAGAAAGAAAGATGGAAAAATGCCTAGGAACCTCAGGACTGGAGGGTCAACTTAGTGTTAAATTTGCTGGGTTTGTATCGTCCTATACATCCCAGCCTGAGTTCCACATTCTGGAACTCCTAACAGGGACAGGAAAAAAGTCTTCAAGGAAAGCCTGTTCTCTCTAACCAGAGGTCTAGGAAGAAGGTAGCCCTTCAGGATAGAGCCTTTTAGACTCTACCCACCCAATTATAGGCAGATGTCATGAGAGAAGCAACACCCCTAACTGCCCCCCCCGCCCCACCCCGCCAACATTGGTCTAGTTGCTGCAGAGACAGTGGAGTGAAACCATGGTGAATATCCCCACCCTATACCAAGAAAACAGTGTCACATGCCTGGCCACTGGTGGTGGCTGCAGACACAGACAAGAGAACCCCACTCCTTCCCACTTGCCCTGAGAACACAGTCTGTGAGGTGGGATCTTGTCAACTATCACCACCCCAAAGGAAGTAAAATGAAGAATACAATAACCAGCAAACAAGGAGTCCCCCCTCCTCCTCCCAACTAGAGAGTTGGAGGCAGGAGATGGAAAAAAGGATCCTTTAAATTTGTATATGAAGTCTCAGGCACACCCCTGTTCCACTCATCTGTGACTGAACAGAATCAATAAAGCAAATACTCTGAGAAGTGAATTACAGTGCAGTTCCACGCAGGCCTCTGGATAATGCAAAAGTGGGGCAGATCAGAAGAGCACTGCAAAGAGTTGGACAACTAAGTTGACATTAAAACCACAGCCCACCAAAGTGAGCCAGAATGTACTCTGTGATCATAAGTGTGTTAAAACCTACTAAAAGAGAAGATTTAAATGGAACCAGAGTCTCATTACATAATACTCAAAATGTTTAGGTCACAATACAAAATTAGTCATCTTACCAAAAACCAGGAAAATCTCAAATCACATGACAAAAGATGATCAACAGATTTCAATATCAAGATGATATAGGTGTGAGAATTATCTAACAAGGATTTTAAAGCAGCTATTAGAAAACGCTGCAACTAGCAATTTCCAACACTTTTGTAAGAAATAGAAAATAAATAAATAAATAAGTGGATGTAGATACATTGGAAAATCTAGATGAATTGGATAATTTCCTAAAGAACTACAGATTACTAAAACTAGATAAGAGCTGAGAAGCTTAAACAGACCGATTTCCATTGGAAAAATAGCATTATTTAGGAACTACTCCACAAAAAAGTATCAGGTACAAATGGTTTAACAGTAGAATTCTACCAAACTTCCAAAGACCAGATAGTCCCAGTGCTCATTATTCTAGAACATTGAAAATAAAGGAAACTTCCCAATTCCTTCTATGAAGCAACTGTAACACTGATACCTAAACCAGATGAAGACAGTAGGGCAGGGAGGGGACACATATCACTCATGAATATTGATGCAAAAATTCTAAGCAAAATCTTAACAAATAGAATCCAATACCACATTAAGAAAACAATACATCAATACCTTGTGGGATTTGTTATAGAAAGGCAAGGTTAGTTCAATATTAGTAACTTTATTACTATAATACACCATATTAATAAATCTAAGGAAAAATATCATGATTATCTCAACATATGACGAAAAAGCCACTGACAAAACTCAATACCCATTTGTGATAAAAAAGTTTCTAATGCTCAAGAAAAAAAGCGTGCCCACTTTCTCTGCTATTACTCATCACTGCACTGAAGGTATTAGTAAATTCACTTAGACAAGAGAACTCAATCAGAAGAATAAGAGTAGATCAAAAAAATAAGTTAAATTACCTGTATCTTTAGATGTTGTAATAGTATACCTGGAAAGCCACAGATAATCAGTGATAAAAGCAAATCAAACAATAAAAGAAATTCATTGAAGTAGCAGGCATAAAAGAAACATACAAGTCTACAGTTGCACCCAAATACCTACGGACAGTTAGAATATGAGAAAGGCAGCATCTCAAATCAATGGAATAAAGATGGATATTTAAATAAACAACTCTGGGACAATTGGGTAGTCATTTAGAAAAAGATAAAATTAGATCTATATCTCACCCCATACATAGGAATAAACTCCAAATGGATTAGGGAATCTTAAATGTAAGAAATTGAATCATGGAAGTACTAGAAAAAAAATACTGGTCTATTTCTCTCTAAGTTCTGTGAACAAAAAGGCTTTCTAATGATGACCCAAAATCCAGAGACAGTAAAAGAAAACATTAATATATTTGACTAAAAAATAAAAATAAAAACTAATGCATGTCAGAAAATACTGAAAACCAAGTCAAGCTGAAAAATTAACAACCTACACCATAGACAGAAGGCCTACTTTTAATACATAAAGAACGCTTAAATGTGAAGGGCAAAGGACCAAAAACTTGATAGAAAAATGTAGACAAGACATGAACAGACAGTTCACATATACAAAAAATTTGTTTATTTTTTTAATAGACTTTACCTTTTAAAGCAATTTTAGGTTTATAACAAAACTGAGTGGAAGGTCAAGATTTCCCATATACACCCCGCCCTCATTCATCTCAGATAATCAAAATCCCATTTTGTCATACATTTGTCATACAAATGTATGACAAAAGTCATACATTTGTTATAACTGATGAACCTACAATGACACATCATTATCATCCAATGTTTATAGTGTATATTAGAGTTCACTCTTGCTGTTGTATATTCTATGCATTTGGACAAATGTATAATGACATGTAGCCACCATTATGTAGAATTACACAGAGTAGTTTTGCCCCCCTAAAAATCCTCTGTGCTCTGACTACTCATCCCTCCTTTCTTCCCCACTCCTATTTTAAATTTTATGCAATTAGAAATATGTGATTTCCTCTACTGCTCTTATGTTTAGAAACCCTTTGCTCTGAGATCCAATACCTAATTACCCATGTCTTTTGCTAATTTGTTTTGTTTTGTGTCCTTCTATTATCCTTTGGTATAAAATGAAGATCTACATACTTAATAATAATAATAATCAGTTATCCTACTAGTATCTCTTTTAAACTCTCTTGCCTCCAAATATGTATGATTCCCATTCATCACAAGCTAAATTTCAACTATGTAATGGTCTATTTCTGAGTTCTAGTCCATGCCACTCATTTGTCCGTTTATTTTTTGTCAGCTAAAACTGTTTAATAAAAGTGTATTTCAGTATTTGTTAAGGCAAGTCCTTCAAATTGCTCTTCACTTTCAAAACATTCTTGACTATCTTCATTCATTTAAATTTTCTACAGAATTTTAGATTTATTTTTCAAGAAAAACATCCCACTACAAAGTATAGAATTAATTTCTGTAATTTAAAAAATATACTGAGTCACGCATTCCTTAAGGAGAATACCCTTGGTTGGTAGATACAGCCACTCCTGGAAGACTAGTGTGAGGGTTCCTTAGGAAACTTCCAACAGCAGCTCGGGAGAAGCAGGAAAGAGCATATACATGGGATGTATAAAGAGACAGGGACAGTCAGAATTCCCACAAGCAGAGACCTGACTTCCTTCAAAGGGCCAAACTATTCAGTCACCCCATATTTATTTGAGTATGAATCAGACAGAAAACAAATTTGGCTTTGTGAAACCTCCAAACACAGTGTGTGTCACTGGGGTATGAGCTACAGAAGTACAGAGATAGCATCTTCTTAGATTAGTTTATCAAATCCCATCTGCATTCACTACAGAAGAACAGAGGTAGCATCTTCTTAGATTAGTTAACCAAATCCCATCTGCATTCACATTACTCTACTGCCGATATTGGGACCAAGGCTGCAAGTGATTGAGAAAAATTTATCCAAATGTATCAGATCATCCATCACTCAACAGAATCCCAGTCTTGGGAGAATTTTCTTTTACCCTGAAGGTTGGTTAAGTTTCACTCTTGGGCCTGCCTTCAATTCAGTTCATACCACATAAATGGCATGCAGTTTCTGTTTTCACAACTTGGGAAATACTACACAACTGTAATTGTATTGTAATGCAATTCTTTATACTGACCCATTTAGAAACACAGGTCAAACTTGTTCTTTTCTGGGTTCCTTGGCCTGGAATATGTTCCCAAGTCAGGGAATTCTCAAAGCATGGCATGGTGAGATGACAGGATTTAAGTCACCAAAAATTAGTCCTTCATTTAGTAAAATAACTTAATGCATGTTGAAAGGACATGATCTTTAACAAAGGGAAGCAGATAGTCTTCTTTGCCCAATGGCCACTAATTTCTGCTTCACTGAACCCAAATCAAAGGTATCACCAAAACCTGCAACTCACCTACATTATGATTCTTTAAGCCCAAACCTCTTTCTCTATTATTTAAAGTGCTCTACATAAATGCTTTATATTTCCATAATACCTTAACATCCCATAACACCTTAAAATTTGGACAAGGAGTCATCCTTTAGATTAAACATCTGATGAATTTGAACATTACCAAATTTAGCTCTGGCTGTGATTTCACCAGGATTATTTTAAAATAAAATAAGCTTTTCTTAGACCCACTCATAAATTTAAAGTGGATTATTTACCAATTTTTAAAATATTAAAAATTAGACCATCCCAAATATAAAATCATTTCAGGTTGAAAATTTTTAAATATTTAATAACAACAGAAAGCCTACAGTTCAGTTTAGTCTATTGACCAAATTACTTTCTGGAAGATGTCTTAGTTGTTTCCACTTGTCAGCATATTATTTATGCTTATTAAAAACAAATAAGCAGCAAGAAAGTTTGAAGCACAAAGCTGCATGCAGAAGACATAAAGATTTCAACAACTTTCTGTAGCAGTTCAGTAAAATTACATCAACATTTTGATAATAAAATTAGCAGAGATTTGTGTGATATTCATTAGAACGCTCAGTCTTCTTCTAGAGCTGGATTTTCATCCATCCTTCCACTCCTTTCCACAATTACAAAGCGAGTCTGTGACTAACCAATCACATCCCCCAAGATGGTAGCTAGACCACAGTAAGCAGGACACTCTCCCCTTTGTTTCCGATGGAATCTAAAAATAAGGATATGACCTAACCTCAAACACATATCATCAACTTAATTCACAATTATCTGCTGATATTATAGGCATGAGAGGAATTCAATGTTTAAAGTGTTTTGTTATTATATTTATATAGTTCTTGTTTTATGATCAAATATGTGATGACTGAGAAATAAAAATTAATCTAAATTGTGCCACTGAATGTAGTGAAATACGTCATCATGTTAAATGATTCTTCTCTTCCTGAATATTCATACATGGAGAGGCAAAGATTAATAATGCCCTTATTTTACATATCTCTTTTAAAAAGGTGTTCATAGCACCTGCTTGTAAAGGGAACAGATGCTCAAAACCACAGAACAAGTTAAGTGTCAAGTGTATCAACAAAAGTCAGACCTCTAAGTCTCCTGCACTTGCCCCTGCTCCTCGGACACCTTCAGAGGTGGATGAAAGCCTGGTGGGGCCATACCATACCCTCAGTCTCCTCTGCTGGTTCCTTCTGTCTGCTTTGTGCTCTAAATGCTGGTCCCACTTTTCCCCACTCTCTCTCCAGAAGATCTCACCCACCCCCATTACTTCCATGGTCACCCACCACTGGCGACTCCCAAAGTTGCATCTCCAGACCCAAGATCTCCTTTAATTCCTATATTCCAAAGTCTAGTAGATATCACCCAAGCATCTCAAACTTCTCACCTTCATATCTGCCCCCATGATCTTTCCCCAAACCTGCTCTTCCTTTCTAGCCTTCCCCATCTCAGTAACTCCAATCAGTCCAGTTGTTCAGTACAAAATTTTGAGGGTGACCTTTGATTTCTCCATCTCCCCCACACTTAGGTAATCCATTGCCAAGTGCTACTGATTCCTCCTCCAAAATGTATCTCAGGTCTGTCTGCTTCTCATCATCTCTTCATGGACCACCTTCATCCAAATCACCATCATTTCTCATCTGAACTCTGGCAATAGCTCCTCATTGCCCTCACCTCTTCCACTCTTGCCCTCTCCAATCGGATCTCTAACATCATCCAGGACAGTTGTCTTCAGACATGGGTGGATCATGTTACTTCCCTGCTGAGGGCCCTTCAAAGACTTCCCTGTGTTCTTGATCTTGCCTACAAGGCCCATGGCCATGACCTGGCCATGCCCACTGCCCACCTCTTCTCCAACACTCCCCTTCTCACTCCTGTAGTGGGTTGAATTGTATTCCTTCCCCAAAAAGATATACCCATCTCTTAACCCCCGCCCCCGTACAGATGAATATGATCTTAATTGGAAATAGGGTCTTTGTAGACTTGAGTAAGGATCTCAAGAGGCAATTATCCTGAATTACCCAGGTATACCCTAAATCCAATGACTGATGCCCTTATAAGACACAGGAGAGTGATATTTCAGCCACAGAGACTCAGGGGGAGATGGCAAGTGGAGAGACAGGAATTGTGCTTCTACAAGGCAAAGAAGTCTAGAGCCACCAGAAGTTGGAATAAGCAAGCCAGGATTTTCCCTAGAGTCTTCAGAGTAAGTGTTGGCTTTGCTGACTCTTTGATTTCCGAATTCTGATCCTCAGAACTGTAAGAGAATACATTTGTGTTGCTTTAATTAAACCACAAAGTTTGTGGTGGTTTGTTATAGCAGCTCTAGGAACGTAATGCTCTCCCTAAGCTCCAGTACAGTGATATTTCAATTATTTAAAAGAGTTAGCTTTTTCCTCCTCAAAGATTTCTTACAGGTTTCCATCACCAGGAATGAAGCATCTGGCGTAAATACCACATCAACAAAGAGGCGTCCTCAACATCTAATCTAAATTCGGCCCTCCTTCCTATACTCAGAGACCTTCCCTTTAGTATTTATAAGAGCTTACAACTATGTATCTATGTATTTGTTGAATGTCTGTCTCTCCTTTACACTTTGGGTTCCATGAAGGCAATGTCTGTGTTTGTTGTCTCACCACAATATCCTAGTAGACACTAAAAATGGTCCTTCAATAAATGAAATTACAGAAATAAAAGAGGACTAAACAATCTTTTTGTTGGTGAATATTCTGAGAAGTGGCTTTCCCATGTTGAGTCAATTGAAATCCAGCAACCATACTAAAGTTAAATTTTAACTGACTATTGATAAAATGAATTATATTCCACAGATACGGGATTAATTAAATTAAGCCAATATAAAATTTGAGATGAAAATGCCATTACAAGGGAAAAGACTTCCTCTCCAATATTTGATCTTCTGGAGAACAAGCGTGATTGCTTGCATGCACCAACCACCACGTGCACTGGCTGAGACAGCCAACATACACAATTCAAAACCATGCCAATGAAAACCATGCAAATCAGATCCTTGGCACATGCAGCTTTTCATGAACGTGCCTGAAGCTAGGATCCTTAATGTATACAATCTTGTCCCATTTCCCTTCAGCCCATAAGCTAGATGTCTAGGAGGCCACTGTGTCTCCTACCACTTGATACACATACTAATGCACATAACAATCTATAAGTCCGATTCAGTAATAGCCTCGGGCAGGTATGATCTGAATGAAGATACAAAGACTATACCACCAGAGATAAAAGCCTCACAATCTTATTTCAGGAGGAAATTCCATGGACATTCTGGCATTGTGCACAAAACAAAAGAAGAAGAAGAATGATAATAGAACTTATTTTAAGGAGGTTGCCCATTCAAATCCTTCATCTAGTGGCTTTTTCCCCCTCCAGTCAGTAGTTCCATTCATCTACTCATTCATCCCACAAATTTGCATCAAGAGCCTACTAGATGCTAGACCTTGTGACATACTGTGGGGATACCATGGTAGGTAAATTTAAAATAACCCTGTCCCTTGTTATGCTTAGTGAAATAAGTCAATCAGAGAAAGACATGTATCATATGACCTCACTGATATGAGGAATTCTAAATCTCAGGAAACAAACTGAGTGTTACTGGAGTGGTTGGGGGTGGGAGGGATGGGGTGGCTGGGTGATAGACATTGGGGAGGGTATGTGCTACGGTGAGCGCTGTGAATTGTGCAAGACTGTTGAATCACAGATCTGTACTTCTGAAACAAATAACACAACATATTTTAAGAAAAAAGAAAAAGAAGAAGATGGCAGGAAAGGAAGAATGAAGGGGAGTAAGTCAGAGGGGGAGAGGAACCATGAGAGATGATGGACTCTGAAAAACAAACTGAGGGTTCTAGAGGGGAGGAGGGTGGGGGGATGGGTTAGCCTGGTGATGGGTATTAAAGAGGGCACATTCTGCATGGAGCACTGGGTGTTATGAACAAACAATGAATCATGGAACACTACATCAAAAACTAATGATGTAATATATGGTGATTAACATAACAATAAGAAAATTTTAAAAAAAGAAAAAAAAATAACCCTGTCCCTGCCTTCAATGGGCCCAAAGTTTGGAAAGGAGACCCTTTATGAGCAATTACAAGGCAGAATGAGAAGTGCCACTTCCTGAACAACCAGGAAATAAGAGTTCATGGAGAACTACAGGGCGCAGAGAAACTTAGCAGAGATAAACTAGAATTGATCAGGCCTACGGGGCAGAAAGGAGGCCACAGCCACATACGCAAGGGCTCAGGGACAGTAGAGAACAAGGCAGCCCTTCATGTGACTGGTGGAGCTAGTGGTCAAAGGCAGAAAGAAAACAAACAGACTTGGGGGGGGGCGGTGGAGAAGAGAAAAGCTAGTAATGAAATAAAAAGGAAATCAGGACTTTAAAATAATCCATCCAGTTGTGGAAGGAAAAAGATACATGTGCCCAGAGAGGCCTGAGTGCTCTCCATTAGGTCTCTGTGTCATGGTTCTGTACGAAGGAAAACATACATTGTTTCCTAGCCATCAATTTTAGTAGGCAAGAGTCAGTAATGTTCATATTACCTAGAACACTTCTTTCCAAACTGCAGATTACAATCCACTGGGGGAAATGAAATACATTTAGCGGATGGACATCAGCATTAAAAAAAAAAAAAAATGAGGGGCGCCTGAGTGGCTCAGGCTTAGTTAAGCGTCCAACTCTTGATTATGGCTGAGGTCATGATCCCAGGGTCGTGAGAGTGAGCCCCGCACATCAGGCTCCACGCTCAGCAGGGAGTCTGCTTGAGGTTCTCTCTCCCTCTGCCCCTTCCCTCATCTTTCTCTCCTTCCCAAAATAAATAAAATCTTTTTAAAAACTGAAATACAGTAGTATATGATAAGATAGAACAGGAGAGGACACACAAGAACAAAGGGACTAAAACAGATCACAGAGCACTGCTCACAGTAAGGGCAAATACTATTTCATGTGCGCACATGCACGTGATCGGTCACAACTACTTGACAGCCACTGACCAAGAAGTGGGTCTACACTCAGTGATGATTCTAATCAAGTCTTGAAAGCTTTGAAATCTTTCTTACGTATTTAGGGCCTAATACTAAAACTCGTGGACCCTGGCCACAAGGCAAAGTTCTTGCTCTTTGCTGTTAAGGGAACTTGCACACTGTGAGGATGCCTTTGAATATCTGGGCTTTGTGTCAAAGCAGGGAGTGGGAGCCTCACAGTGGCTGTTCATGTCGATGAGAAGGGTGAGGAGCTAGAAGGGAGTGGGCCTATCACCCACATGGGCACCAGGATTTCCACGAGAGTCTTCTTTATGTCACACATACCAAAAATCCAGATGGTATGAGGATCTGTTCATGTAAAGGGGCCCAGGCCCTAAAGAATCACTTTCCTCTAACTGTCCCTGTAACATCTCTCCACAGTCAACCACTATCTCTCCAGGGGACAGATACAGAAGATTTGAGACTGGATAAAAATGGCCAAGTCACTGTTATTTAGAGCCAGTTTCTAAACAGTGATTATATTTCTGAGTGCTTCAGGGAAGCGGGAAGCATCTTTAAGAAAGCAGCTCATGACTTTTTGCTTCCCTTTATATTAACTAATCTGTTCGAGACAGTGAAAGTGTTCACTATACAATTTAAGTCCCATGTGCCACTTTTCGCCAGCCAGGAAATGCACAAATATCAGAGGGAAAAGAACTAATCTCTGTGGATGGTGTCTGGCTCTGGGTGTGACCAGGCAGTTAGGATCAGTCCTGGTCCTGATACTATTAAAAATTTCTGGGGCTCTATATCGGTGAACATTTTAAAGTCACACCAATCATGCCATTTGTTGCCTGCTACGTGGACCACACAGTTAGCAATGGCAGTTGTACAAAGTGTGTGCGTGAGGCAGTGGGGGAGGTGCAGTGAGAATGTAGCAGTGTGACACTAACCCCAGGTTTGAAGAAGTCGTTACTAAAATATGTGGGCAACACACCCCCTGGTAAAACCACTTGTAGCTGAGGGATGGACAACAAACAGGAAAGGATCCCTCAGAATCTAAAACTTACCAGAAAGGCAAACCAGACTGTGAACTTGAAGGGGAGCTCTACTGCTAGTTTGCTAAGTGTGGTGCCTAGTGTGTATGATTACATGAAAGACTAAGCATTGCCCTATAGAAGTTTAGACTGTTTCATCAGGAACTCCTGGGAGCAGAGGTTGGCAAACTTTTTATGTAAGGGACCGGAGAGTAAATACTTTGGGTTTCTGTGCCATATCGCCATCTGTCACAACTCAGTTTTTCAGTTGTAGCATGAAAGCAGACAGAGCAAGGAGGTAAACAAATGGACATGGCTGTGTTCCAATAAAACTTTATTTAAGAAATCAGGTGGCAAGCCTGTTTTGGACTGAGAGCGAAAGTTTGCCAACTCCAACCCTAAAGCATTAAATGGCCCTCTGGAAACCAAAGATGAGATTAAGGACTCTGGCAAATCATATTTGATTCCTGACAGACCCCTATGCCACTTTATAACTAAAACTCTTACACCAACTAAATCTATAAAATCTCTTGATCCTCACAAGCATTGATACCACTATTTTATTATTATTCCTATTTTCCTATTTTTCAGCTGAAAATTAATTTCAAGTTATTCAATTACTTTTCCAAGGGTACACATGCTATAATAGATAGAACTTATACACAATCATTTGGCTCAATAAGAATCAGAAAATCCAGAATCTAAATTTTTGTTTTGCAGCTAACTAAATTTTCTGGACAAGAAAGATGAACTTCCTATGTTTCTAACTCTTAACATTGAACAGAAACTTTCAAAATGACAATGGTGACCAATGTGGGAAAAGGTAGGGAATTTGAGAAAAGAAAGACTTTTAATTCACTGTAATGTCAACTACAAAGAAATGAGAGTCTTTGTAAGTTTTTCCATTTCCTCACACCACACACACACACACACACACACACACACACACACACACACACACACACACACACACACACACACTGAGTCCACCCAAGACTCTGGAAATGATTGGCAAAATCTAAAATGTAGGACAGGAATCTTGGAGGAAACCGCAGGGCCAGGCCTAACTGCCTGAGATAATTAATGCCTTCTAATCTCACAGAATCTCCTTCACCAGCTCCTCAAAAAATACCGACCATGGATGCAGGAACCTCTGTTTATCCTCCACCCTGATTTCAACTGGGATGCTGTGGAAGCCCATACCCACTTTGTCATATGAGATGAATGGCTGTGTGGCTTCTACAACCTTTAACAAGAGACAGGTCGGGATGGCTCTTAGACTGTGGTGTTGTCACTGGATCGCTCTGTGGGTCCTCCAGGGGTGGCTGGGAGCAAACCACTCATAAATCGGTTCTCTGTGCCCCATTGACAGAAATGGCCAGTCACCATCAAGGTGTAGGAAAATACACTCCCAACCACTTGGCTGAAACATTTCATGCACCCACCCCGCATATTGATTTTATGAGACCTGGCACACAGTAAAGTTCATAATCTGAGCCTGAACAGGCAGCAACATGTGTGAGAAAACAGCTCTCCTCTTTACTTTGTATCCTCTGAGGCACGCTCTCATTACATAACATCTGTGCACACAGAACAGTATCCTCCCTTTAAACTTCAAAGGTTCATGTGTAAATATTTATCTCAATGAATACTGTCCCTATTTGTTTCCACCTTTGGTGATAGGTAAAAACATACTGGTCAACCATGACAACAGCCTTACATAGAGAACTGCACCCTTTTATTAGTGACGTGCTAACAGTTCTTGTCCATAGCTGAATAAAGATTTTTAAAATTCTTCAAAGTGCCCGTCTATTAAGCACCGCTTGCCTCACTAACTCACCTTTATTTTTTTAAAGATTTTGTTTATTTGACAGATAGAGAGAGAGAGAGAACGTAAAAGCAGGGGGAGCAGCAGAGGGAGAGGGAGAAGCAGCTTCTCCGCTGAGCAGAGAACCTGATGCGAGGCTCGATCCCAAGACCCCGGGATCATGACCTGAGCTGAAAGCAGACACTTAACCAACTAAGCCACCCAGGCACCCCACTAACTCACCTTTAAAGTGATACTACTGCCAGTGAATTTTGTTCAGTCAACCCGCAAACTCCAGTGTCTGCCATGAAAACAGGCTAATTATATACCAAAGGGACCAGGAGAAAGAAACTCCGATCCTTCTCATCTTATCCCTGATTTTTGTCCCATTCATGCCCCCTCCCACCCTTCTCGCAGGGAAAGAAAAATTGGAAAAAAAAAGGGGCGGGGGAGAAATGAGAAGAAAAGAAGCAGTAAAGAAAAAAGTGTTTTTCATCATTTCAGAAGTGGGAAAAAAAAACAGGAAGCCTCTAACTATGACCTGAAGTGCCACCTCAATTCAACACTTCAGTTTAAACACTGTGGGCGGGAGGAAATTCCTAAGACATTTTTCCTGCCTCTCCCCCGGTAGTCCATGCCCTGTGATGGGTGGCGATGCTTGGGAAGAGCTTTGGGGGAGCAGGAATGGCTGCAAGAGGCTTTACAGGAGAAATGCTGCTCAAACTCCTTCTGACAGAAGTAAGAAGAGAGGCCAGTGAGGTCGACTGAGCTGGAGGGAAGGGCTCAGGCGCAGAGCATCACCGTCCCTGGGGCTCCAACCTCTCTCCGGACAGCCCTGATGACCAGCCGTATCCTTGTCTCTGCTCCTCTGGGGAACATTCTAAGACTACAGGGCTTGTCCCTACAAAACTTCACTTGTGGAGCTCTTATCTCTTTGCTGGTGTTCCAGGCAGCATCCCCCATGGCAACACAAACCAGGACAGACAGGAGAGCATAACCTAATTAGTTCTCAAAGAATAAAGGAGGAAATCAGCGTTTACTTTGGAGCAAACCCAGACCCCATCTTCACTCATGAAATGTGAATAAAACAGCACACTTCCTTAGTTATGAAACTTAGGTTTCATTCCACCCCATGTAGATCTCTAAGCACTTTTCAGACAAATGAGAGACTTAATACCTCTTTTTTAAGAAAAACTTCCAGAACAGTTTTACCTCATCCCTGTTGAGGAATCAATGCTATTTT
Organism: Eumetopias jubatus; assembly: GCF_037043125.1. Classification (NCBI taxonomy): domain Eukaryota; kingdom Metazoa; phylum Chordata; class Mammalia; order Carnivora; family Otariidae; genus Eumetopias; species Eumetopias jubatus. Next base: position 13,125,440 of record NW_028274822.1, read on the forward strand.
ATTTATCAATATAAACATAAACTTCTCTACTAACATGTCAGTATTGAAAACCCTACCAACCACAGACTATGGATCAGAATCTTCCAGCTACAACTGTGATTAAATGCAAGGTTAGGGCCTCAAAAATATAAAAAGTCCCTTTCCTTTTCCTTCCTCTCCTCTGTGTCTGGGCCCCATGAGAAGCCCACACTCTGGTTCATCTTTATGAGCAAAAATATGAGCAGAGAGGTCCAGGCTATACATTACTGTTGAACACAACATTTAAACCACAGAGATATTCTAAATTTTAAGTTTTTTTAATTTATTTATTTGACAGAGAGAGGGAACACGAGCAGGGGGAGGCGGAGAGGGAGAAGCAGGCTTCCCGCGGAGCAGGGAGCCCGATGCGGGGCTCCATCCCAGGACCCCGGGATCATGACCTGAGCCGAAGGCAGACGCTTAACGACTGAGCCACCCGGGCGCCCCATAAACCACAGAGATATTCTAAAGCTCAGCTGCACCCAGTTTTGGATTTTTGTTTTTCTGGGTGAGGAACTTTTGATTCTGAATTAAGTTTATCAAGTACTCCAAAGCACCTAACCTTCCTAAAAACAACAACATCAAGCTCAAACCTCTCCCCATTGTTGCTAAAGTTGCCAAATATCATTGATGATAATGAAAATATCACCAACAGGGAGTGTCTAACACCTAGAAGATTTGGGGGGGGGGGATTTTTATCATCGTGTATTATTGTTTCTAGCTTTTGTTTTGGATCTGGGAGCTGACACGCAACTTGTCATCAGGGTTTTAGATCATTTGCTGTTAAACAAACAAACAAAAAGGTAGAAAAGACTAGCTTGTAAATATCCATTCATTCATTCACACATTTATTTAGTACCGTTTTTACGCCCAGGGGATAGGAAGCCTGGATGCAAGCATTAAGTATGTTCGGTGTATAAATTATCCCTTATAAGCGTGGATTTATTCAGCAGTTGATAGGCGTTTTTCACATACAGTAAAGAACAATGCTGATTTTCTTATATCTAATATGTTGGCCAATGTGATAGAGGCTGCCATCCACTGTCATTCTAATCTTAAAATCACTCTACAACCCTGTAGAGAATAGAGAGTGAATAGGGGAGTTTATGATGCCTTCAGGGAAGCGCAGGAGACTCTGGTTTTACCAAGCAAGGCATTGTCTGACTGCCAGAAGCCCAGATGCTGGAGGCAAAGCTGTCACTCTGAAGGCAGATGAATGCTCACATAGACAGCCACTGGTGTTGCCCATCCCTTTTAGAGTGTCTGAGAATACTCTAGAATAACCCAGCATGCGTAAGAATGCCCCTTACCTCCTCACACTGCAGTTCTGCCACCTGCACTGCTGGGCTCAAGTTCCTCCTGCCTCCTCCCTCCTCATCTCTGCCAAGGTCCAGGGAAAGTTCCCCAGAATCCCCGCTGGCTCAACCCTTGAGGGAGCGGCTAGCGACAACAGCAGCAGTGGTGACAGCAGTGCAAGAAGCCCCTCCCCTCTCCCAGATGCTCTCCGAAGAGAATCATGGAAGGGACACCAAGGAGGCACACCAAATAGGCTTCCCTGTCCAACTCAGGAAGGCACATGGCATCCCCCTGCTCAGCAGGAAGCCTAGAGTAGCGCCTTGGTGTCTGTCATTCATCCTACCACATTTAATCATGAGCAAGTAAACTAAACCAACCACAGAAAGAAAACATTCTAAAGACTCTCCTTTCACATTCCCATCTAAACTGTGTGTACTTGGACCTAGAGCAGGTTATCAGTTAAGAGCCAAGAATCAGAGCCAGCAGAATAGAACACAGGGAGGGTGAGAGGGTGAGACAGAGCCAAGAGGGGCCAAGCACCAGGTGCAAAACTTAGACAATCCTGTTCTCTGCCCAGGACTGACCGAATGCCTGGGCTTCAGCCATTCCCACGACAGTCGTTATCTAGAGTTCAAATGGTGTCCCTGAAGATGAAGTAACTCAAGTCCCAGATCTCAGGATAAGCTTGCAACACATGAACGGTTTTTGCCAATAATAGATGGCAACGTGCAACTCTGCAGAAATGCTAACAACGCAATACACAGCAGAGACCATATATTTGGAACCAAACATCAGGGTACGTCTTCTGGGAAATGCGCTTCTAGTGGCAGAATAGAGAAGGGTGTGGTGTACTGGAAATTCCAGCTCCTCACTTTGTACCCACGAGACCTTTGGCAAGCTCTGTATGTCTTGCTTTGCTTGTTTGAAAAATGGGGAGAATTTTAGGAAATTTGTGGTTGAGAGGATTATAAGTAGCATATACAAAGTACTTAGTAGATAGCAGGCATTTAATAAATGTAATTATTATTGTAATAACCGACTGAGACAGCCCTGGAAAATCCAGGATGTATGAGAACTGATCCTATAAGATTCTTCTATTTACATATTACCTATTACTCAAAGTCCACCTCACATCCCCCATTTTCGCCATCTTCCATATTATCATGAGCCCATATTGATTTCTTTCTTTCTTGATAATATGCTTTCATCATATATTTTACTGAATTTCCACTTTTTATACATAATTTTATATTGTCACTTCTAAGTCACTCCTACAAGACATTTTCCTGAGCACTGAAAGCAAGCCATACCGCTTTAAAATCCCAAAGATTTAATACACTGTAAGAAATCTGATAAGCACTTGAAAAATATGTACTTAATTAATTGTGGTCCAAGGAGTATTTTGGTTGGCCATGACTATAAACACCCTTCATACACACCTGGACATTTCCTAAATTATCTTTTGGAAAAAGACTTTTCATTTTGCATTTCATCATGATCTGTATGTAAAATAAAAATCTTATCTACGTCACAAAATTACTGTCACTTTGCCCTTGTTAAATACAGCCATGGCCCCGTGACAGTGGAGCATAGAGATGTAGTGTCTGTGTGCTGAAATAAGACTTCCCTGTTCATGTTAAATAAAACCAGCCAGTATCACTAATTTATAGAACCACTTCTATTCTCTATTTCCATTTATCTGGGTTGGGGATACTCAGTCTCCATCTTACTGGATACCCTGGCCCATGGATTAACTGCCAGGGTAGAAAGGGTAAGAATGGTAGGCAGCATGGCATAACATAATAGGCTATCTGAAGGTCACTAGTCCTTTATAGAAACAACATCCCATGCATCCCCTCACCACACACACACACACACACACACACACACCTTTGGATACAGGAAAATTAGACACATTGCCAAGGCTAGACTTAGAGTATAAGTACATCCCTTTTCCTCATCTCCTCCCATTCAAATGTTATGCAAATATATAAAGTAGTTCTACAAATCAGTAATAAAAGGAAAGACAACCCAGTAGAAAAATATGCACAAGATTTGAACAGGAACTTCTCAGACATTGCTAGTGGTAGTATAAAGTGGAAAAACTACTAAAACTGATTATAAGTCTGTGCATAAGCTGTTCCAGCCCTATATACATACAGAAATGTGTCCACATGTGTCAAATTAACTGCATATTCAGCTTCTCTCGTAGTTTGCACCCTGCATTTTTTGTGCCAAATCTTGGAAATTTAAAGAACCTCATCTCCCAAATTCAGGTATATGCAAACAAAAGCTTGACTTTCAAGGCTATTATCTAGAAAATCCATTGAGGAACCTCAGCACTGCCCAACAGCATACTCTTTCCTCATGAAGGCAGTATACAAAGAAAGCCTAGAAGATGGATATAAGACATCAAGGGGACAAGTAACCCTCAAATATTATCTCCAATTATAATCTGATACATTTAAAATTTAAAAAGTAAGCCAACTGAAAATATACAATAAGAAGGAATTATTTATAAAATCCTGCTATATCCTGTAAATGAATACTGTGCTGTTCTTTTTTTTTTTTTAAGATTTTGTTTATTTGACAGAGAGAAACACAGCAAGAGAGGGAACACAAGCAGGGAGAGTGGGAGGTGGAGAAGCAGGCTTCCTGCAGACCGGGGAGCCTGATGCGGGGCTCCATCCCAGGACCCTGGGACCATGACCTGAGCCGAAGGCAGACGCTTAACAACTGAGCCACCCAGGCGCCCCTATGTTAAATAATTCTTAAGAACAGCACAGTGTGGGGCGCCCCTATGTTAAATAATTCTTAAGAACAGCACAGTGTGGGGCGCCCCTATGTTAAATAATTCTTAAGAACAGCACAGTGTGGGGCGCCTGGGTGGCTCAGTTGTTAAGCGTCTGCCTTCGGCTCAGGTCATGGTCCCAGGGTCCTGGGATGGAGCCCCGCATCTGGCTCCCTGCTCAGCGGGAAGCCTGCTTCTCCCTCCCCCACTTCCCCGGCTTGTGTTCCCTCTCTCGCTGTGTCTCTCCCTGCCAAATAAATAAAATCTTTAAAAAAAAAAAAGAATTACTTAACATAGTAAGTACATAAATTAGGTTTAACATGACATGCAATATGATCTTTTTTAAAATAGAAATTTAAATATATATATATGAAAATTCTGAAGGATATTGGCATAATCTTAACAAAGGTTAGAGTTAAGGGAAGAATTAATGAGTTTTTTTTCTTTATGATTACCTATAATTTCTAATGTTTCTACCACTGGATAAATTTTTATAAATACAATGTCTCTTTACATTTTCAATGGATTTAAGAGGGTAGATCCGATTCCATTAATTACTGTTGAAATTTGCTTCCAATATTTTTTTCAGAGCATAATTTCTCACTTTAAAAATATCCAAAGTGGGGTCTAGACAGGTCCAGTTGGGGAATTTAATAATTTAATTATACATCAGTAAAAAAAACTTTATCTGAACCAGTCAATAAGTAGTAGTATATGCATATTCCAATGTCTCTTATCCACACTCCATTGTAAGTACCCAGGAGTCATATAAGAATGAAAAATAAGGCCAAGAGTACAACAATTTGGCCAAGTGGATAACAGAGTGAGTAATGGAGAGCAGAAAAAACACTAAACTTTGTGGGCAAAGTTTGAGGAGATACAAGATTTGCATTGTCTTCAAAAACTCTCCTCAAAGGTATTTATTAACTACAATGGTATAAAAAAGTAACTTTACAATGGAGAAACCTAGCAGTCATCACATTATCCAAGTGATCGAGGTAAACGTCACCAGCAGTAAGACGTATCAATATCATGAACACCCAGATGTGGTGCACAGACAAGGACACAGCATCATTCTTCTGGTTTTCTTGCCCAAGATACATCATCTCACTCCAATTAGGAGAATACATTGGACAGATCCAAACTAATGGACATTCTGTAAATGAATGGATCAATAAAAACTGTCAAGGTCACAAAACACCAAGAAAAACCAAGGAACTTTCACAGACTGGAGGAGACTAAGAAAAATAATAACTAAATGCAAGGTGAAACCCTGAAGAGTATGGTCCCAGAACAGAAAAAGGACATTAGTAGAAAAAATGGGTAAAATTCAAATAAGGTTTGTAGTTTAGTCAATAAGGCTGTACCAATGTCAATTTTTTTATTCGTGATCTCTCTACTAAGGTAATGTAAGATGTTAACATTACGGGAAATGGAGTGAGGGATATAAGGCAAATCTTTGCAATATGTTTGCAACTTTTCTATAACACTAACATTTGTTCCAAACAAAAAGGAAAATGAAATCCTTACAACATGAAAAAAGAAAAGAAAATCTCAAATATTGTTGAGTCCTGATTATAGGCCAGATACTGTTGTAGTCATTGTCATGAATAAGGCAGCCAAATTCCCTGCTATCTGATTTATGTTCCTTTTGTAGCTACTGTATACATTGAACAAACAGGACAAATGGAACTATTAAATACAAACTGACAGAAATGTAATGAGTATAAACATAATAAATATTTATATTGCCTGACTGAAATAGCCCATAAACTACTTTACCAGTAGGATACAAGACGAGATTTACAAATTAAATGCTATACATCTACCACACCCTCCGCTCCCTCCCACCACGTCTGCCATCTAGTGATGGGATAGGGAGCTGCAGCAACACATCTACAGCCCTTAAGCAAGTGTCAGTCAGCTCAGTGTTTAGGGATTACCCAGTTTAAGAGGAGCTGTGGCAGACGCAGAGGTAGAACCCAGGCCTCTAAATTGCCAATCTAACGCTCCCTCCAACTTTCACAAAAGTACCAAGTGCCGTTATAACAACGGTGCAGAGGACAGAACACAGACTCTGAAGTCAAGCTGCTTGGGCTCAAATCTTGGCTCTACTACCAACAGTGGGACTTTAGGCAGGTTACTGACATTCTCTAAGTCTCAGTCCAAGTAACCAAGTGTCCTCACATACATTTGTGGAGATCAAACTGGTAAAATACTTAAAATGGTGCCTGGCATATAGTAATGCCTCAATAAATGTTAGTTCTAATTGCCATTGTTGTCATCATGGTCTCCCACAAGCACAGATTATGTTTTATATGCACCTCATGTTATTGTCTCAACCATCAGGAGGAACCCAAGACACAGTGGTTAACAAAGAGGTTGTAACTTAGTATAAAAGCTGAATAAAATTTAGCTGTAATTGGAAAATCTGGTTACATTATATAACACGATGACACTTTGTTTTGGAGATGCCAGAAGACTCTTGACCATCCTTAACAATTTTAGTTAATTTGAGTGGTATCCTAACAAGCTGGCAACCACTAAACTGTTCAGCTCCCAATGTATCAACACCTTGAACTCAGACAGGTTAGACTTTCTCTTCCACTTGTAAGCATCATTGCAGTGGGTCAGCTGACCTAAGTGGTCACTGAGTCTCCTAAACTGTGGCTTAGATGTTCTGGGGAACCCAGCTCAACACAAAGTGTATCTTAAACCATCTCATGTGGGAGTATATAGGCTCTTTCATCTTCTTTATCCGAAGAGATTGTGAATGCAGAAACAAAATGTTTTTCCACATTGTAGCCTGGGGTCACCTTCATTTAACTATAGAACAATCCTATTAGAATTGTCAGATGAGCTCTGGGCCAAGTTCACTGCATTAGTCCCCATCTAGCATATATCACTCAGACCAATGAATGCTGAACATAGTAGACACTCAGAACACTGAAGTATTTAAGGAATTAATTCCTTAACTGATTCAACTGATATCTATTGAGCAACTATTATGCTCTAGGCCTTATTGGCACTGAGACAGCCAAAAAAGATTAAAAAAAAAAATGGCCCTTATGACGTTCACATACTAGAGGAGAGAGACTGTCAATAAACAAAATAAACAAATAAAATATATGAGAGTGGTAAGTGCTAAGGGGAAAAGCAAAATAGAGAAGAGGGATTGCAAGCGTGTAATAAGGTTGCAAGTTAGAAGTTTGGAGGCTGACATCTGGAAGTGAAGACTAGGAACGTGGCCAGGGTCCCAGATGGACCTGTGGCCCACACAGGAATTTGGGTGGCATGGACACATACGAAGAAGTGATAAGGGAGCCGACTGGAGCCTATCTGCATGAGGAACCAGGGAGCATCCTGGAAAGAATTCATGTTCAGGAGGAGAGTTGGGGCGTCCATGACCCAAGGACAGTGGCTCAGGTTCTCAGATAAAGGACAATTGTACAAGCAGCCCCCCTGTATGCTCAGGCCATGTTCCCTCATACCTGAGTCTGAGTCCCAGGGCAGAAAAGCTTCATGGGACAGTTCAAATAGCCTCTGCATCATCCTTGAACAAGACTGGCAGAGCAACACAGCCCTGCTTGGGAATGATGATGGGATACAGCACACAGGTAGCAAGAGTTTTCCGACCCCAGCTTCCACTGCAAGCGCTGCACTGTCTCCTCACATGAAATTCTTGGGCCCACTGGGGCAGAAGCAGCAGATCCAGGAACTCAAGGACACTTGATCCAATGCAGTTCTGGACACAGCACCAACAGAGGGTAGCACTTCCGCAGACCTGTTGGTGACATCACAGGTGGCTTCTGGGGCACCAGAGAGGGGAGCAGATTCCACACTTATCCAACCACAAGGAAGGGAATAGTGGGGAATCTCAGAGAGGATGTGGGGCACTATGGAAGTAGGGGGATTCTGAAGGACCCACAACAACCAGTGAGATCAAGTGCAGAAAGAGTCTGTTAGTCCAGTGTATGCTCTATAAGACCTTACAAAGATTTCGTTAACAGAAAGGAGTATTTAAAAAAAAAAAATTCCATAGATCACATGTAGAACCTGGAAACCCTGCCAAATCCCAGTCTGGTAAATGTCAGCCAATAACCTTATTGCCTCTTAACACAGTCTTTTCCACGTTGATAGTCAAAGATGCTTGGGGACTAGACCGGGGAATTCTTGGCATGGACATCTCAGAGCTGTTGTGGGTGGGTGACTCTGACTCACATCCACATTACTGGACAATTCCATCACCCAGTTTAGCATCTCAATGGCACCTTCACTATTACACCGAAATTGTCAAAGATGCTATCTATATATAACCAAAATAAACCATGAGCAGTCATTGTGCCTACACCTCTAAACTCTTCTAGTTCTGCCAAAATGATTATTAACATGGAAAATGCTCCTTTGTGATGTATTTTATGTAGCTTGTAATGCATCTTTCCCACTATAAAGATGGCCATCTGGAAGCCCAAGTGATGTTTCCAGAATGCTAATCTGATCAAGTCATTTTTCTCAGAAGAAAGTCCTCATTCCCTGAAATGGCTACAGGGCTCCCCACTTGGAGGCCCCCACCCCGTAACTCCATCCTCATCACTTGTCCTTGCCTGTAACAGCCTTCTCACAGTGCCCAGCACCCAGGTGTCATTACTGTTCTGAAGTCTGTCTTCTCTGTTCATGAAGACAAGTATTGAGACTTTTTTGGTATTCGTTATATATACATATGGTTTAATATGGGGCCTAGAACTTAGTAGATGCTCAAGAAATATTTCTTCAAGAAATAAACCAGGGTATCAATGAATGATGAAATGACAAAAGTCTTTTAAAGTGACTCACTCTTGGGCAGCAAATCTGGTGTTGGCTGGAGGTATATGTGCCTTTTTGGGTCTGGTTGAGGGTAGCCTGGGTGCCCCCATTGAGCTCTGCTTTCTCTACTGACACAAAGAAGAAACAAGTGCCACCAATGGAAAGAAATAAAAGGAGAAGCTTCTCCCAGAATAAGACATACAATGAGTAACTACCCCCAGAAAGACCCCAGAGTAAGAAGAGGGATGGCACTCTCAGGAAGAGAATCAAAGGAACATGGGACACTAAGGCAAAGATTGAGAGCTGGTCAAGCATCAGTGTTATTGTTACCAGGAGAACTGGAGCCTCCTACCAGCAGCTCCTTCTCTGTTGCCTTAGGTAACTAACTCGATAGGATGACCTCAGACCATGACATAATATCCAGTACCAGTAACGTGGGAAAGCCATATAACTAATCATCCAAACCAGGACACTTTTGAGTGTGAAATAGGAAGCTACTGATTATCACACAAGGGCAACAGAAGTAAGCCACGCCTGAGCCAGTCATACCAGGATTATAGTCACCCCATTAATCCAGGCACAGGGAGAAGGAGCTAGATTCCTCAATACAGAAGTTTGAGGGTGGGGATTTCCCTCCAAGGTGGTCTCCATTAAGTCTTCATTTCTGCCATTCCATTCTGCTCCTGAAAATTTCTGAGAAAAAAAAAATGACAGATTTAGAAGTAAAGGGAAAGAGCTATACTTACCAGTAAATACACAAACAAATCTCTCTGGACCACTATCGAGGTGGTGATTTTTTCTCACTTTGCCTTTTAATTTTGCAGCAATTTCACATGGAGGAGGCCACTCAGAGCAAAGAGACCCAAGAAAAGTTTGACGTTGTATGCCCCACTGATGCACAATGACTCAGATTTTGGTTTGATGCTATTTACTGGCCATGGGGAAATACCAGGCTTCCCTGTGCATTGAGGTGTGGTTGTGAACGTGGTTAGGAAAGCAGTAATTCGGTATGAGTCGCTGTGACATTGTGTATATCAAACACTCATCTGGAGGCTCAGTGTTCTTGAAATAAGAAGGGGAAAAAAGACCACTAACAAACTCAGAAGAGCTTTTAAGTATGAAAGGGAATAAAACTGACAGAAGTGGAAAAAAAGACTATCAAAAACATCTAAGAAAAAAGTAAAGACTTTTTTGTTTTTGAAATCCAGCTACAGGAGATTTTTCCTCCCTACTTCCTTTTTAAAAAAAATTATAGTCTTTAACTTTTTTGGAGCGGTTTTAGGTTTATAGAAAAATTGAGCAAAAAGACTTCCCACTTACCTCCTTTGGGGCCCCTCCCAAATTCCCCATTATTAACATCTGGCATTAATGTCATACATTTGTTACAGTAACCAATGAGCCAATACATTTACTATTATTATTAAATTGGTAATTACTTAGATACATTGTTATTAACTAAAATCCACAGTTTACATTAGGGGTCACTCTTTGTGCTGTACCTCCTATCTGATTAGACAGACGTATATGGACATGTCTTCTCCAGCATGGTGTAATATTGAATAGTTTCGTGGCTCTAAGTGATGGACAGTTGGGTTGTTTTCCTCTCTTGGCTATTGTGAATAATGCTGCAATAAACATGGGAGTGCAGATATCTCTTCCATATACTGATTTCATTTTCACTGGATATGTACTCAGAAACGAGATTGCTGGATCATATAGTAGTCCTATTTTTAATTTTCTGAGGAACCTCTGTACTGTGGTCAGTAATGGCTGAACCAATTTACATTCTCACTGACAATGCATAAGGGTTCCTTTTTATTTATATCCTTGCCAACACTTGTTCTGTCTTTTTCTTTTCCTAACAAGTGTGAGGTGATACCTCATTGTGGTTTTGATTTGCATTTTCCTGATAATTAGTGATATTGAATATCTTTTCATGTACCTGTTGGCCATTTGGATGTCTTCTTTGGAGAAATGTCTATCCAGGTCCCATGCCCATATTTTCTTTGAGATATAATTGACATATAACATTAGCTCTTTGAAAAGTGAAAATAGCCGTGCTCTCCCCATCCCAGCTGGGTGCCCTAAAAAGCTCTTGGCTCCATCCTACAAAGAGGCTCAGGATCCTGACTCTAGCGCCCCTCCCAGTGTGCTCTCAGGGGCTGATTTAGTTGCTGTCTCTCCAAGTCCTCCTTTCCTAGCTCAGCACCCACACTGGTACTTCTGAAGGCCCATCTGTGTGAAGTGTTCTCTGCTTTGACTCTAAATGATGACCATCAGCTCAGTTCTCATCCCTTCAAGAGGACTCTAAGGTTCTATGACTGCATCCTGGGAATGGGCAGTCATTCTGAGTCTTTTTAACAGATGGAGGCCAAGCCAAATGAGTGCCATGCAGCGCGGCTATGGTCATGCCCAAGGCGCTTGGTCCATGTGATACCTCCGTGCTCCTGCACAGCACATGCCAGGTTCATGTCGAAGCACCCAGCATTCACTGGACTGGTTCCATTCACTGTCTCTTCAGGATGATTAAAGTGAGAAGTAGATGCCAAGATACAACTCTTATTTTTCTCCACCCATCACTGTTGCTTCAAGTCTCTCCATTGTTCCACAGTTAAACCCACTGTGCCCGGGGACTACTGGGGTATTCTGGGAAGTAGGCCAAGGTGGCTTATAAAGCATGAGCTTATAAAGGATCACTAGAATAGCACGTACAGCTACTTTATCTTTATTATTAGAGGGTAAAGTCAGCCCCACCCTTCAGTGCCCTGATGGGAAAGAAAAGCTATTATCAGCTACCACCACTGTCAATAGTAAAAGAGGGTGTCCCAGCACCTCGGGAGTGAAGCAGTGGCTGATTTTAGACTGCCTCTTCCAAGATAGGGTTAGGGAAGAAAGAATTGAGGGGATTCCCCTCTGCTTTGCTCACATCTCTGACAGAGTTCTGGAAGGAAGTACTTACCAAGAGGGCACTGAGAAGGCAATAAATGTATCATGGCCTTTATTATCTGATTATCACCTCATGTTTTCTTGAGTAGAAAATAAGGATTTCTTTTTAAGAAGTTTTTTCAAATTTTAAAAATAAAAATCCCTTTTTAATAAAAATCTGATTTCTGTTTTTTGCTATTCTGAACTTTTACTCACTGCATTATTGAAAAAAAAAGAGAGAGGGAGGGAGGGAGAGACAGGAAGGTAGGAGAAGTGGGAGGGAGGAAAGGAAGGACAGAGGAAAATGAATGAAGGAAAGGAAAGGAAGGAACAAAGGAAGGGAGGGAGGGAGGCAAAAAGAAAAATCTATAATTCAATTTAGGACTGAAAATATTGGGCCAAAAATTCCATGAAAATGTTCACTGAATTAGACTGCTGCTTATTCATCTCCGTTCATAAGTCATTTAATTGCTGTGGTATATTAAAAATCTTTAAAGAATTGAAGGCCTTTTATGTATTTATTATAGCGAATACAGAATTTTGAACTAAAATTCATGATGTTGTATCTATGCATGCAAGGAAAATTACAATATTTAAAAATCCCACCACAGTTGAAGTCCTCGAATTGGTTTTCTGAAGGTAGATTGGTCACTTTTTCAAGAGCTTATGGATATACAGAAGTCAAACAAATCTAACCCTTTAAAATTAGTCTCACTGACTTGATTATGTCACCCAGATAGCACTTAAATGAGGCTCCAAAGATAAGAGGACTAGAGGAGCTTTTTTGTAAATGTACCTTCTTCCATGATTTCCATAATCTTAAGGTTCACCAATTCAAGGTACAGGTTGAGAGAGATCCCAGACCCATTTTGCAGATGAGTGAAGTGAGGTACAGAGGTATGTGGGGGATGAACTGCTTTTAGTCATGGGTTTGTCCCTGCCCCTCCTCTGAGCCTTGCTCAAGCCCGTTTGTTTAGGGAGAGGCGAGCTTGCCACAGAAGAGGATCGTGTTGGTATGGCTGTGCCTTATGAAGAACAGGAATGGGTGGTTCGCCAGGAACCGAGCCCGGATGGGGAGTCTTTTCACAAGGAAGCTGTCCCCTGTGGCTGCTGCCGCCTCGGTGCCCTCTTCGTTGACATCCACATAGGACTTGTGGACGACCTTTGATAAATACAGGCCATCACCTGATGATATTCCAGAAAGGTCAGCTTTGATCTCGTTGAAGATATCCGTCATGCCCAGGGAATTTAGCAGGGAACTCAGCTCATACTTGATTGCAAGTTTGAATCTGGGGATGTGTACTTCAACTTCCCTCTCCACCATGTTAGCAGAGCTGGTCCACTCGTGAAACGTCTTCGTGTTCAGCTGCTTCTCTACCTGAGAGACAGAACACAGATGGGTCCACATGAGCCAAATGCGTGCTCTCTGCATTAAATGCTGTTTGTTTTATAATTCCCAATGTGAATTATTCAATGTATCGCTTTCTTTTCTACTTTGAAAATGTGTTCCAGCCCCATCTGGAAAAAAGAAACAGAATCTCACACTCAGCCACACCTTCCCTGTCCTACTGTCTACCTTTGGTCCATGTTTCATAAGTCAGTGCCTCAAATGTGTGTCCTACGGTCTTCTGCCTTAACTCCCTCAGTGTGTAGGCTCCACCTATACTCCCTCTCTTGCCTCTGGAGTCCAGGTGTGTCCTGGGTGAATTCGCCATTTCTCCTTGGTTCTCAAGCCTGAAACATTTTGTTGCACCCTCTTTTATGAACTTGCTTCTGTGACGCCAGCACCCCCTTGCTCTGCTCTGCTTCACTTCCCTCCGTTCCTTCTCCGCTATTCCCTGGAAGCTCAGCTCTACACGCCCCTTCATGCCTCCACCTGGCCATGCAGCCTCACATCCCAGCTTCTCATCCTCCACCCAGTGCTACAATTTTGTGTAAGCTCTCCCCTTAGGCATTTGAAACCCTCCAGCCAGCCCTCCCCACGGCTCCAAAACGGCATCCAAAACCCCATCATTCAAATACGAAAGTTGAAAACTTTTGGTCACCTTCTCTCCATCCTGACAATATACAATCAGACATAAAGTAAAGGTGGTTTTTCTATCTTTTCCTTTCGTCCTTTTCTGCCCTAATCCAAGTTACCATGACGTCATATCACAAATCCACTTCGCGGCCTCATACCCCTAAGGCATTGGCATGTGCTCTTTGCTCTGGTGAGAACAACAGACTAGGCTTGTTCCACCTATTCAACTTCTACTTCTCCAGTGAGGCATCGAGATTATTCTGTGAGGAGCCTTCCTGATTTCCTCATTCTCTACCCTCTACTCTCTCTACTTCCCCAGGACTTTCGGCAGTTTATCATGGCATTTGTTACATGATATTTAGAACTCTGTATTGGAACCACGCATTTGTTGGTGTTCTAGAACCCCCTAGAATTCTCAGCATAGAGTAAACACTCAATGTTTGGTATATAAATGAATAAATGAACAAATAAATGAATGTATCACAAGCTGATAAAGACCTCTTCTAAACTGCTTTCAAAATGCTATCTGCCTCCAAATATCATCCCACGGCAGCCCACCACAGGCAACCAGAAGTCCAAGCCCCTCTGAATTGGCCACACCAGTTCTCATGGCCATGGCAATGCTTCTCTTCCTAGAGGTCCAAATGCATACATCCCAACTCAGGTGTTTCAAGAAACCTTCCCTATCCCCCACCCACATGTGCCACATTGTTTAACCTCAAGCAGGTACTCCCTGACTTAGAAAGCCCTGACTGTGGCCATCCCAACCGTGGGCATAGGTCAGCTTCCCCAAGATCCCAGAAGCACAGCTGGTCTCCCAAGAAAGTGTTGTCCTTCCAGCAGAGCACTGGGAAGTCCCAGCAAGGCCAGGGAGGAAGTGTAGTTACTCTTTATCAGTGGCTTGCCTGCTTCTGTGCCGGGCAGCATTGGCTACAGCCAGGGAGAGGGGCTTAGACCCAAACTCCTGCCACCACCATGACCTGTTCTCAGGGGCTATGGCACTCATTTCCCCCACAAAACCAGGATGCTAATAAAGGTGGCTAGCTCATGAAAGCGTGTCATATTTGGGCTGGAAAAACTGCTCCTGAGAGGGAAGATGGCTTAAACAGATTTCGGTGGACTAAGACCCTAAGCAGCATTACAGTTTCACTACTACAGAATCATGTTTCCCAAGTGTCAAGTAACCAGTAGGTGTGATATTTGTACAAGATGGCACTTTGGCCTCCTTGTGCCTTCTCTGATATAAGAATGGATTAGTCCCCCAAAATATACTGTCCTGAGGGCAGGGACCAGGGTCCCTCTCACAGCCCCTGGGGCAATCCCACTGAACCCAGAATGTGACTGAATTCGGGGCTGACCACACTAGCATCATGGGGTACACAGAGTTGGGAGGGTGGGTGTGAGCACACATGCTTTCTCTGCACATTAGCATTCTTTACCTGTTCTAGACTGGCCGTGCCTACTGGAAGCAGAATAATCATGCTTAGTTTGTTGTTAACATAGGGCAGCTCAAGAACTTGCATTTGCGGTTCCTTTATGAAGGCTAATTTATATGTTCCAGTTTGATACATCATTTCCACAAATACGCTTTTACCCTATTTTTTTAAAAAAAGATTGTAATTAGGTAGAATAGTTACATATATGCGTGAACATGTATGTACAATGATTTTTTTTTTTGCCTAAGATGAATATTTGCATTAACACTAAAGGCAAGGATGGGGCACCTGGGTGGCTCAGTCATTAAGCGTCTGCCTTCACTCAGGTCATGGTCCCAGGTACCTGGGATCGAGCCCTGCATCGGGCTCCCTGCTCTGCAGGAAGCCTGCTTCTCCCTCTCCCAGTCCCCCTGCTTGTGTTTCCTCTCTCGCTGTGTCTCTCTCTGTCAAATAAATAAAATTAAAAAAAAAAAAACTAAAGGCATGGGGAAAATATAAACAATAAAGTAACCCTTTATTACTTTCCTTTGCAAAGGTTATTTTTTATTTTAAAATAAGTCACTGTTAGAGCCTAACTAGTTCAAATAACATATATAATCATCTATATATAAAATATATATGTATAATAATATGTATAGTAACAATAATGTTTCCCCAAAACAAAGCTAACATTACCATCTAAAGTGATTTATGTGAAAAATGACATCATAGGATCATTTTCTTTTTTAATCCAATTGGAGACTCTCTAGGAGAAGAATAATTTAGACGGTTTTGTTGTGCTGAGAAAACAGCCACAGCACACGTGGGAAGAATGTGTGGACAGGGAACAGTGAGGAGAGAGCATGCTCTCTTCTCTCCCAGGGCGGCCCCCACATCCAAAGGCTCTGGTTCAGTGCCCTGTGAGGAAGGTTACTGTCACCTCATGAGGAAATATGAAAATAAAATTCATAAAAGACACAATTAAAGAAACCTATGGAAACCTAGACCAGTACTTTCACTAAAACTTTCTAAACCGTCCTTAAATGATTATTGCATTCTTCGGAATTTATCATCAGTCTGAAAACAAAATACTTACCTCACTTAGCTGAAAAGGGGTTTGAACTGTCTCTCTTTCCTGGAACTTATTTTGCCATTGTCCTTTGAAATATATGGCGTTCACCAGGACCATTACACAAGAAGGGTCAATTGTTCCCTTTCCAAAGAGGTTTGTGACTTTTCCTTTAATAATAATAAAAAAAACAGATAATGTATTTGGATCTGAACTTGGGTTTATTAGTAACAGAGAGTTGAATAGTCACTAGAAATTTGGAACCATTTCTTTTTTAAGGCTAGTTATAAATTTGAGATACCAGGAGAACTACTTTATCTTCTGGCCATCGAGGCTGTCCTTGCCAAATGAAGTTTATGTCCAAGAATTGAATACTTTGTTATTTCTAATCAGAAGATGGCATCTAGAGAGTAGTTTAGTATATTAGCTAATGATCAATTTGTCTTATACCTAGTTATAGCCAATGCTTTCCTATACATTACTGCTTATTTAAGAAAATATAAATAATCTCTTATGGCTTCCTTCTAATATTTATCAGGCTTTACACTTACCAGCACCTCACCACATCCAAATATTTTAAGTATTCAAAAGACTCATTCGTTCTTATAATGTCCTAGCAATTAGTGTATCACAAGTATATACCTAGACTTAAAGTAAATACGTATCTGAAAATCAGAATTTGTAAAAATATACAATTAGATATACCAGTCAGATTGAACACTAAGCCCTCTTGGTGCACTCTGGTGCACTGCAATTTATAAAACCTTTTTGGAATATAATCTAACAACAGGAAACATAGGGATATCCAGAACATTAGACTCTAAGCTTAATTTTTCCATTACTGTTCTAAGTAACAGATCTGAAAAATTTGTAGACCTTTCCAAGCATTTTCTAACTTAATACAAAGAATTAAATAAATACATATTTTAATCTGGTCGCCTATTACTAAGCTTGAATAACATCTATCAATCCATCAATCAACAAAATACTGTTGAGAGTTCATCACTGGTAAGTGAAATAGTAAGATACGAATATGTTAGAAACATGGTCTTTATTCTTCTCTGAGAATAAAGATAAAGAATAAGAGAATAAAGAATAAAGCTCAGTAATATAAATAATTGACATGTTCTTCATAAATGCAATCAGCTCTAATTTAATACTTTAATGTTATTTCACCCTAATTTTGTTACTTAATAAACTTAATTCTTTCCTGTACCAAGTATTATGATTGTTTACATTCATAAACCTCAGAAACTACTGGTACAATGAGTTGGTGGCACAACCACACAAAGACAGGTTATTTCAACATGGTAATCTGTACATCTCTAGTTGGGTAGATATATCCTAAGGACAGAAAGAACTGCAAAAAATATCTTAACCTACTGTTACATTCTATTGGTATTGTTACTTTGAGACCGTGTTTATGTTGAATGATGTGATTTTGCAGTAATATTGGTGACACTGGAATCTGGGATTTTTGACACAAGATAAAAGAGAAATAGATATAAAAAGGGGCGTGTTAAGTAAAAATCCTATGAATCTGAATTTGAACTGGCCATATCAGTAAGAAATTATGCTGTATTTCATCTAAAAAAAATGTATTCACTGAGAAGGCCTATAAACAATAACCAAGCCAGTATCACTGAGTACTCTTGTACCCAGATTATGGTCTCTAAATATCATTTCTCTTTAAAATGATTCAGGATCCCCTTGAGAAGTAAGTAATTCTAGGTCAGGAGCAGGGCATGAGCCTGGAACATCTGGTCAAACTGGAAGGCAAGGAAGCTATCAAATTCTGCATGGAAGTGTCAAAAGGACTTAGAAGCCAATATAAAGATGTGATCCCTGACTAAAAGGGGCCAATAAATTGAAACACCTCAGAATGTTTAAAATTATGAATTTATAAGGATATTTTAAAAGTAAACTCATTGGTTGGGGCACCTGGGTGGTATTGGTTGAGCAACTGACTCCTGGTTTTGGCTTAGATAGTAATCTCAGGGTTATGAGATCAAGCCCCATGATGGGCTCCATGCTCAGTACAGAGTCTGCTTAAGATTCTCTCTCCCTCTGCCCCTGCCTTCCCCCTGTTTCTCAAATAAATAAATAAGTCTTAAAAAAAAATAAAACTCATTGGCTATTTTCAAAGGATGCTAGAGGGAAAAAAAAAAGGTAGTTTTGAAATTGGTATTAGAAAGAATCCAGCATTCTCTTTTTGTTTTTCTCATATGAACAGTACTTAGAATAACCAAATACTTATTTATGAGGAGAAGTATCTTATGTAGAAATATTCCAGCTTATAAAGAAGTAATGCAAGAATTGGAATACTACAACTTTATAACCCCTAATGAAATAATGGACCTAAGCAATTATCATCAAAGGCTACTAGCGTCATACAAAAGGGAGGGTGCCCAGACATTATTTATTTCCTGATGGAAACACAACACCTCCAATGAAGCATATTTGTCAAGGGTAAAAAACAAACACACAAGCAAAAATCACCAGAATCTTATCAAGTTTCTAGGTCTAACTGCCAACTCGTGAGAAATATAAAAACAGGAGAAATTATTAAATGACATTTCAAGGTGTAATCATCATCATCTAGACTATGAGAAAATGCAGGCAAATATCTACTTCCTTCAACAAATTTTCTGTAAGAAAAAAAGGAGGGGAAATTAATAAAAGATCAACAGAGAAACTATTAAAAGATAAAAAAATGATGTAAAGAGATTTTTTTAGTCAACAAGAGTATGGTTTATGGCAGACAAATATCCCTGGCAAGAACCGTAAGGAAAGCTGAATACATTTTTTTTTAAGTTCTACACTGCACTGTTTCTGAAGCAACTGCTTATCATAAGCAATGGAGATGCAAAAATCTGAGCAGAAAGTGACTAAAAGAGACAGAGAAGCTGAGTAGAACATCATGAGAGGGTTGGGAAGACCAAAAATAGAGTTCAAAGAAGCAGGAAACCAACACTGAAGGGGTAACGATCCCAGAGACAGGAGAAAACCTGGGCAGGTGAGCTCAATAGAGAGTTCTGGACAATTTTTCCCTCAAAGTATAATGAAGTTTCAAAAGTTGCCCCAAGCCTAGATAAGAAAAAACACAGCAGCAAGTGAACCAAGAATTTAAGAACTACTTATAGTCTCTCAGTGCTAAAGAAAAAATAATTGAAGTTCAGGATCTGGCAAGGTGGAAAAGGTGTTTCATAATGAAGAAAGAACTGATCCACTGAGAAGATACAAAATTTAATATCTATGCACCTAATAACACAGCTTCAAAATATGCACAGCAAAACTGGACATAACTAAAAGGAGAAACAGAAAAATCCACAATCATAGTGGAAGATTTTAACACAGCTTTCTCGGAAAATGACAAAAAAGCAGACAAAAAATAAGCAAGGATATGCAAACACAGACATCAAAATTAACAAAGTTGGCCTTATAAAATTAAACATCTCACCCAATAACTAAAGAATACACATTATCTTTAAGTGCACATGAAAATTTTACCAAAATCGAAACATACATTTTGCTGTAAAAAAGTCTCAATAAATTTCAAATAACTGAATTATTATGTTCTTTGATTACAAAAGAACTGAATTAAAAATTAGTAACTAAAAAACAACTAGAAAATTTCCAAATTTTTGGAAATCAATAGAGCACTTTTAAATAACCCATGATTCAGAGAAGAAATCTCAATGAAAATTAGAAAATATTTTGGACTGAATAATAGTGGAAATAAAACAAATGGAAAATTATGAGATGGAGTTAAAGTGATACCTAGAAGGAAGGCCATTGTCTTAAATGTGTACATTAAAAAAAGATGGTCTGAAAATCAATTGTTCATCTCAAGAAACTAGAAAAAGAATAGCAATTTAATATGAAGATAGTAAGAAGAAGGAAATAAATGATAATCATAAATATTAATGTAATAAAAAAATCTATATTAGAGAAAATAGAAATCAATTCTTTCAAAAGACTAAAAAACTATAAATCCATTATAAGTCTAACTAAGAAAAAAAGAAAAAATGCACCATTTAGATTTCTAGGAATAAAAAGACAACATTATATATCCAAAAGACATTAAGAAGATAAAAACAAGGCTCTTATGAGCAATTTTATGCTAATACATTTGAAAATTCAGATAAAATGGACATATTTCTTGAAAAAAAATTCAAAAACTTACACAAAAAGAAAACGGAAAATGTATGTAGGCCTCTATTTACTAGAGAAATCAAATCTCTAATTAAAATATTCCTACATAGAAAACACCAGGCATAGAGGGTCACCAGTGAATTCTTCCAAATATTTAAAGGAGAAAAATGCATACTAACCTTACATAAATTCTTTTTTGGAAATTAGAAAAAAAGGAGAAACATGAATATTTCAATAAATAAAAACTAAGGCCAAATTCTTTCATGAGCATAGGTGTAAAATCTCTAAGGAAAATATTAAGAAATCAAACCCAGTGATACACAAAAAGTATAATATTACCATGACCAAGTTTGGTTTATTGTAGGACTAAAAGGTTGGTTTAACACCAAAAATCAATTAATGTAATTTATTAAATTAGTCTAGGAAAGAAGAAAAATCATAGCTCAATAGATTTAGAAAAGGCTTTAATATAATATGGTTAGTCATTTGTGCCAAAAATTCTTAGCAAACCAGAAATAGAAAGAAACTTCCTTAATCTGAAAAAAATATATTCATAAAAACACCTGCAACAAACATTATACTTAAATATATATTATTAAAACCATTCAGAAACAAGATATAAATCCAGAAACAAGACATAACAAAAGGACACCCAGTATCAGTACTTCTATTCAACTGCAGGCACTAGACAATAAGAAAAGAAGCAAGAAAGTTTGAAGAGGAAATGATTATATTTATAGAAAATCTAAAATAATTTATAAACCAGAATTAAGAGAATTCAGCAATGTAAATATATGAAAGTCAATTATATATTTCTATATCAACAACAAATAAAATTTGAAATAATTGATACTAGTTAAAATTTGGTAAACACTTCAAATATCTGAAAACCATCTATCAAAAGACATACAAGACATTAACAGAGAGAAATACAAAATGTCGTTGAAAAAAATTAAAGAGGACCTAAATAAACAGAGGTAAACTTCATGGAAATGGATTAGAAGCTGAGTATTATAAAGATGCCTGTTCTCTCCAAATCTATAGATTCTATATGTATCACTCCAACTAAAATTTCAACTAGTATGTTTAACAAAAATTGACAAGTTGATTTTAAAATGTGTATGGATTCCATTTATGATGAAATCATATGGCATCTGCTTTTCTCAGTCTGACTTATTTCACTCAGCATTCATACCCTCTGGGTCCATCCATGTTGTCACAAATGGCATGATCTCATCCTTTTTATGACTGCATAGAACAACTACAAATGAATAAACAAAGAGCAGAATCAGACCTATAAATACAGAGAACAAACTGATGGTTGCCAGAGAGGAGGCAGAGGGAGAGAGAGGCTTCCAGTTATGGAATGAATAAGTCAAGGGAATAAAATCATAGCATAAGGGATATAGTCAACTATATTGTAATAGCAATGTATTGGGACAGTTGGTGAACACAGCATAATGTATAAACTTGAATCACTATGTTGTACACTTGCAACTAATGTAACATTGTGCATCAACTATACTCAAACATAAATAAATAAAATCTATATGGAATGCAAAAAAATCAAGCAAGCTAAGTCAAGGCAGCCCCAGAAGAGGATCAACACCGAACTTAACACTTCTGGCTATCAAGATGTATTGTAAAGCCACTATAATTGTGGTATTTTCATGAGAATAAATAGATAGATGGAGCACACTGAACCCAGAAACAGACTCATACATATATGGTCATCTGATTTATGATAAAGTTTACATTGCAGTGTAATGGTGAAAGGATCCTCTTCCCAATAAATAGTGCTATGTCAGCTAGATGTCCATGTGGAGTGGAATGAATTTTTAAATGAATCTTGACTATAGTGAAACAATAAATGTTCTAATAGATAACATATAAAAATATTTTCATGAGCTAGGAGTAGGCAAAAGATTTATTTAAAAGTATGCTAATGTACTGACTATAAAGGAAAAAAATTGATAAATTTTACTCCTTTCAAATTAAGAACTATTCATCAAAGGCACCATTAGGGGAAGATACAAAATGGTAGCAATTACTTGCAACACATATATTCAGTAACTCCTAAAAATGTATAAGAAAAAAACAGAAAAACCATCCTTATATATGGGTAAAAGACTCAAATAGGCACTTTACAAAGGAAGATATGAAGTGTATGAAAAATGTCCAATGACATCATTCATAAAGGAAATGCAAATTAAAATTAAACTAACTACAACGACTAAAGTTAATAAGACTAAGAGGTGTTGGCAAAGTTGAGGAATAAATAAAACTCTCATTCATTGCTTGGGCAAGTATATTGGCAAACCACTTTAGAAAACTAATATCTACTAAAATTGAATATATATATATATATACACACACACACCTTATATGATCAGCAATTCCATTCCAAGGTATCCATCCAACAAAATCACATACAACATATGTACCAAAAGATGGGTATCAAAATGCTCATAACAGTGCTATTCATAATAGATGCAAATTAAAAACGTCCCAAGTGTTTATTAAGACTCGGTAGAATGGATAAATATATTTAGGTATTTTCAGAGAACAAAATCGACATCAATGAAAATGAGCAAACCATGCCAACCTGTAGTGACATGGATG
Source organism: Eumetopias jubatus (assembly GCF_037043125.1). Lineage (NCBI taxonomy): Eukaryota > Metazoa > Chordata > Mammalia > Carnivora > Otariidae > Eumetopias > Eumetopias jubatus. Next base: position 13,148,554 of record NW_028274822.1, read on the forward strand.
ACTCTCACAAACAAAATGTTAACCTAAAAAAAAAAACCTAAATATATGCTTTATGATTCTAATTACATGAAATTTTTAAATTGGCAGAATTAATATACAGTAAAGAAGTCAGAGAAGCCTTAATGTTCGGCAATAAGGTAGTTTAGTTTCTGGGAGGAGACACAAGAGTGGCCTTGGAGTGTGCCCTTCCTAGTAACTAATGTTTTATTTCTCTGATTTGGTAGAGGTGGAGATAGGCTACCTGAGGGCATTCACTTTTGTGATAATTTCTGCTTTGTGATAATTCATTGAACAGCAAACATAGAATGTATGAAATTTTCTATAAGTATATATATTTCAATCGAAAAAGTTTAATTTAAAAATCAAGATGTAAGAAACATACTGACCAACTGCCATGTATAAACATTATTTGTGTCCTGATTCAAACAAAAAAAAAAGACAACTGGGGAAATACAAAAACTCACTGCCTATTTTTTAATATTAAATGATTATTTTTAAATTTATAGATATAATAATGATACAGTGGTATTTTATTTTAAATAACTTATATTTTTGAGAGGAAACAACCGGAAAAAAAAGGTGATTTCTGGGATTTGTCCTGGAAGAGTTAGGGGGAAAAGGGCAAGGGTATAGCTTTAGGTAATAAATCCTGCAGCTGAGTGATGGGTCAATAAGGATTCATTATAGTATTCTCTCTACTGGTTTTTCTTTAAATCTTTCCTTAACTAGACGTTTTAAAATAATGAAATGGATACATCTTTAAATCTACACATTTAACCTGCAATTTCAAAGAAATATTTGACAATTAGAAAGTTTATTTTAAAATCGTGAAAGGTAGATTTAAAATTAATTAAATTTAATTGCAGAATGTACAACACTTCTGTAAAGTAGAAATAGTGTTCTTCTCATTCTCAGAGTCACTGAGCTTTAGCTCCCAATCAGGATAAATGACTGTAAAGGATATTTACAAATATTCCCAAATACTCCCCCATTTCCTCCACTCTTGACCTGCCTATGTTGGGTCCTGGACTTCACCCAGATTCCTTGTTAGCACTGATTCAGGGAGCTTATCAAAACAGTGCGAATAAAGTTTGGAGACACATGTGGGACTTATTCTTACCATTAGTTTTACTTTCAACCCAAGCATTAATAGTTTTCCTCGTTTCTTCTGGAGACCGTTCAAAATCAACAGTTTGTGGTGTGGCTTGATAGAGTTTCTCAGAACAAGTTAAATATTGCTGTAAAAGAAAGGACAATCACACACAAAAAAAGTAGTGTAAGGGAAGCAAAAGCCTAAGCTCTATGTGTTCTAAAATCTACAACACAGAGACAAAAGCAGCTCATGTATATATGTCTGCAAGGAAACAGAATCCATATGTACTTACTCTTAATAAAACAAATGGATTTAAACAAATCAAAAAGCTTTCCAAAAGGAATGTTCAGAAATGTTTGGTTGTTTCTTCTATCATATCATTGGAATTCTTCATTCTAAAACACTCAAAGCAAAATGGCAAGTTGCTGTTCACTCTCACTACTCTGTCCTCTCAAAGCAGACAAATGGGAATTGCTGCCCTGTGTTCTAGATTGGAAAACTGAGATCTAGGGTGATTATGTAAGTAAGGACCAGAGTGGTACATGTTGCTTGTTTGAGATCTAACGGAGAGCTAGGTCTCCCCATGGTGTGTGTGCAAGTGTGTGCGTGTGTGTGTGTGTGTGTGTGTGTTTGTGTGTGTGTGTGCTTCATCCCTGACCTTGACTCTTGGACAACTTCGGTGATTTTTGCAGAAATAAAATTTTTATGTGATATTGCACAACTTTAAATGGGAATTTGGTAAAACCATTTCACTGAAACTCAAGTCAGCTCAAATTCAATCTCTTAAAGATGAATGTCATGTGGCTCTTCTCGCTCTTCACTTATTTTATGGCATGATATTTAGAGGATGCCAAGAGAGCTGTGGACCAGCATTCCATATGAACGTACCTGATGGAACACCAATGCCTTTGTCCCGTAGAGTCTGTTGGCCATGCTGAGGGTATAGTTAGAGTCTGGCTGGTTGATTTGAGAGAATAAGACTCCAAACTCTGAATGAATCTTTCCAGCTTGGCTGCACTGAAGCTTCAGTAAACAAAGAGTGGAGTATTAAGTTGCTTGATTTCTTGCCACCAGAAGATTATAAATAATGTGAAAACAGTAAGTAGAGAGCAAGATGATTGCCTCTGAATAAAAGGGTAGAGAATATTAAACAAGGAGCTGGAGAGTTTAAATCATGTTTCTTCTGTAGATTTCCTCTAGCACAATAATCTCAGCACTCTGTGACCTTACTCACAGATTGTGTGCAGAATTGTAAGCTATTGCAAAACACATAAGCACTCGCTGGCCCCAGTGGGTTAGTCCAAAAGCACAAGTTTTCATAAAGAGATCCTAGTAGGGTCTTCAGGGCAATGATCCAAGTTTTGTTGCTATCCCTATACTACGGCGTACCTATAGAATCATCTCTCCTCTCTGTCACACTACTTTCAATGTCTCAGTTTTCTGTGTGACATGTAACCAAACACTTCAGCCCTTCACTGAACTGACCTTACTCACCCATCACAGGAGCAATTCTGTTAGACCTACAGCTTTGATACATCTGAACTCAAGGACATTATAGGGGTATACCTACATTCCCTAAAGCAAAGTTTCCCAAACTACAAGCTTTCAACTCCTCACAACAAGTGGAGTTCTGTGAAGCAAGTATTCTGTGAACCTATATGCATTTATATATTTTCTCAATCAATCACGATCAAACACAACCACCTTCATGTGTGAATTCTGTATTATTCTGATGTCAAAAGGAATTCTCCTACTAGAAAAGAGCAGGGACCATGGTCCCAGGCAACGTGGGCTGGGCAACATCAGGCCTTGTTTATCTGGGATCTAATTATAAGGCAAAGCATCAGGGTCCTGTCTCAGTGCCCCTACTGAAAAAAATCTACCACTCCACAGACGAGGCTGGCAGACTCAATCCCATATTGAGATTTATGGTGCAGTCCATAAAAGAACAGAAAGTTTGAGCAAGAATGACAGTAAATGGTATGATAAAATCTGGGGGACTTTATCATCGTTATTGTCATTATGTTAACTCTATAGGCTGTAGCGATTATTGGGAAGACCAAAAGAGTAGATCAAGGGAGACACTGTTAACTCCCTAAAGGGTCAAAGAGAGGCTCTGTTACTCAACCCCTGCACTGTAATTTCTTGTGCTCTTATGTTGAAGAACATTTGACAGCTCAGCAATGATATTATCATACCTTAGCTGAGTCCTTGAACTCTGGTTTTAATGACTCTGCAAAATGATTAAAGTGAAGCACCTAGGAAAGAAAAGAGGGATCTACTGGCATCAAAAGCAACAGACAGTCCATAAAAGTGAATATTTATAAGCATCTGTTTTTCCATTTCAGATAAAGACCAACAATAATAGCTAACATTTAGTGATGTCATATTCTTAGTACTGAACTAAGCCTCCACATATCTTACTGAACCCTCTCAACAGCTTTATAAGTAGACAGTATTACCCCCAGTTCATGCTTGGGAAAATGAGCTCAAGAGAGATATTCCCTGACAACCATCTGTCAGTGTCCAGGGACGGAGGTCTTGTCCACGAGGCTCTTCTGCCCCCTCCCACCATTCTCAGGTCATTCACTATGACAGTGCCCATCTGGGGTTCATCTGAAACATTACATGGTGTCCCAATACAATACCTGTTTTGAAAGCAAGAAAATCATGAAAGTGCATCAAAATATGTAGTAAAGAAATAAAGGGCAAACAATAATACAATATGTGAGTATTCTAGTTGTTGTTAAGTGGTGTTCAACTAGACTTTCCATAGCAATTAAAAATACATATAATGAAAAAAATCACTGTATATCAGCCTATGTAACCTGAAAAGTCACCCCTTTCCTCTTAGTCTCTCTCAGTTTCCCCATCTGTTAAGTGGGGATAACAATCCCTACCTGCTATATAGGGCTCTTATGAGCTTCAAATGTACTGATGAATATTTTTAAAAACTTGATAGCTTTTAAAGTGTCATTAAGGTTTATTTTAAGTTACAATTCCAGAAGGCAAGAATAGTATCACACATGTGTTCTCTGTCATATTTAAATCATTGAAAAAGTGAACTCTAAAAGTACACTGCAGAAATGTATGCGTGAGAGCACCGATGGGAAGGAAGAGACCGTGTTACATGTATTATGATATTTGCATTATTATTGCATAATTTAAGCCATCATTCATTTTTAAGAAATATGATTTTCCCAAATGTTTCTTCTTTCACAAGATGGCAGAATTCCCTTGGTATAAAGATGTGAGCATTTGGCTGACCCACAGGGATGCTTGGAAGACCTCTAGGCTACGGGGAAATCTTTGCTGTGTTCCATACCTTTTCCATCTGCTCTGCACTGTTTCCTCTGGCACCAAGGAGGACCATACTTAGAGCATAGAGCAGGCTCAGTGGTGAAAAGAAGATGTTATCTCCTACGTTGTTACTGTTCAGCTCTTTGAACACATCAAGGCAAAACTCAACGTTTGCTGTGCTGAAAGAATCCATTTTATGCCCAGCACTATCTGAGAACAGATGGAGGGGAAAATCTCAGAATATCACTTGGGAATACAGATAATCTACAGAGTTCATTTATTTCATTTCATGAATTCAAGAGTCTGGGCACACTGTTTCATGAAAAATTACATATTCATAGTTTTTGAGAAATCTGTAAATGATAGAGGTGGGAATTCCCAGTAGTTGCAGATTCTAATGAATAGAAGATTCTGTTTCTTTCAACCAGTAGCTCAAAGCTGTCTCACTATCCTTTGTGTACATTTAAAATTGTTCTGCAGCAAAAGAGCAGAAGGAATTAGGTTTTTGTGCTCTTACTGTCCATGCCATAAGACCCTGGAATTTGTATAGAAAAATTCTCGAGCTCGGGCACCTGGGTGGTTCAGTTGGTAAGCATCTGCCTCTGGCTCAGGTCATGATCTTGGGGTCCTGGGACTGAGCCCCTCATCAAACTCCCTGCTCAGCGGGGAGCCTGCTTCTCCCCTCTCCCTCTGCCTCTGTCCCCAACTAGCGCTCACTCTCTCTCTCTCCAAAATAAATAAAATGTTAAAAAAAAGAAAAATTCTCGAGTTATACAAGCTCAGCCAAATGAAATGCTGTCTCACTAGACTGCCCACCTTCACAGCCTCATAGGAGAACACTTTTCTATTTCCAGATACCTTGATTCTCCCCAAATGGCATAGTAAAAAAATTGATTGCCTGCTGTTCAGCCCTTCCCTTCTTTGCTAAGAAAACACAGATGTCATGAAGCAGCTTTCACTTAGCCATGTACTTCAGAGAAGGCTTCAAGCTCCCCATGCCCCAGGAGCAAGCCTTGATTGGTTTAAGCCGACTGAGGTAATTATCCCACATCAGTGACGAATTAGGTACAGACTTTTGAGTTATAAGAAGAAGTTCTGAAGTTCTAATGTACAGCATGGTGACTACAGTTAATAATACAGTAACGTGTAGTTCAAAGTTGCTGAGAGTAGATCTTAAGCATTTTTTTCCAAAGGGGGAAAAAAACAAAAAACAACAAAAACCAGTTAACTATAGGAGGTGATGGATGTGATCTTGGTAAACATTCCACAATGTTTGTGTATATGAAATCATCACACTGTACCCTTTAAATATATGATATTATATTTGTCGATTATTCCTCAATCAAGTTTGGGGGGTAATAAATAGAATTTTAAAGATCTGAAGGTGCCATGCTTTTTGCCGATAAGGACAAAAAGTCACTCCAGGGCTTCCAGAAGAGGGCTCCCTTTGATAAAAGACTCACAGGGGGAAGCCTGCCCTCTTCTTCCTCTCAGTTGTTTTGTCTTCATGTGACTACTGTCATGACAGCCATTGTGTGACTGTGATGTAGCCAGCCCAAGAGGATAAGCCAGATGTCAGAGGGGAGAGGTGGACAGAACTGAGTAGACGGATGAACCCACCCTGGATCTGTCCTGCCTTGGGATTTCTTGTCATGTAAGATGATGTTTCCTTATGCTTTAACTCGTTTTGACTGAGTCTTCTATTACTTGCAGCTAAAAGCATCCCGACTTACTTTAGGGATTTCTTTATACACACTTGTCCGCTAGAACCAATTAGTCCACCTACTTCACATTCACACATTTCTAGGCCAGCTACATCTTTCCCCTCATTTAGTCCCCCAGCGATCTGGAACTACTTCGTGCTTCCTCTCATCTTCTAGATTACAGCTGTGCACTCTTGTAGAATCCAAGTCTAGGCCTATATTCTCTAGGCTATTATGACAGACAGCCAGTCTATTATCTCCACCTGGGTATATTTATTTTAGTTACTAACTTGCCTTGTTTTCAGACAGTACATATCTGAGCTGAGCTCACTGGAAGTGTGTTCTCTGGGGTGTGACTCTGTTGGGTTACTGATTTGAGCATTAGTGTCATACCTGCCACTAAAACATAGTGCTTTGTGCCTTACGAGCTGAACAAAGCCAAACCTAGCATGAAGGCCTCAGATCTGGGGAAGGCAGGAGAGTGTGCAGCTCAGCACTTCTCAGGCAGAGAGAGACTGAAAGGAAACATGTCACTTGTGGACTTTCAAAATAATGACCCGCCAAATTTATATGGCAAAAAATGGTGATGACACATCCCTGTAATTGAAACTAGTTGTCCTAAAACAATCATTAAGAACTAGATGCTACCTATTTCCATTCATCAGACCACCCAGCATAGTATAATAGAGCCTAGCCATTATAACCAGCCTGGACTGTATTTTTTTTTTCCTCCTGACAGTTTTTTTTAAAAGGTATAACACAAAAGTTGTGCTAATCTTATTTAATGAAAATACTAGCATATACCTTTAACCGGACACTGTTCTTCAAAATAGAGCTCTCTGTAACAGGTCTAATAATAATAACATCCTTGAAAGCTCTTTATTTAGTTACTTTAATAAGAAACCAATTTTGGTCCAATAATGAAGCATGTCCAAACATTAAACGTTCTTCATACTGCAGTCTGCATTTCAGTATCTGCAGTTAGCCAATGGAGTCAGGCTCTAGAATGCAATTTCAGATTTATAAGTAAGTGTAAATTTTTTCTTCTTAAATCCACGTCATATCATCATTATAAAAAGCCTGCCTACATAGCAGAGTTACAGTAGCCCTGCAGTTATGGAGGCACCTAGGAAAAGAGTGTGGGGATATACTGAGAGACCACCTATGTGAGCCATGCACTCTTATTTTATTTTTTAAAGATTTTTTTAAATCTATTTTTGCGAGAGGGTGGCAGAGGAGAGAGAGAGAGAGAGAGAGAGCACGAGCAGGGGGAGGGGCAGAGGGAGAAGCAGACTTCCCGCTGAGCAGGGAGCCTGATGCAGGACTCAATCCCAGGACCCCGGAATCATGACCTAAATCGAACACAGACGCTTAACCAACTGAGGCATCCAGGTGGCCTACGCACTCTTATATCATTAATCTGTTTGTTTCTTTCTTCTTTTTTAACCACAAGCATAGAGGACTGAATTTATCATACCCCTTGGTCCTTAGCACAGCCATCACTGGGCCACAATTCTCTTCTTTGCTTATTGACTTCAACCCAATTCATTTCCTTTATCCTTCATCCCCATAGACAACACTTATAATTTGTTTAAAGCATATTCTTTTATTTACATGTGTCCTTTAAAAATATGTTTCCTTATTTTATGCCTTTTTTCATTTTCAGCAATGAGCTTACATGAAATAATTTATTTTTCACTGAGCACTACATTTTTAAGACTCATTCAGGTTTCTCTGGAAACATCATCTGTTACTTGTTAAGTACTGTGTTTTGTGCATTCACATTTTGCCTATCCACTCCCCAGAGACAGACACCCAAGTGGCCTCCTCCTCCACATCATCAGCAACAGAGCTATGATGAACGTCCTCATACACACCCCTTTACACACCTGCGTGCGGTTTCTTTGTAAAGGAAATGATTGAATCTCAGGGTTTGTGTATGTGCCAAGCACTGCACACATTATTCGGAATTTAAGTCCTACAGGACGGGTCGTGTTACCCCCGTTTTGCAGGTAAGGCAGTGAGGGTTTGGGAACTCACACACTGTAAGTGGGCAAGCCATGAGTTGAACCCAAGTCCATCTGTTCTGAAATCCATGCTCTTTCCACTTGCCACTGGATGCTATTCTGAGAAGTTTTCACTTGCGGTAAAATGGTTTTGTTTTTATGGCATTATCATTATTATCCTTATCTTATAAGGATAACATCTTATCAGAAAAATTAAGATATTTTTGTCCAAGATACAAGGCATTAAAAGGCTTACTCTAACAGTTAATTATTATTAAGTATAGTATTATTTGCCTCACTTCACAATAAGATCTTCTAGCTCTTCAAGCATTTAATTCGGAGCACCAAGAAGAAAAGATTTAGGTTTAGGTTTTTCTCAAAAAGTATTGGGAATATATAATTCAAATTAATGCACTAACTTTGGTATTTGGCACGTTTATTTGTAAGACAGAGCTTTCACTGTCATTCACCTAGCTCTTAAGAGCTCTATCATCATTCATTTTCCAAAATTTCACCCTTCTGGCTGTTAGCACAACAGAGTATCCACATTAATCTGGTGCTGAATGGATTTTATGCAGTAACCTTAATTGACTGTTTCCTCTACATCTGAGTAGTTGTCTCTGTGTGACACTGAGACACAAATGTGTGGATGAATTTACAGATTCTTATTCACTGAATATGTTAGTCTTCTTCACTAGACTTAGCGCTCCTTGAGGGCAGGGAAAACATACTTGTGAAATCATCCATGTCTTGCACAATTACCCAACAATGGATATGTATTAGAGAAATCAACAGTATAAATATTTTACAGTTTCTAGTTTAATTAATATTATGCAGTTGGTTTCAGAAAAGAGGATGCCATGAAAGACAGAAGTCCCAAGGCAGACAGAATCCTACTGCAGACACACAGACCCACATAAGGACTTTGAAGTGAGCTCCCAAAGAAGGAAGGAATGGCAGAAAATTTCTGTTAGTGTACCTTTCTGTCTGCTTTTAGATGGAGAAAAATCCCTCCCAAGCAAAAGGAATGAGTCATCTGGAAGCTGTCATGGGATAAAAACAGTAAAAGGATGCCCAAGGCTGGAGCCCTTCTACGTTAAGGAGGAGGATATCTAGAAAAAAAAAAGCTATTCAGGAAATGTGAGAAAGAAACATATCTTAAAAGGAGATACTGTCACTAAAGTATTGCAAAAGGACGGAACATTGTAAGGCATTCTTCCCAACACACCAAGTTATTAATAAGGCCACTCCAGAGCAGTTAAGATCTTCTAAGGAACTAAGAAAAGTTTCATCACACAGAGGCCAGAGCCATGTGTAACGAGCTCTGCTCTGAATAAGGGTTATTAGTAAGTAGAAAATCAAGAGCTCTATTTTGCTAAACAAATCAGAGGTTTGAAATTAAGTCAGCCTGTCTCAAGGATTTTTAAAACACACACCATCAATGTTAATGTATTAGCAAACATGTTAATGTATTCATCAAGAGATCAGCAAAAGCCACACTCAATCGAAGAATAATCTTCACGCTCATTTGGCTCGTTACACACCTGTCCAGCTGCCGTATTATACTGCTCTTATCTGCTCCTCTCGGACAGCAAGCACAGCTGAAATAATGAAGTACAGAAATACTTCTCTTTACCTTTGCTGCTTTCCAGGGTGAAGTGGACAATTTGGCAGGTGAGATGAGAGCTGTGTCCCTGGAGAGGAAATATAAAGCCTTCACTTTTTGCCCCTCCCTTTCCATTGTGTCCTTAGTGATTCAGCTCTACATCCGCCTGGCAGAAAGGACAGCCCTGAGAAGGAAGTCCCTCTAAAGGCCACCCAGAGCTGCTCTGCATCCAGGAGACTCTCAGGATGTCCGGGGCTTTCTGGAGAAGTGCTCGGTTCTTAACCTCCTTCTGCCTTGCTAATGAGGACACATTTACAAGCCTAATCTCTATTCCAGAAAATAAGCTGTCTTTCTAAAAAGAATAAATGGGACACATTCAAGTTAGCAGCACATTATTCAAAATTCCAAAGATTGCTGTTTCAGTGTGCATGGCAGACAGTGATACAAAAGGAAAGATCCCAGCTGTGACAGAAAGACTCTAGCCATGATGGATGCTTCCTGGCCTGAGGCCCATTCATCCCAAGATTTTCCGAGCTCTCTTGCATGGAGTACATGTTTTTTGTGAGGAGCTTCTGCGGGCAGGTAATTCCTGTCCCATAAAAAGGAAATAACAATGAGCTCAAGCGGGACTTATTCTGTGGTTTCAGTTTAAAAGCTTGGTAGGAGCAACAAGCTGCCCCTACCTAGAGTGAGTTCACAGGTATGATTCAGCACCATGCAAGAAAGATTATAGATTAGGGGGAGACATCAAAGCTGGAGACAAAAAATGCTTGGGCTCTGCAGTAGCCAGAATCAGCACTATGAGACAAGCCCAGCTTCCCCGAGGCTATTCTTGCCCATGTAATACACAGCCCAGCCTCCCCAGGGGGATACCACTGTCCAAACTTAAACTGTGATGGTGGACTTCACTGCACTTATGACAACAGAAAGTCCTTTACGGCCAGTGATTTTTCTGCACCTTGTAGGTGTTCAATACGTTCTCCTTTAGTCAAAACTCAACCATTCTAGGGATACCTGGCTGCCTCACTGGAAGAGTATGAGACTCTTGATCTCAGCGTTGTGAGTTTGAGCCCCACAATGGGTATAGAGGTCACTTAAAGACTGAAATCTTAAAAAAAAAAAAAAAAACCTCAACCATTTATAAAAGACACAAGAATCAGAGGAAGTAGATTTAAAATTATGTCCCTAATATCCACTATGCCCATTAAGATTCTCATAAAAACAGTTGTAAACAACTAACCACACAGAACTAAGAAGAGTCAAATCTGTCCAGTCTTACTTTTTTTTTTTTTTTTTTTTTTTTTTGCTCAGAGCAAGTGTTTTCCAACATGAGCTCCTTCTGATTAGGGGTTTCCATCACTTGGAAGCCTCATACCCATGGTTAGGGCTCATCCTCGAAGACAGCTTGTTTTTATCTCCTTTCAGACCCAGTAAGAAAAAGACTGATTTTCTTAACTTTCTTGCTATCTAAGAATTGAACCGATCAAAGATCTTTTTCATCGTTGGTCTAGATGGACACCCTATTATTTTCCCCACTAGAGAAGAAGTTCTTACACACCATTTGACTTTTCCTTCCGGGTGGAAGTACACCCATCAACATAACACTCTTTGCCTCTCTTTACTCTTTCACCCACTCCTCCTTCCCTCGTGTCTCAGCCTGGATTCTCTGAAAGCAGAGCAGTAGAAAAAGTCTTGCAGGCCTGGAATTAATGAAGGAAATGATCTCAGGGAATAGAAGAGGAAGAAGTGGAGGGAAAGCTAATACAATGAGTTAGCCACTGGGTACCTGATCCCATGAACTTTCTAAAATATATCTCAGAACTGTCCACGTAGAGGAAAAATGAGGGAAGCATTGAAACTTCCGGCTTTCATCCCCATTGGTCAAAGTGACTTCATGGGCACAAACTCAGGTCGTATTTGTACATATGTCAAGTATGCCCATCCCACACCGAAGCATTAGAAAAGCCCTGGAGCTAGAAGCAAGATGTGAACAGAGGTGTTTTCAGGTTGCAGTGCACAAAGGCATTCAAAGCCTATGCAGAACTGACAGGCCCACTAGCAGCTAGATTAGGAAGTGGGGTGACAGCATGTAAAGTGGCTCACAACAGGTGTCCAACACATCTAATCCATGACATTGCCTGTGGGTGGGTTCAAGAGAGAAGCTGCCAGTTTCCTCATGGGGGTGCTAGCTGTCCAGAGGAAGTGCACACTCTGGTCTTTTCCTCCTGCCCTAGGTTCTTCCTGGGGCAGTGCCCCACGTTGTGGGTCCAGTAATTTCTATGACAAGGTTGTACGTCTGTCTAATTCTCCAGACCAGAATTAGAATCTATTGCTGGCTCATATCTAATCCTGTCTTTCACCCTATCTTGACCTGTAATAAGTATTTTATTCTCCATCTGCCTGAATTCTTCAACTTTCTCTCAATATTTTTCAGGACTCAGGTGAAGTAAGAGTGTTATTTATTGGACCTCATAGCCTAGGACAGTTAGCATGAGCTGGAAAGCAGAGTACATGCTGGATTTCGGTCCCTAGCTACTCCCTCACCTTGGGCAGGCCATCTTGATGATGGCCTCCACCAGAAGTTAAAGGAAAATTTCAAGAAAGAACGTGGAGGCAACCAAGAGTGCATGAGTAATCTTGATGGAAGTTGCCTTAATGGTGTTCTAAGGGAAGAATCTAAGCTGCAATGCATTGCAGAACAGACTAGAAAAGAACACACCCCCAAAGAGAAGTCGTGACATAAGAATGCTAGAAGAAGAAAAGCTACAGAACTTTTTATCTGTGACTTTAGCTTATTCCAACAAGAGAAAAAATGAATGGTAAGTATTTACAACCTTCCCAGAGGAAGGAGATTAAAAGAGCAGTTGAGCCAGGACCAGTTCTGTGGTTTCAATGGACATAAGGAGTGAAGGGTGAAGGTGAGTACACAACAAAGAAGTAAAAGATTTACTGTGGAATCTGGACAAAGCAGATCCTGTTTAGACTGAGTTCATTGTTCTTGGGAGCTTAGCATGGAAGAGAGGGTAAGGAGGACTTCAGGAGCATCTGCTCTATTTTGCAGGAGATGGAAAGGGATAGAGAATGTTGACTTCTGGAATTTTCATTTGCATTATGTCATTCCCCTTCATAGGGTAGCCAAACATAGTAAGTAAAAATACAGAATGCCCAGTTATATGAGTAATTTTACAGTATAAGTATATCCCAAATACTATATGGAACAAATTTATACTATGTATGCACATATTTCCACTAAAGAAAGCATTATCTGAAATTCAAATTTAACTGGTGTTCTGTATTTTATCTGGCAACCCCACCACTTTGGCATTTTCCTGAGACATTACAGTAAATATATACATTTACTGGCATTTAGTTGAACTAGACATAGAATTAAGAAAGGTCCATAAGGCAGCTTGATGTAGATCTAGATACTAAAGGTGTGTACTAAAGAAAAGAAAAAAAAAATGGATAAGTGGCTATTGTTAGAGAAAAGAGAGAAAAGTTGATAAGAAAAGCTACCCAAAGAGATACAAGGCAGCAAGATGCAATGCAGGTAGAAGAACCAACTTTACACAAAATAAGAGATGGTCCTTGGGCGCCTGGGTGGCTCAGTTGGTTAAGCAACTGCCTTCAGCTCAGGTCATGATCCTGGAGTCCCGGGATCGAGTCCCACATCGGGCTCCCTGCTCGGCGAGGAGCCTGCTTCTCCCTCTGGCCCTCACCCCTCTCACGTACTCTCTCTCTCATTCTCACTCTCTCAAATAAACAAATAAATCTTAAAAAAAAAAAAAATAAGAGACGGTCCTTCCCAAACACAAGAGTACAGCAAAAAAGGATGGATACATATTTAAATAAACTTACATATATGAGTTAAAAGTCTTGTCTAGATTGTTAATTCCTTGTAGACAGAGACCATGTTTTTTGCTAAATGCCTGGCATTTAGTAAGCACTTAACCATTCGTTGAACTAAACTGCTCATCTTTTTATTGAGTGGAGGGGAAAAGGGTATGTTTCAGACTGAGATAGGGCAAGACACGAAGGTTTGGAAAAGTGGAGAACGTTTGGAAAAGTGGATCAAGAAGACATAAAAGGCTTCCTCACTGACTGCCAGTTGCAGATGGAACTACACATGATTTGTAACATAAAGGGAGAATGATATTCTGACAGGTACATTTTGCTGTGGTTTGTAAGTTCCCACTCCTTGGCTTCCTCAATCCTTGGAATGTAATCACCCAGCCAATCTCCATTATTTTGCAAAAGTTTCCGTTTTCTGACAGGACATTTCCAAAAAAATGACGTTTTCAGTGAAACTAGAACTCTTACTTTCCCCGACATAAAGCAACTCTTTCAAAAGAAGTCATGTCATGTGAAAATCAAGAGTTCTGGAAACAACACCTTGGGCACTTTCCTAGCTCTTGACAAGGACCCAGTTGGCAACAAAATGGAAAGAGCTTAAGGCATAGACCCACGAAAAATAATCAACAATGTTATTGTTTTATTTTCCACTAGACACAGAAAGAGACTTTCAACTATAATAAGCAACTCAGGTAAGTCAAGACGAATTCAGTACTTAAAACTAGGCAAGTCACAGATTAGGGGGAAATATTCACCATGCACAAACCTGGAAAAAAAAAGTGTATGTCCATAGAACACACAAACACCAACAAACAAAAAAAGCTAAAGAGAAATAAAGGGCCAAATATTTCCTGACATAAAGCAACTCTTCCTAAAGAAGAGTTCTTTTGAACACTTCACTAAGGAATATGTATGAATGGTGAATAAGCACATAACAAAATGCTCGATATCATTAGTCTTCAGAGAAAAGCAAATTAAAACACAAAGACATATCACTTCATAGCCACTAGAATGAGTAAATAAGAAAGACCGACTCTACCAAATGTTGAAAAAGATGTGGAGCAACCAGAACTCTCCTGTAGTGCTGGTGAGGTGTAAAATGGTACAGCCACTTTGGGAAAAGGGCCAGATTCTTAAAAAGTTGAACTTGCATCTACCCTGTGATCTAACAATTCCTCTCCAAAGTATTTATCCAAGAGAAATGAAAACATTATTTCCACCACAAGCCTTTCTGAAGAATGTTGACAGTAGCTTTAAACATAAGAGCTAAACAAGAGACGTCCAACAAGAGGAAGTGAGGACAAACCAGGACAGGTCTGGACACTGGACACTACAGAGCATTGAAAGGAAACAAACTACCAATACACACAATGATATTGGGTCAATCTGAAAAGCATTACGCTGAGTGAAAGAAGCCAGACTGAGGGAAGAAAAAACCACATAGGCATACGGTAAGTACATACGATAAGTACACGCAGTAAGAAAAATCAAAACCACAACAGTGGTTGTTCCTCTTGAGGCAGGGTTGCTTGGGAAGGGGCATGCCCTTTAGTGCGTGCATTAGTCAAAACAGATTAAACTGACTGATCTGAACACTTCACTATATTTAAATTATACATTAATAATAGTGTTCTATTTTAAATTAAACTTTTCATTTTGAGATAATTGTAGGCTCACTCACATGCAGTTGTTAAGAAACAATATACAGGGTTCTCGTGGGTACTTTACCCAGCTTCTCCCAATGATAGCACCTTGCAAAGCTGTAGTACAAAGTCACAACCAGCATATTGGCATTAGCAAAGTCAAGATACAGAATATTTCCACCACCACAAGGATTCCTCACGTTGCCTTTTTAAAACCATACTCACTCCACCCTAGCCTCATTCCTAAACCCTGGTAACCACTAATCTGTTCTCCATTTCTAGAGTTTTGTTATTTCAATAATGGCACAGAAATGGAATTGTGCAGTACGTAATCTTTTGGGATTGCCATTTTTTCAATCAGAGTAATACTCTGGAGTTCCACCCATTTATCAAATAGCTTGTTCCTTTTCAGTTCTGAGTAGCACCCATGGTGTGCATATATCACAGCATGTTTAGCCATTCCCTGGTAGAAGGACATCTGGGTTGTTTACAGTTTGTAGACATTATAAATAAAGCTGTTATAAATATTTACATGCAAGTTTTTATGCGAATGTGAGTTTTTAATCTCCCTGGAATAGTGCCTAATTTGGGGGTCACAATTTCACGTCTAGTTGAGGGGTTTTCGTGTGTGTGTGTGTATAAACTGCCAAACTGTTTTTCGAGAGCGGCCATACCATTTAGCATTCCAAAAGCATGTATAAGTGAGCTAGTTCTCCACATCCTCGCCAGTATCTGCTGTGGCTTTTATTTCAGGTGTTCCAATAAATGTGTAGTGATACCTAACTGTAGCTTTAGTTTGCATTTCCCTAATAGTTAATGATATGGAACATCTTTTCATGTGTTTATTTGCTATCTAAATATGCTCTTCCTTGAAATGTCTCTTCATGTCTTTGCCATTTTCTAATTGGACTGTTTGGTTTTTAATACTGAGCTTTGAGAGCTCTTCATACATTCTAGAAACTAGTACTTTGTTAGATACTTTGACTTGACTCTTCATCCTCTTCACAGCACTTTCACAAAGTGAAAGTCTTTAGTTTCAGGAGTCCAATTTATCAATGTTTTCCTTTTACTGATTATGCTTCTGTTGTTAAATCTAAAAATTCTTTGCCTAGCCCTAAGCCCCAAAAATTGTCTATTTTTTTCTAAAACTTTTATAGTTTTATGTTTACATTTAAAAATCAATTTTGAGTTAATTTTTGTATGAGGTTTAGGTCAAGCTTTTTTTTTTTCTTTTTTGTTCTTCCCAGTTTTTATTTAAATTCCACTTAGTTAACATACAATATAGTATCAGTTTCAGGTGTAGAATTTAATGATTCAACACTTCCATTTGACACCATATGGTGTTCATCACAAGTGCCCTCCTTAAATCCCATCACCTGTTTAACCCATTCCCCCACTCCCTCCCCTGTGATAACCATCAGTTTATTCTCTATACTTGAGTCTGTTTCTTAGTTTGTCTCTCTGTTTTTCCCCCTATGTTCGATTGTTTTGTTTCTTAAATCTGCAACAATGTGGATGGAGCTAGCTAAGTCAGTCAGTCAGAGAAAGACAAATACAATACGATTTCACTCATGTGGAATTGAAGATTCTTTTTTCTTTCATTTTCTTGGGGGGGCATCTAGGGATGTCCAATTTCTCTATCACCATTTGTTGAAAAGGGTATCCTTTTCTTTTTTAATTTTTTTTATTATGTTATGTTAGTCACCATACAATACATCACCAGTTTTCGATGCAGTGATCCACGATTCATTGTTTTCATACAACATCCAGTGCTCCATGCAGTACGTGCCCTCCTTAATACCCATCACCCGGCTAACCCATCCCCCCACACCCCTCCCCTCTAGAACCCTCAGTTTGTTTCTCAGAGTCCATAGTCTCTCATGGTTCATCTCTCCCTCCGATTCCCCCCCTTCATTTTCCCCTTCCTTCTCCTAGTGTCCTCCATGCTCTTCCTTCTGTTCCACAAATAAGTGAAACCATATGATAATTGACTTTCTCTGCTTGACTTATCTCACTTAGCATAATCTCCTCCAGTCCCATCCATGTTGATGTAAAAGTTGGGTATTCATCCTTTCTGATGGCTGAGGAATATTCCATTGTATATATGGACCACATCTTCTTTATCCATTCATCTGTTGAAGGGCATCTCGGCTCTTTCCACAGTTTGGCTATGGCGGACGTTGCTGCTATGAACATTGGGGTGCATATGGCCCTTCTTTTCACTACATCTGTGTCTCTGGGGTAAATACCCGGGAGTGCAATTGCTGGGTCATAGGGTAGCTCTATTTTTAATTTTTTGAGGCACCTCCACACTGTTTTCCAAAGCGGCTATACCAACCTGCATTCCCACCAACAGTGTAAGAGGGTTCCCCTTTCTCCACAACCTCTCCAACATTTGTTGTTTCTTGCCCTGTCCATTTTTGCCATTCTAACTGGTGTAAGGTGGTATCTCAGTGTGGTTTTGATTTGAATTTCCCTGATGGCTAATGATGATGAACATTTTTCCATGTGTCTGTAAGCCATTTGTATGTCTTCTTCGGAGAAGTGTCTGTTCATGTCTTCTGTCCATTTTTTGGACTCGATTATTTGTTTTTTAGATGTTGAGTTTGAGAAGTTCTTTATAGATCTTGGATATCAGCCCTTTGTCTGTAGTGTCATTTGCAAATATCTTCTCCCATTCTGTGGGTTGCCTCTTTGTTTTGTTGACTGTTTCCTTTGCTGTGCAGAAGCTTTTTATCTTCATAAGTCCCACAAGTTCATGTTTGCTTTTGTTTCACTAGCCTTTGGAGAAGTATCTTGAAAGAAGTTGCTGTGGCTGGGGTGCCTGGGTGGCTCAGATGGTTAAGCGTCTGCCTTCGGCTCAGGTCATGACCCCAGGGTCCTGGGATCGAGTCCCGCATCGGGCTCCCTGCTCCTTGGGAGCCTGCTTCTCCCTCTGCCTCTCTCTCTCTCTCTGTCTCTCATGAATAAATAAATAAAATCTTTAAAAAAAAAAAAAAAAAAGCTGCTGTGGCTGATGTCAAAGAGGTTACTGCCTATGTTCTCCTTTAGGGTTTTGATGGATTTCTGTCTCACATTGAGGTCTTTCATCCATGTTGAGTTTATCTTTGTGTATGGTGTTAGAGTATGGTCGAGTTTCATTCCTCCGTATATAGCTGCTGGGAAAATTGGACAGCTATATACAGAAGAATGAAAAGGCTATCCTTTTTCCATTGAATTGTTTTTGAACCTCTGTCAAGAATCTACTGAGCTACTATTTGTGTGGGTTTATTTCTGGATTCTCAGTTCTTATTCCATTGATCTTTGTGATTATCCCTCAGCCAATACCACACAATCTTGATTATCTATATAATACATCTTATAATAGAGTAGACTGGTCTTTGCTATTTATTCTTCCTCTTCAAAATTAGTTTAAAGACAAACCCAAAAGGTGTTAGGCTTAAATTTAATTTTTAAGATAATACTCTTTCAGACATAATTTACAAACCAGGAGGAAGTCACCAAACCTTAGAGGCCCTGACACCGTCAAGAAGCACCTGGAAAATATACTGCAAATCCTAGTTCTTTGCACATGGAGAGGGTTTAGGCACTAGCACGTTCTGTTTGGGTCTCATCCACAAAGCCTCCCTCTGCCCACACTAGAAATTGACTTGTAGGACCTCACCAGTACCATACAAATTTGGGCATGAATGGAAGAAGGCTCTGGTGGTTCTCTAACAGTTCATGTGTAAAAATTACTTCCCCAATGTGGGGATCTCTTATACTGGTGGCCCTCAATGAAACTCAATATCATACCTTCTGTAGTCTCTCTCTCTGTGACTTGCTTTAAACATTAGAATGTGTCAAAAATTTTGTTTTGTTAACATAGAAAGGTCAGTTCTTTCTTTCCTATATACTAGCAGTGAACAATTGGAATTTGAAATTAAAAATAAAGCACCATTTATATTAGCACACCCAAAAATGAAATACTAAGATGTAAACCTAACAAAATATTATAAGATCTATATGGGAAAATTACAAAATTCTGATGAAAGAAATCAAAGATCTAAATAAATAGATAGTCCATGTTCATACATAAGAAGACTTAATATTGTTAAGATGTCAGTTCTTCCCACCTTCATCTATAGATTCAAGACTTTCCTAATCAAAATCCCAGCAAGTTACTTGGTGGACATCTGCAAACTGATTCTAAACTTTATGTGGAAAGGCAAAAGATCCAGAGTAACAAACACAATATTTTTTAATATAAGAATATAGCTATGGGAAGCTTATTCTTTTTTTTAATTGAAATATAATTGACATATAACATTGTATAAGTTTAAGATGTGCAACATGTTGATATATTTATATATTGCAATATGATTACCACTGTAACTTCAGCTAAACTAACACTTCTACCATGTCATATAATTATCATCTTTTTTTGTAGGGAACAATTAAGATCTAGTCTCCTAGCAACTTTGAAGTTTATAATACAGTACTGCTAACTATAATCACTATGCTGTGCATTAGATTCTCTAGCACGTACTTACCTACTAGTTCTGACATATTCCCAACACAACACTGAAAAAGAAAAGCGAAGTCTTCTTTATGAGGGAAATGATACTACCTGACTTCAAAACTTTCTATTAAGCAACAGTAATTAAAACAATGTACCACTGGTGAAAGAATAGACAAATATATCAGTGAAACATAACAAAGAGCCAGAAACGGGCCCATACAAATAATAGCAACTTAACTTGACAAAGATGGCAAAAGTAATTTAATGGAGAAAGAATAGTCTTTTCCACAAATGATGCGAGAACAACTGAACAATCATTTTAAAGATGAACTTAGATACTAACTTTACACCTGTCATAAAACTTAACTCAAAACTCATCACAGATCTAAGTGTAAAATCAAAGCTATAAAACTGCTAGAAGATAATACAGGAAAAAAATCCAGGTGACCCTGGGCTTAGCAATAAGTTTTTAGATATAACACCAAAAGCATTATCCCAGCAAGAAATTTGAAAAGTGGGCTTCATTAAAATTTAAAACTTCTGCACTGCAAAAGATACTGTTAAGAGAATGAGAAGACAATCCTACTGACTAGGAGAAAGTATTTACAAAACACATCTGATAAAGGACTTGTATACAAAGAGTTCTTCAAACTCTATTATAGGAAAAACAATATAATTTTCAAAAGGGGGCAAAAGATCTGAACAGATCTCACCAAAGAAGATATGCAGATGACAAATAAGCATATGAAAAGGTACTCAACATTATTTGTCATTAGGGAATTGCAAATTCAGACAAGAATGAGACACCACTACACATCTATTACAATGGTTAAAATCAAAAGCACTGACAACACCAAATGCTAGCGAAGATATGGTGCAACAAGAACTCTCACCTGTTGGAGATGCAAAACAGTACTGACATTTTGGAAGACAGTTTGGCAGCAGTTTCTTAACAAAGCTAAACATAGTTATACCATGTGATGCAACAATCATACTCCTAGGTATTTACCCAAATGAGTTGAAAGCTTATGTCCACATAAACACCTACACACAAATGTTTATAGAAGCTTTATTCATAATTCCCCAAAACTGAGGCAACAAAGATGTTCTTTAACAGGTGAGGGGATAAGCAAACTGTGATACATTCATATAATGATTATCACTTAGCACTAAAGAGAAATGAGTTATCAAGCCATGAAAAGACATGGAGAAATCTTAAATGCATACGATTAAGTGAAAAAAATCGAATCTGAAAAGGTTAAAGACAGTTTGATCCCAAGTATGTGATATTTTGGAAAAGGCAAAACTATAGAGACTAAAAAGATAAGTGGTTTCCAGCAGGTAGACAGGAAGAGAGGGATAAATATCTGGAGACCAGAACTTTTAGGGCACTGAAAATTTTCTGTATGATACTGCAATGGTAGATATGTGATATTATGCATTTGCCAAAGTCAATAGAAGTGTATAACACAGAATGAACTCTAAGGTAAACTACAGACTTCAGGTAATAATAATGTATTAAGATCCACTCATCAAATATAACAAATGTATCACACTAATCCAAGTCAACAACAGGGAATACTATGGAGGGTACAGAGAGAACCCTCTGTACTTCCTGCCCAATTTTTCTGTAAACTAAAATTGCTCTACTAAAAAGTCTATTAATTATTTTACAGCCATCAAAAGGAATGAAATTTTGCCATTTGCAATGACGTGGATGGAGCTGGAGAGTGTTATGCTGAGCGAAATAAGTCAATCAGAGAAAGACATGTATCATATGACTTCACTGATATGAGGAATTCTTAATCTCAGGAAACAAACAGGGTTGCTGGAGTGGTGGGGGGTGGGAGGGATGGGGTGGCTGGGTGATAGACATTGGGGAGGGTATGTGCTATGGTGAGCGCTGTGAATTGTGCAAGACTGTTGAATCACAGATCTGTACCTCTGAAACAATACATTATATGTTAAAAAAGAAGAAGATAGCAGGAGGGGAAGAACGAAGGGGGGGAAATTGGAGGGGGAGATGAACCATGAGAGACGATGGACTCTGAAAAACAAACTGAGGGTTCTAGAGGGGAGGGGGTTGGGGGGATGGGTTAGCCTGGTGATGGGTATTAAGGAGGGCACGTTCTGCACGGAGCACTGGGTGTTATACACAAGCAATGAATCATGGAACACTACATCAAACACTAACGATGTAATGTATGGTGATTAACATAATAATAATTTTTTTAAAAAGTCTATTAATTTTTTACAATAGCAATGCTTTGCCTGTTCTGGGAATAAGCCAGTTCAGTTTTCTACTATAAAATCCTTCCATTTGGAACTTTATGAGTCAAGTCAATGATTAGCTGATCTCATTGTGTGGAACATGTTTAGTTGGCAAACATGACTACATACGAAGGAGGAATGACAGATGGCGGTTCCCGGCCTTCATTTCTAAGTCTACCTCACTAGGAATTTGTCAAAAACCTTACTTGGATATTCAACATTTATGGAGGACCTGCTATGCGCCAGGCACTGTTCCAGCATGCCACAGCTAGTAGGAAATACAGCAAAGCAGCTGCTGTCAGGGGTCTGTCTTGCAGTGACTGTTTGGGAGAGCTGAGCTGGACTGGACTGCTCCTACTGAGACATCCAAGTTTTGCAAATGTTCTCCACCCTTGTTTCAGAAGCCTCATAAAAATAAGTAAAAAATAGAGAGGCCCTTGTTACTTATTAATTACAGGAAATTCTAGGTTTCCATCAGTAATTCAGATTTTTCAGTGCAGCATCTGCATCAATTATCAAGATGAGTGCTTTCTTCCACAGCTGCCTCATGTCTGCTGCTAATTCCCCTTTATCCCAGGAAAGATCTCTCTGGCATCTATGGACACTGCAGCTTCTGTCTTAGAACTGTAGTCCCCATTCAGCTGCCTCTTTGGCTAGGCCTTGGCTGGAGTGGTGGTTGATTGGGTCTGAAGTGAAATGGAACATACATGGTGCCAAAACTAGGAATGTTTTGATGTATCTGTGAACTCCACTAAACCCTTCCTCTGACAGCCACAGGCCCTGAATTTAAGAACATACATGCTGGTCTGCTTCCTGACTTTCTTGGTCTCTCAAACAATCATCAGCCCTCCACCCTGGCCTGGTACCACTCTCTCCATTTCCATGTTCCTTGGAGACTACATTCCATGGTGCTTGTATTAGTGGGATGGGGAGGCAAAGTTCAGCTTTGCAAAGAAAGTCTTATATAGAGAATACACAGGCTGACAGTTGGCAGTTACTGTACGGATGTGTAATTTTTAGATTTTCAACCAGTATACTGAGTAATGCTGAGAGCAGAAAAGGGTGAATATTATGTGCTGCTACTATCTGAGGCTTGTGTATATAATAGAGTCTTATTTGGAGAGAAGGGGAGGGGAAGGAAGAGGGGAAGGGAGGGAGGAAGAAAGAAAGAAGAGGAGGAAAAGAGAAAAGAAAACAAAAGAGAAGAACTATTCCTGGGCTAGGATCCACTGGAAGCATCCGGAGCAGGGAGACTAGGAGGTCCTTTGAGGTGGGGGATTGAGGGGGTGGGGGGAGTTGGTAGGAGGGCAGGTATTCCAATCACAGAGTAAATGCAAGGTCACTAAGAAGTTCAATTAATGTCTCCTTCTTGGAGAGATAAAGATAAAATATTTAACGTATCTACCTATAAAATAAGATTCAAAACAATACTTGATTTAATAAGTAAAAGAATACGAAAAAATTCTGTGCTAAAAAGACAAAAAAGAAGCATGGGAGAAGCTCGAAGTCAATGTTAAAGGTCTAAATAGGGATGTGTGGTGGGGTGAGAAGAGGTGAGAGCCGGAGCCGAAGAGGAAAGGAGCAGGTTGGACTAGAGGTTCCAGGAGGGTGCTGGGATGTAGAGATCACGTCTCTCATGTCCCTCTGAATAAGGTCAAATGACTAGTCCTGTTGCCTGGCCAAATCTTCAGAAAATCCTCTAGGCTTCATTTTCTTCAAATGCAAGTCAGACAGTTGGAGCATATGACCTTCTGTAGCCCCTTCCCTGTCCCATACGTCTCTCACCCTAACTTGGAGGGATGAAGCTGGCCATAGCTCATCAGACCTCCGGAAGACCCTATGCTGCTGTTTATTGTGTTAAGTGTTTATTTTTCACCCTCTAAGTATATTTTGTAATTTAATTTATGGTGCTGCTGATTTTGCTTCTAAGGTCCTTTTTATTGCAAGGGTTTATGATTGGAGCCAAGGGCTATCTGATTACCTGCTTGTCCAAGGTGATGACCAGCCCCAGCCTCAAGGAAGTGAGATACTGTGCTATTAACCAGGCAAGAGAGTCTCTAAAGTGCTGAATCCTGAGATTCTGAACCCTCCCAGGAGCAAATGTCAGAACGCTGATCTGTTGGCTAACTGGTTGCTTCACAGGGAAGAGGCAAACTAGAACTGCTTCTTCCAATTACACAGCACAATGAATAGCAACAAGGTGACAGCACTTGGAGTTCATGTTTGCTTAATGTATTAAAGAACAAAAGCTTGCAGAATCACTAGAGCTTGCTCACGCAGGGGGTGGGTGGGGGTGGGGAGCAGAGAGTCCTAAGGCTTTGAGATCTATTGTGTTTAAACAATGGTCCCAGATTTTCCAGGCAGCTTCATGGAGAATCAACATTACTATCTTGCATATTGAGTCTAATCACATTCTACATCTTGGCCTCTCCAATTACTTATTCATATTACTGAATGTGTGTTTATTGGCAGATATTGCCAAATGAGCGGCTGAGCAACATAGGGTAGAATTGGTCTCATTTTACTCTTACGGAAGCTGGGATAAAACTGGCCCAGAGTAAGCATACAAAACATACTCGGATTAATTAGTGATGACAAACCAAATGAACAAATAAATAATTCGTGAACAAATGATCATACCGTGTTTGTGGTACAAGCAGATATACCAGATCTTGTCTCTATGTCCTGTCTTCCCCAAACCTTATGCCTCAACGGCTGGGAGATATTTGTGGGGTGTAGAAGATACCTGGCCTATCACCCTCACTTAACTACATGTAAAATGGGTAGATTTCAGCTTGTACACATGAGAACTGAAAGAGATCCCAAAGTTCATTTAGGCCAAACTGCTCTTCTTACAGAAGACAAAAGAAGGAAGCTTAGAATTGACATACTTGTTTGGGACCGAACTAGGACTGCAACCAGTTGGTAGATGGTCTCCACCTTGACCAATTAGATCTCTTTACCTTGTTGACATCTGAATCTTCCTTTCTTTTAACTGCTGCCTATGTCCAACCAAATTAACCCTATATGAAATTCTGGGGTATCTCCTACTGCCTCTCTTATTGAAATATATTAGCATACTCCGAAAATAAAACCTCTTGCCCTGAAAGTTCCTAAGGAAAAGCAAGCCGGTTTGTGACTCCACGACTGGGGGAACAATACAGCAGCAAATCATCTTATATCCCTTCACTCAACAGAAAAAGGGAAACAGATCCAGCAAGTCCTGACCCCCAACCTAATAATAGAATGTAGCTCATGTATGCTTATTCCTCATCCTGATTAAATAGGAGTCCTTCTGACAATAACAGCTAAGCCACTGGTATGGGGATATACTGGATGTTTTACAAACAATAATCAGCCAAGGAAAGTGCTTTCTCCGTGGGACCTGAAACATGCCTCCCCTTTCAAGAGACATTGGATAGCCAGGCAGCACCAGCAAGAAGGATCCTGCCAAAACAAGTAGACAGTCCTAGGAAGTGCTCTTCATCCCTGTGAGCCAGAGACTCCTTAGAAATTCTTTTTTCCCATCTAGAGGCACCATGATCCTGCCTAGGAATGTCCTTCCACCCTTTCAGGTGGCACCAGCCATGACCTGTGTGTCACCCAGCTGTAACAGGTATCAAGTAGACCAAAACAGCACAGCAAAAGCTCTGAAAATAAAATTTTCATCAGAACCACAGCCCACAAAAGCTGGCCAGGGCTTGTATGCCAAATCTAAACAAGGTGACTGCCTATTAAAATAAAAGATTTAAAGAGGAGCCAGACTCTTTTAACAATACCCAAAAGACCCAGGATATGATTAAAAAAGAAATCACCTGATGAAGTCCCAGTAGTTCAAGATAAAAAGCTTTTGCACAGCAAAGAAACAGTCAATAAAACCAAAAGACAACCTATGGAATAGGAGAAGATATCTGCAAATGTCTTATCAGATAAAGGGTTACTATCCAAAATCTATAAAGAACTTATCAAATTCAACACCCAAAAAATGAAAAATCCAGTCAATAAATAGGTAAAAGACATGAACAGATATTGTTCCAAAGAAGACACACAAATGGCCAACAGACACATGAAAAAATGCTCAACATCACTCAGCATCAGGGAAATAACAAATCAAAACCACAATGAGATAACACCTCATACCAGTGAGAATGGCTAAAATTAACTCAGGAAACAACAGATGTTGGTGAGGATACACTATTGGTGGGAGTGAAAGCTGGTGTAGCCACTCTGGAAAACAGTATGGAGGTTCCTCAAAATGTTAAAAATAGAGCTACAAAATGAGTCAGCAATTGCACTACTAGGTATTTATCCAAAGGATACAAACACAGTGATTTGAAGGGGTACATGCACCCCAATGTTTACAGCAGCAATGTCCATAATAGCCAAACTGTGGGAAGAGCTGAGACGTCCTTCAACAGATGAACGGATAAAGAAGAGGTGGGGTGTGTGTGTGTGTGTGTGTGTGTGTGTGTGTGTGTGTGTGTGTGTGTGATGGAATATTACTCTGCCATCAAAAAGAACCAAATCTCAGCATTCTCAACAATGTGGATAGAACTAGAGGGTATTACGCTAAGTGAAATAAGTCAGTCAGAGAAAGACAAATACCATACGGTTTCATTCATATGTGGAATTTAAGAAACAAAACAGATGAACACAGGGGAAGGGAAGGAAAAAGAAAATAAGATGAAAACTGAGAGGGAGGCAAATAGGCACTATAATAGATGCTGAACTCTAGGAAAAAAACTGAGGGTTGCTGGAGGGGAGGTGGAGGGGAAGAGATAAATGGGTGATGGGCATTAAGGAGGGCACTTGATGTAACAAGTGCTGGGTGTTATATGCAACTGATGAATCACTAAATTCTATCTCTGAAACTAATAAAAAAAATTTTTAATTAAAAAAATCACCTGTCAAACCAAGAACCAGAAAAATAAAAATTAAACAACAAAAGACAACTGACAACAACATCAGATAGATCCAATACTGGGATTATCTGACATAATTTTAAATCAGACATCAGACATATTGCTTCAGCCAACAATTACAAATTCTCTTGAAACAAATGAAAAAATAGAAAACTTCAAGAAATAGAAATTATTAAAGAGGACTAAATAGAAATTATAGCAAATGCAATAACAAAAATACAAAACTTTCTGAATGGGCTAAATATTAGAGTAGAGAAGACAGGATAGGACCAGTGAACCTAACAACTGTTTAATAGAATTTACCCAATTTTAACAGATTTATAGAACTTATACAATTTACCAAGAAAAAATTGACTGAAAAAAATTAATAGATTTCAGGAACATTCAAGACAATAACATAAGATCCAATATTTGTTATCATCAGAGACTCAGAGAGGACAAAGAGAGTGGAACTGAAAGAACATTCTAAAAAATAATGGCTAAAACCCCATATTTAGCAAAAGGCATAAACCTACAGAATCAAAAACTGAATAAACCCCAAATAAGATAAACACAAAGAAATACATGTGAAGACACATAAAAATTTAATTCTGAAAAGTAAAGAGAAAGGGGGAAAAAAATCTTGAAATCAGCCAGAAAAAAAATGGCACGTTACCTGTAGGAAAACACTTATGAGTGACAGCACATTTCTCATCTGAAACAATGTAGACCAGAGGAAAGTGTCACACTTTTTTCAACTGCTAAAAGAAAAGAACTACCAACTGCCAGTTCCATAACCCATAAAACTATACGAATTAGAAATAAAGACATTCTCAGGTGCAAGAAAAGAATTTTTAATTAGCAGACCGACTCTTCTTAAAGGTTAAAAAATTCCTTCTTTAAAGAAAGTTCTTTAAAAAGAAAATGATAAAAGAGGGAATTTTGCCTCATCCTGAAGAAATACCAATAGACACAACAGAAATATAGGTTTATATAATGAATATCCTTCTCCTCATTAGTTTTATAAACTGTATTGATTGAGGGGCACTTGGGTGGCACAATCGGTTAAGCGTCCAACTCTTGGTTTTGGCTCAGGTCCTAACCTCAAGGTCCTGAGATGGAGCCTCGCCTCTGGCTCCTCACTCAGCGAGGAGTCTGATTAAGACATCCTCTCCCTTTGCCCCTCCCCCCACTAGCGTGCTCACACACTTTGTCTCTAAAATAAATAAATGAATCTTTAAATAAATAAATAAATTACACTGATGATTGAAAAAAGTTATAACACGATCTGAAATTCAAAACAATGACATTTTAAAGTGTGGGGGAGACCAGTACCAATATCAGTAATAAAACAAAGGATATTTTACCAGATCCTGCAGCCATTAAGGAATAATAAGGGAAAACAACAAACAACTTTATACTGATAATTCTGACAATTTAGAAAAAATGACCCAATTCTATGATAACCATAAGCTAGTAAATTAAGAGAGATCATCTGAATCATTTTATAACCATTGACTCTCCAGATACAAATGGCTTCATGAAAAATATTTCAACCAACATCTAAAGAAAATTGACCACTTAATAGAAAATAGAAAGAAAATAGAAGAGAAAAAACACTTTCCAATTCATAGTATTAGGCCAACATTACCTTGATACCAAAGTCAAATGAAGACAGTATTAAAAAAAAAAAAAAAACTAAAGAAAACTACAAACCAAGAACTCTCATGAACATAAATGGGAAAATCCTCAACAAAATATTAGCAACTCAAACCCAATGATATATAAAAAAATTACATAACTTTGCCAAGTGGAATTTATTCTAAGTATGAAAGATTGATCCAGCATTCAAAAACCTCTACCATATCAACAGTCTAAAGATGAAAAATCATATGATCAGAGCAAATGATCCAGAAAACATTTAACTAAATCAAGCACTCACTCATGATAAAACCTCAGCAAAATAGGAATAGAGGCTAATTGCCTCAACTTGATAAAGAGCATCTACAAAAACACCTACAGCTAACATTAAACTTAATAGTGAAAGATTGAAATCTTTCCCCTTATATTAGGAACAAAACAACTCTTATTCAACATAGTCCTAGTAATTCTAGCCACTTTGATAAGGTAAGAAAAAAGAATGAAAGACATATTGGAAAGAAAGAAAACTCCCCCATTTTCAGATCATGTGACAGTCTATATAGAAAATCCCAAGGAATCTCCACAAAACTTCTATAATTAATAAGTGAGTTCAGCAAGGTTGCAGGATACAGTATAAACACATAAAAGTTAATAACATTTCTCTATACTAACAAAGAGCATGTGGAAACCAGAACACTTTCAATTTAAAACATACTTATGATCTCTCAAATAAATAAAATACTTAAAGATATTCACTTGTCTCTCATTCAAAATTTCTTAGCTCATCTCTTAGAAAGAGGATGTATTTGGTATCTCAGTATCTTTTTTTTTTTTTTACTTATGCCTCACTTGGCATTTGTTTGCCACATTAATTTACTGCAGGATACTGGCAAATCTATGCAGATGATGACACATATTGATTCCTTTAATTCCACTTCACTGGAGGACATGCAGGCCAAGATCACAGAAAATATATGTGTTAGACAAGCTTGTACAGGCATTAGTTATAGTGCAGTTGGCCAGGAACAACATACATTAAATGAGAGTATCTATAAGCAGAAAAATACCTAAAATGAGGTGTACTGATTTGTTAACACAAATGTGACCAGGGGCTCACAGGAACCTAGCCCTATAATTCCCATAGGAGCAATGAGTGGTTCAGTATTCATTAAACCAGTGTTCCATGATGACTTTAAAGAACATAATTATCATGAATACCAAAATTGGATGGTATCTTGTTTCTTCTCTAAACACAGCCTAAAGAAGAATTTTTAAGAACCTGGCTACTTGGCAATGTTGCAAATCATCAATATTCTAAGTATCACGATCTGATGTGAAAGGAATTAAAATGTTAACATCGCTGACCTATTAATATCCTAATAAAAACTGTGAAAACTCACCTTAGAAAAAAATACCTGTGCACACATTCATATAATTTTGCAATCATAAGAACTTCTGATGTAGTTCAAGCTGCATTTTAAGGCAAAGAAACTCACAGACTTAGGAAGCAGATGAAAAACATAAGCAGTAAACAAAACCAAGAAAATTAGAAGAACAAAAGGGTATCATTTTACACATATTAGAAAAAGGTGGCTTAGTGAGCACTGGACAAATAGATTTATCTTGATGCCCACTATAGCATGCAGAAGTATTCTGACCTTAGGAGTACAAAAAACAATTAGAGCCTCATTCCTAGAAGTAAAAAAAAAAAAAAAAGAGTATTAATGTAATTTTCTTCTTAGCATGGTTATAATGATTAAAAATAATGTATAATAATACCAATAATGTATTAGGCCTATAAAAGACATTCAAAAAACAGCAGTTGCCATTATTATAACAGCCAGTGCTGCTGAAGACTGGTCAAACTATGTAGGGAGAGAATGTAGCGAAGATAGAACTCTCATACACTACCAGTGGGATACAAGAGGGTGCCACCACTTTGGAAAACAATTTGGTTGTTTTATTTTTTCCATCTTTATTAGGATATAATTGACCTATAACACTGAGTAAGTTTAAAGTGCACATAATGTTAATTTGGTGCACTTACATATTGCAAAATGACTCCCACCACAGCATTAGCTAACACCTCCATGACATCACACGATTATCATCTCTTTTTGTGAGTTGTTTTTGTTCAAGAAGAGCTGTCTAATTGTTAATCTCTGTGGGGAGGGTTAAAGGCTGGGGTCTCCAACACTGCCATTTTGGTGATATCACTCTAGAAAACTTCAAATTTCTCGGAGTTGAGCAATTTCACATCTAGAGAAAGTCTTCCTCACGTGTACAAAGAGACACGCATTGGTTAAACATATACTCACCATATGATCCAGTAATTGCACACTTTGGAATCTACCCAAGAGAACTGAATACATATGTCACAAAAGGGCTAGTATGCAGATGTTCATAGACACCTTATTCATAATATTCAAAAACTGGGAATACCTCAAATTTTTATCAGCTGGTGAATGGTAATATAAACCACAGGAGAGTACTCAGTGAAAAAAAGGAAGAAAGTACCGATACCTGCAGCAACATGGATGAACCTCCCCACATACTATGCTGGGCAAAAGAAATGGGACAGAAAGAGTAGCTATTATATAATTCTACTTACACGATGTCCTAGAACAGGCAAAACTAACAGAAAACTGATTAGTGGTTTCCCAGGGCTGGAATTGGAGAAGAAATTGATGGTTAAATAGTCCTAGGAGAACTTCTGATTGAGAGGAATGCTCTACATCTTGAGTGGGTGTTGCTTACACAGGTGTTTACATTTGTCAAAAGTCACTGCACTACACTTTTATAAAGTGTGAATTTATTTTATGTAAATTATAGCTCAATGAAATTGATAAACAATGAGGAATAGGAAGAGATTTGTATAAAGCACACATAGTAACTATTGTCTCTGGAAGTATGGGGGGAGCAGAATACTTTTTAATTAAATGTTTTTAAGAATAACCCCATGCTTAAGAAAAAAATTAAAAGTTACATTATGCATACATCCCATGTGACCTCACCTAATTTTAAGTGATGTGTACTCATGGTAAATTCAATAAAATCTTCAATTAAATATTTTAATGATTCAAAAAGACCATTAAGTTGAAAACAGCAGTGTGTGTGTGTGTGTGTGTGTGTGTGTGTGTGTGTGTAAGTGGAGAATTCATATGCGAGTATAGTTTGGGGATATAGCCTTGATTCACACTAAGGTGCTGGCAGTTTTAGAAATCATTGCTTTTGCACCATATGTGTGAATCTCAACACAGTGAAAAAGGCAAGTAATGTCTTAGTGTTTTTATGAAACTGGTTCTGATGTTGAGGTCTGGGGAACTTTCAGCGCCTGCAGATCACACAAGAAGAATCCTTTCTACAGATGTAAAAGTCTGGAAATATCGACTGGATTAGGAATTCAGAACGTCTATAACGAACTTAAGCAAAAATTATGCTGTTGAAATAGTGCAAAAGATGCTAGATTTGCAGTGGGTGAGGAAGGCCTTTGGAGTCTAGACTCCCAAAACTACGAACGACAAAAGAAGTTTACTGCAGGGAGTGGTTTGTTTGCTTAAGAATGAGAGAGTTTCAATACATTTACACCAGGAGAGGGCTCCACTAGAGATAGAGGTTCATTTAGAAAAGGTGTGTTACTAATGAAAGAAGTTCTTGAGAAAATGGAAGATGGGAATAACAGGAGAGAGGCCGGTAGGTCTGAAGTCTAGAGGGTGATGGGAAACTGAAGAAGTTCCAAAACGTATATCCTTTTCTTTTTTCTTTAATGAAAAGGAGGAAAAGACATCAACTGGAAGGGATAAAGCTATGGGATGAGTAGAGAATTTAGAAAGGAGAGGAAGTTAATAGAACCTTTGAGGGAAATGTGAGAGGGAGGGGACCCAGGATGGTAAAAAGTTTGGGAAACACTGTTGGAAGAATAGCTTAAATCAGAAATCACGACTTGTGCGTGTGTGAGTGTGCTAAAATATACATAGAGTAAAATTTACTATTTTAATCATTTTTAATTCTACAATTCAGTGGCATCAAGTACATTCACATTGTTGTGCAGCCGTCACCAATATTGTGGCTCCTCAAACTGTTTTCCACAATAGTCACACCATTTTACACTCCCGCTGGCAATGCACAAGTGTTCTATTTTTCTCCACATTCTTGCCACATTTGTTATTTTCTGGGAGGGTATTTGTATATCTTCCTTGGAAAAATGTCTATTCGAGTCCTTTGCAATTTTTCTATTGGGTTTTGGTTTTTTCTTACTGAGTGGTAGTTCTTAATATATTGTGGACATTAATCCCTTATCAGATATATGATTTGCAAAGGTTTTTTTTCCCATTACGTGGATTGCTTTATACTCTCTAGATAGTGCCCTTTGATGCAAAAAAGTTTTCAATTTTGATCAAATCCAATTTATCAATTTCCTCTTTTGCTCCCTAGGTTTTGGGTAGCATATCAAAGAAATCATTGCTAAATTCAATGTCATGTTTTTCCACTATGTGTTCTAAGAATTTTATAGTTTTAGCTCTTACATTTACTCCTTTGACCTTTTTGACTTAATGTTTACGTATGGTGTAACGTAAGGGCCCAACTTGATTCTTTTCCATGCAGGTATCCAGTTTACCAGCACCATTTATTTAAAAAGACTGTCCTTTCCTCCATTAAATGGTCTTGACACCCTTGTCAAAAATCATTTGACCATATATTCAAAAGTTTATTTCCAGGTTTTCTATACTACTCCATAGGTATATAGTCTGTCTTTACACCGCACTGTTTGGATTACTATAAGTTTATAGCGTGTTTTGAAACCAGAAAATGTAAACTTCCAAGTTTATTCTTCTTTTTCAAGATTGCATTGGACCTGTAGATAGATTTGAATAGTCTTGTTATTTTAGCAATGCTACCTTTCCTATCCATGAACACGGCATCATTCCATCTATCTATGTCTTCTTTAATTTCTTTCACCAGTGATTTGTAGTTTTCATTCTATAAATCTTTTGCCCACCTAGTTAGTTCCTGGTATTTAATTCTTTCTGACACTGTTGTAAATGGATATGTTTTCTTAATCTTCTTTTCAGATTTTTCTTGTTTAGAGTGTAAAAATACAATTTTTGTTTGTTGATTTCATATCTTAGAAACTTCCTCAATTATTTACTAGTTCTAACAGACTTTCTGTGGAATCTTTGGTGTTTTTTACATATAAGGTCATGTCATCTTAAAGAGGGAGATCATTTTACTTCTTCCTTTCCAATCTGAATGCCTTTCACTTCTTTTTCTTGCTTAACTGTTCTGGCTAGAACTTCCAAAGTTATGTTAAGTAAAAATGGAAAAAGGGTAACAGATTTCAGTTTTTCACTATGCAATATGATGTTAGTTGTGGGTATTTCATAAATATCCTTTATCATGTTGAGGAAATCTTCTATTGCCAATTTGACAAATATTTTTATCAAAAGGTGTTGATTTTGTCTAATGATTTTCTACATCATATGAGATGGTCACATGGTGTTTTTCCCCTTCATTCTGTTAATGTGGTGTAGTACATTGATTGATTTTCATATGTTGATCTATTCTTGCATTCCAGAAATAAATCCTACTTGGGTCATGATGCATAATCCTTTTAGTATGCTGCTGAATTCAGCTTGTTAGCACTTTATGAGGATTTCTGTATCAATATTTATAAGAGATATTGGTCTGTACTTTTCTTTCCTTCATGTCCCTCTTGCTTTGATATCAGGGTAATGCTGTCCTCATAGAATGAGTTAGGAAGTGATCTCTCCAGTTCAATTTTTGGAAAAGTTTGAAAACGACTGGTGTTAATTTTTTCAATAGCTCATAGAATTCACCTGTGAAGCCATTTAGCCCAGGGCTTTCCTTTGTTGGGAGAAACTATGACTTCAGTGAATACAAAATAAGACTACATTTCTCTTTATAATCAGATGAAATATAATCCATCCACCATCCTGTCCATTAAAGATGCCATTCTCTCTCCCTGGATCCTCCCTCTCTTAACAATTTTAGGAACCCCACAATTTAAGAACCCCACAATGTTTAACAAATTGAGATGTGGAGGGGGATTGCCAGTCTTATACTTGTTTTAAAGAAGAAACACCAGAAACCTATTTAGTCCCCAGGAAGTCTCGTACTATTGACTTGCTGTTGCAGCCACTGCCACACAGTGTCACTAGTGGTGCTGCCTGAAATGGGCAGCACCTGGCAGCACACAGCAATCCGAGGGATCTGAATCCTGCAACAGTGATCTCCAAACCCTTTGCTCAAGAAAAACTCATAACTTTTGTTTAAACCTTTGCCCCACATGTTTTAGTTGACAGCTAAAATTATGGCCAAAATACAGTTACAAAGGATATAATTTGTGTCATATTATGAGTGTTGCCATTTTTAAAATAAAACTATGTTACCCAGAGCAATCTATACCTTCATTGCCGTCCCAATCAAAATTCCAATAACATTTTTCAAAGTGCTGGAACAAACAATCCTAAAATTTGCATGGAATCAGAAAAGACCCCGAATTGCCAAGGAAATGTTGAAAAAGAAAAACAGAGCTGGTGGCATCATGTTGCCCTATTTCAAGCTGTATTACAAAGCAATGATCACCAAGACAGCATGGTACTGGCACAAAAACAGACATATAGACCAACAGAACAGAATAGAGAACCCAGATATGGACCCTCCGTTCGATGGTCAAATCATCTTCAACAAAGCAAGAAAAAATATGCAATGGAAAAAAGACAGTCTCTTCAATAAATGGTGCTGGGAAAATTGGACAGCTATATACAGAAGAATGAAACTCGACCATTCTCTAACACCATACACAAAGATAAACTCAACATGGATGAAAGACCTCAGTGTGAGACAGGAATCCATCAAAACCCTAGAGGAGAACATAGGCAGTAACCTCTTTGACATCGGCCACAGCAACTTCTTTCAAGATACTTCTCCAAAGGTTGGTGAAACAAAAGCAAACATGAACTTGTGGGACTTATGAAGATAAAAAGCTTCTGCACAGCAAAGGAAACAGTCAACAAAACAAAGAGGCAACCCACAGAATGGGAGAAGATATTTGCAAATGACACTACAGACAAAGGGCTGATGTCCAAGATCTATAAAGAACTTCTCAAACTCAACATCTAAAAAACAAATAATCAAGTCCAAAAAATGGACAGAAGACATGAACAGACACTTCTCCGAAGAAGACATACAAATGGTTTACAGACACATGGAAAAATGTTCATCATCATTAGCCATCAGGGAAATTCAAATCAAAACCACACTGAGATACCACCTTACACCAGTTAGAATGGCAAAAATGGACAGGGCAAGAAACAACAAATGTTGGAGAGGTTGTGGAGAAAGGGGAACCCTCTTACACTGCTGGTGGGAATGCAAGGCGGTACAGCCGCTTTGGAAAACAGTGTGGAGGTGCCTCAAAAAATTAAAAATAGAGCTACCCTATGACCCAGCAATTGCACTACTGGGTATTTACCCCAGAGACACAGATGTAGTGAAAAGAAAGGCCATATGCACCCCAATGTTCATAGCAGCAATGTCCGCAATAGCCAAACTGTGGAAAGAGCCAAGATGCCCTTCAACAGATGAATGGATAAAGAAGATGTGGTCCATATATACAACGGAATATTACTCAGCCATCAGAAAGGATGAATACCCAACTTTTACATCAACATGGATGGGACTGGAGGAGATTATGCTAAGTGAAATAAGTCAAGCAGAGAAAGTCAATTATCATATGGTTTCACTTATTTGTGGAACAGAAGGAAGAGCATGGAGGACATTAGGAGAAGGAAGGGGAAAATGAAGGGGGGAGATCGGAGGGAGAGATGAACCATGAGAGACTATGGACTTTAGAAACAAACTGAGGGTTTTAGAGGGGAGGGGTGTGGGGGGATGGGTTAGCCGGGTGATGGGTATTAAGGGGGTCACGTACTGCATGGAGCACTGGGTGTTATACGAAAACAATGAATCGCGGATCACTACATCAAAAACTAATGATGTATTGTATGGTGACTAACATAATAAAATAAAATTTAAAAATAAATGAATAAATAAAAAATAAAACTATTTCATCACTTTTAAATCGATCCAGTGGAATTTAACCATAATACCTACTATTTACCCATTTTTAAAACACATGAACAAGCCTTTTAACTTTTGAAGATTTTAAATCATTCTTCTTCACATGGAAATTATATTTCCATTCCACTTTCTTCAAAGAATTTTATCCTGGGGCGCCTGGGTGGCTCAGTCGGTTAAGCATCTGCCTTTGGCTCAGGTCATGGTCCCAGGGTCCTGGGATCGAGCCCCACATCGGGCTCCCTGCTCGGCGGGAAGCCTGCTTCTCCCTCTCACACTCCTTCTGCTTGTGTTCCCTCTCACTGTGTCTCTCTCTGTCAAATAAATAAAATCTTAAAAAAAAAAAAAGAATTTTATCCTAATTTAACGTTTTTATATTTTAAAGTCTTCTATTGATAACTTTGTCATCCTTCTCTCCAATGACAATGTTTATAAATTAAAATATAAATTGTTTGTATGATCATATTACTTTAAATGTTTAAAACATCTTTTTTTAGATTGAGTTATCTATCACTACATTTACTATTGGTATAAAATTAAAAATTTGTAACATAATTATTAAATACAGTAGCTACCTACTATTGGTATAAAATTAAAAATTAATACAGAAGCTATTTTTTAATTGGAGAAGCATCTCTTAATGAGATGAATCATAAGAAAATTTCCCTGTGCTTTTTCACTTAAGATAAAAACATATATTGCTAAAAATTCATTAGTTCTGCATCTAAAACAAAATTTTGGACTTTGTTAGTAGCAAGTTGAACCACTAACCATTTTTAGAAATGAAATAAAATGAGAACTCACGTTCACAAGAGGAAATATTCATGATGAGATCTGATGAAATAGATTTTATATATTAATTGAATAATGCACACCATATCTGAAATAAATTTCATAGGTTTTCTCTAATGTATCTTAAAAATACATAACCCAGTAAAACATTCCAGTTAGTTTGGTATTTTCTTGTGCCTGAGATAATATCTGGAATATGAGAAAAGAATTTGTCACAATAAGTAGAAAAATCATATTTAATGTTCAGTAGCTTTTGAGGTGCTCTTCTGCTTTGTTCTCCTGAGGAACACAATCTTGACAATAGTCAAAGCTTTGAAGGAGCTGTGTTATTGAAAAATTGCCATTACTCCCACCGTCATCCTGACTTCTTTTATAAATATTCCTAATCCAGAATAACTCAATCTGAGCTAAAATACTTCCCTTCTGACATTGCATTCTTCACAGTTTAAAGGAGTCTGTATAAAACCGGGGAAGGCAGAAGCCCTCTGGGTGGGCCTGTAGCATCTTGATTAATCATTAAAAGAGTTTTGTCTTTGTTGCTCCTGGGCATCTCACTGTAGTAAGATTTGCAGTAGGTGACGTTTGCTTTCTTGGGAAACCTGCCACTTGTGAACACAGGACATTCTCGGGCATAAAAATTTTGCAGAACACATGCATTTGAGATTTAGAAAATCTCATATAAAAGTTTCTGGGGACACCTTTAGGTTTATTCTCATTTAAAGACTGCTGTTTTGGAAGATGTTTGGGTTAGGGGAGGCCTCCCTTCCCTAGAACAGTCAGCTGTAAAGATTCCATGACCCCCTGTCCACTTTCACGGCATTCATTCTCTCCTCCTCTCTCTCCTTCCTTCTCTGCCCTTCCTCCTGCCCCACCTCCCTACTCACACCCTCCCCATGCATAGTCTTCCTCCTCCACCTCGCTCTCCCTGGCCCCCTCCCTCTCAGCCTCTGACACCACACGGGCCATCTGACCAAGGGGGCTAGGTCAGAAGTGGTCCATCATTAGACACATCTTGCTTTTGGAACTAGAGCTCCTATAAAGCCTTGGGAAGGGCTACTCACGTGGCATGCTACTTTCCTTTACTATTCTCTCAATGTTTACCCTTGAAACTAGGGCCTCCATGGTCCCTCGACAGCTGCCACTGAAAAGGGTCCAAAAGACAATGCAGAAGCCAGAGTGCAGCTCCTCCTAAGCTTGTTCCATGAGGCCTAGGGTGGATAAGCACCACAGGAGCCATGACCTCAGTTGCCTGATACTGTTCCAGCTGGTCCATCAAGGCGCTGAAAGTCCTCCCGAAGGCCAATGCCAGGCCGGCCCACGTGTCGTGTCAGTCCTCACACCTACACTCTCGGCCGCAGCACCCTCGGTAGATCATCATGAAGAAGTAGTCTGGTGTCCACGGATCACCCAGTGTCTAGGCTATTCAGGCTTATTTATGATCACATGGATAGAAGCATGTGTTTTATATTTATGTAAAAATAGCTAGATGGTTTCTACTCAGCTGTTAAAAGTTTTTAGTTCAGCTAGTGGGAGTGTTAACTGTAGTGGACTAAGTACCCCCTCAAGACTTCATGTCTACCAAGTATCTCAGAGTGTGACCTAATTTAGTTATAGAAACACTGCAGATACAATTAGTTAGGAGGAGGTAACACTGGCTTAGGATGAGTTTTAATCCAATGGCCAGTGCCCTTATAAGAGAAGAGACACACAGAGAAAAAGGTCCTATAAAGACAGAGGCAGAGACTGAATGTACAAGCCAAGGAACAGTAGGAGCCACCAGAAGCTGGAAGAGGCAAGGATTTGCCCCTAGAGCCTTCAGGGGGAGCGTGGTCCTGGTAACATACTGATTTTAGAATTTTAGGTTCCAGAAGTGTGAGAGAATAAATTTTGGTCATTTTAATCTACACAGTGTGGGGTATTTCATGATAGTAGTCCTAGGAATCTACTACCCTGCTTGAGAGTGGAGGAATTCCCTCTTGTATTTTCCCGACTATATTTCTGAATTATCTTAATTTAACAGAGAAAGCATCAAGTATTTCAAAAATTTTTTTTAAAGATTTTATTTATTTATTTGACAGAGAGAGACACAGCGAGAGAGGGAACACAAGCAGAGGGAGTGGGAGAGGGAGACGCAGGTTTGCCTGCGGAGCAGGGAGCCCGATAAGGGGCTCGATCCCGGGACTCTGGGATCATGACCTGAGCCGAAGGCAGACGCTTAACGACTGAGCCACCCAGGCGCCCCTCAACAATTTTTTAAAAAAATACTTTCAAAGAAGTACAGATACTTCCGAACATCATTGGAATAATATTGTAAACCAAATTAATACTGACCAAAATTCAATTTAATGCCCTGAATTTCAGGAACAGTTCTTTTACATAAAGTACAATTAATTAGCAGTTTTGTCAAGTGATCCTCTTAGTGTAGGGAGGACATCACTGTAATGATTTAAGTTCAGGAGTTTCTTGCGCAGTAGCATAATAATTACTAGAAGTAGACTGTATCCTGCTTGGGTAACTGGGAAATTGAAGGAGGTGATAACTGTTCCTGGCAGTCCTGGAGAGACAGATGCTAAAAGGCAGGGTCATTCCAGGAATGCAGAGGCTTGTTCCACAGGTAATGAGATGGGAAGTATATGGCGATAGGATGGCCTTGGACCTTGGAATTTTGGCTCAAGGTAGGAGGCTTACCAAGTCACCTGTCACCCATATGTAAAGGAACCTTGGCAAACCTCCCTTGTCAGTAAGCCCCTGCTTCTGGCACTGTACTGAGGATCACTCAGTTAGCCTACCCCACTAGGTCATAGAAAATAACTAAGAACCATTGCATGGAGAATGGGTCACTATAGAAGCCTTAAAAATGTGATGGTCAAACATATTATGTAACCATCCCTAAATTCAAAACCAAGGTGCATTCAAGAAGCATTCATCCAAATGTAAGCAGACAACAATCAGTTATTCCTGGTTACTGCTAGACTTGATGCACAGAAAAAATGATCTCTCCTTGTGTTCCAAAGACATGCTTACTCTACTGAAACATCAACAGAGCCCCATAATAGAAGACGTGGAAAGCAGTGTAATTTTTCTGAAAAGATTAAAAGGTATAGAATGAAATTTTAAAATAGGGCTGATTAAAATGATGTAAAATATAAATCAGTCAAAATGATAAATATCAACCCAAAACTAATGAAAAGGAAGGGCTGTATGAATGGCACTAGAGATGGGAAGGAAGGAGGGGAAAACCCTAAACTGAGAGAAACGGACCAGGGAACTCGTGGACTGAAGTTAAGAGTGTCGAGATGGCCCAGGTAGGCTGGAGAAGGAACGCCTGCAAAAGACCCCCAGGGGAAGGACCTGCATCTGAGTGGTGGCAGTGGGAAGGGAGTCCGAGATGTGGAGAACTAAAGGCAGAATCCCAAGGAAGATGAGTCAACGGTGACAAGTAATTCAGAAAATTCACTGTCAAGGACTGGATAAGGGGCCATCAGAAGGTTATCAGGAAACCACCAACGGACGTCAGCAGGAATGTTTATGGGGCATAATGGGGTTAGGGTACAACAGATTCAGAAACAGAATTACATTTCAATGATCAATCTCCCTACTTTCCCCACCCACACTGCAAAAAAAAAAAAAAAAAAAATGATAGCTACACAACCTTTTCAACATGATTTTTTCTCCACTGAACATTATCCTTGAAGACTGATTTACATTCGCTGCTGTAGGATATTCCGTTGTATGAACCTAGCATAATTTATTTTCCTTATTCTTCTATTAATATACATCTAAGTTGTTTCTACTTCTTGTCAGTGCCAACTGTATGGCCATTAACCCCCTTATACATGTCTTCTTGAGCAGAGCATGTGAGTACCTCTGAGGTATATATTTAAACACAGAACTGCTGAATCTGAAGCACATACCGCCAGATATTCCTGAAGTAGTTGTACTAACATTTTCACCAACACTTCATCAGTAATGCCCTTCTTCCACATCACACCAATCTGAAGTATTTAAAATTGTTACTGGTGTTAATCTCATTGTTTTAATTGTAATTTTCCTAGAAAGATGAAGCATCTTATCCCTGTAAATGTATTCTAGCTTTCAGTATTTACTTGTCAAGATCCATGGAAAAGGTTTTTCAGATTTCAGTTGGAATTGAATTTGCCAGGCCCATCATAAGTAAGCAGCTGATCCCACAGTCTTTATAACCATTGCTGTCGCCACAGCAACTTAGCACCACAGCCACTTGACGTCCCAACACCTGCTTTCCGCCTGCACTTCCTGTGTTACCTCCATCAGTGATAACTTGATGCTACTATATGCAATATGCCGGTGCCCCATTTCCTCTCAACATGCGCTTCTCAACATGCGAGCAACCTGATTCCAGAATTCCATTTGAAGATATTTTTCCTAAAGCAATTTACTTACTGTATTAGTCAAGGGCCTAGCAGAAAACAAATGACACAAAGTTGATAATTCAGGAGTGTTTGATAAAAAAACTATACAAAGTACGGTCAGGGCTAAGAGAAACAGACAAAGGATGGTGACTGGCACGAGGCGAACAACAGTGGGGAGACACCGCCACCCCTAGACCTAAATAGTAAGGGGAGGAGTAGTTACCAAAATCCAGGAAACTGCTGGAGCTACAGAAAAGGCTGCCCAATAGCATCTGTGGCTTTTGTCAAAGAAATGCAACCATCCCTTGGCAACCTAGCTGAGAGGAAGCCGGGTGACTCGTTGCCTCTCAATGGCCAAATGCAAGTGTTTGTCAGAGGACAAGACACTGAT
Organism: Eumetopias jubatus; assembly: GCF_037043125.1. Taxonomy (NCBI): domain Eukaryota; kingdom Metazoa; phylum Chordata; class Mammalia; order Carnivora; family Otariidae; genus Eumetopias; species Eumetopias jubatus. Next base: position 13,190,745 of record NW_028274822.1, read on the forward strand.
TATGTTGCCCTACAACTCAGCTTCCTGGAGCCCAGAGGAGGTTGAAAGAGTGAAGAGTAGAACTAGAGAAGCAAAATAAAATCCCCAGCAAACCCACATCCCACGTACTCAAGTTTCTTCATGCTCTAGAATTTTTCCTCTCCATCAGTACTCCAGAGACAGTATCAACAACAATCTATATCACTTTATATAAAGAGCATATTCAAATAGGTAAGAAACATCATGAATCCAATGATGAAAAGGGCAAAAGACATGAGAAGATTTTCACAAAGAAGGAGATTCAACTAAAACAGATAGAAAATAAAATAGGAATATATTCCATTTGTTGACTATGAAATGAAAATTTTGAAGTCACCTGAAATACTGGGAGCATTTAGAATGAAGAGTTAAAACCATAAAAGGGTGAAGAGGTAACAGATGACTTAATGAATAGTAAGGAGTAACACACAAGATGGGTAGGTGTCATGCAGTGACATACGTGCACAGCTGGAAACTGAAAATAGGGCACTGAAGACAGGAAAAAACAATGGCTAGAAAAGGCAGTGGAAATAAAAGAAAGAGAAGACCATGTTTTCTGGCTTCATAGTATGAAGATGGGGAATTGAGAAACTGCCCCTGAGAAAAGATCCAGAGACATGCAGTCCCAGGGAACACCCATTATTTTACATAAAACAAAGAGGAAGAGGAAAGGGGAGAGCCTACACTGGTGTTTCTTGGCAAAAGAACAGGAATGCCCACATGAATCAGGGCGGGAGTTATAAGAAGACAACAAGGAACAGTGATGGATTCAGTTGAAAGTAGGATGACTGTCCTGGGTGGTGCTGGAGATGTGGGAATGGGAGATTCATATGAATCTGTCTTCCATGATATACTTACACAGGAGACCAATTCCCTAACTAATGTCTGTATAAATCTTACTGGAATGAGTTCTCTTCTGTGAAATTCTTTCACAAAGCTAATTAACCCCATTCTGATGTTATTCAATGCATACACAGCTGTATCTGTATCTGCAGGGGATAGAGTAATTGGCAGGTAGTCTATCACTGGATGCTCATTGTTCTCACTAACCAGTTCCCCTGTAAAGAGACATACCATATACTTCGTAAGAAGGAAGAAGAAATAAAATTCCCCTAGGACTTGCAATTTAACAAATCACACCCTTCACAAGGAAGTAAGGTTCAGGAAAACCAAGGAGATATTTCTTAACCAACCTATAAAGCATTAGAAATAGCAGGATGGTTCCCAAAAGTGTATGTTCTGCCTAAGTTTTATTGGGTTTCTGAATTCCTGGAACCCATGATGTTGGTGTATTATTTAGAAAATACCCGAAGACACAAGTTGGCATGGAATCACATGCAAAAACTTCTGAGAATGGCTGAGTGATCTGTGACACCATGTGACATCAGGATGTCATAATCCTATTACATGACTGGAACACTTTTTAGGAACAGAAGAAAAGTATGAAATTATTTCTCAGTTGAGCCCAAGCTCTCTCTAAACATAAGCAAACTCCTGGTCCTTATAATTAGTCCCTTATCCTCAGACTCTACTTCTGCATGACAAATCTTAGCAGCTTAGCCTCAGGGGATTTCAGCCTTAGTCAGAAGTTCCCTCAAAGGCCAATTTATACCAATTCATCACCAAATTTCTTCCTTCCATGCCCAACCTGAGCTTCTTGCTTCTGTCCTATGGGGTCAGGTCTCTTTCTCTTGGAGCCCAAAGAAACCACTCCTGTTCCTGCTCCAGGAACCCATACTTCTATCTGGTGACAATGGCCAGTGACGTAACCTTCACTGAGAAGCTCCTATTCCCATGTTTGTAATTTTTCATCGTGGGTCTTTTTCTTGTCATTTCTTCTAACTTTGGACCTATTCCTTCATCAAAACCCCAAATTCGGCTTCCTCCCTTACCCCACCCAGTCTCAGCTCAGGGATCTGTTACATAACAATCCCACTCAGGGATTCACTATACACAGAGGGACAGATGAGACCAGCATGGCCTGGAGGGTAGGGAGATCTGCCAGAAAAAAACTTTCAGTTTTAGAAACAAAACTCCCGTTCACCCTCTACCTCCAATCTCCACTACCCCTGGGGCAGGCCAGGTGTGGGGCTAGATGCCCCACAACCACCACCCTCACCCCTGCCATAGCCATACCTCAGGGTACAGTGTACTCTGGGGAAAAACACTTCTTTTTGTCTGCCTCTTTTCCCTCCCTCCCTCCCTCTTCATTTCTACTAAATCCTACCTTGATAGAGCTGTCTGGGGGAAGGGACGGTTGGGCATGATTTGATTCTCTCTCTGAGCCTCATGCCCAGAGGAAATCACCTGGATATCACTCCCCACTCACTGTTCTTGGCTGTCCCAGGATGGAGCCCTAAAAGGACATCTGAAAACCAGCCTTCTCTCCTGGTGACAGTGGGGCTTAGTGTTTGATTCTATCTCACCCCTTCTGATTTTGTAGGAGGACATTACCTCTTTCAAGAGTGCAGAAGAAAAAGGTTCTTTTCATTTAAACACAAGGAGGTATGTCGTTTCAAGCCCAGAGTCTGTCTAACATACTACAGGTAGTGGATACACATACAGGTTCCTGAGCCAGCTTATCTGCCTGATATCTCACCTGTGCAATTCACTACCCATAGACACCTGAGCTTTTACTCAATTGCTCTGTGCTTCATTTCTGTCATCTGTGCAATGGGGATAACAAAGGGACCTGCCTTAATAAGTTGGAAAAGGTGTAAATGGGTGAATATCTATCACCACTGGGTAAAAGTCAAGTTTTTAATATGATTCTACCTGTGGAACATCATGTACATGAAGGGAATAAAGTTCCTGTGACAGCAGAATTAACCATGGCATTCAAAGAACACTTTGTCTCATTTTTTCTTACAAGCAGTTGACTATGATGTCCACTCCATGAATAAGAAGCTGGTATGCTAAAGGGCAAGCGACAGAGAAATGTCATGATTCTGGAGCTCAGATAACTTATTTTTGATTCATATTTATATAAAAAACTAGAATGCTGCCACAAAAGATGTTCCATGTTTTGATCCATCGTTCTTCCCCTTGTGAGCATGTTAACACTGCAAGGTAAATGAACTTCCCACCGGCCTTAAAAAACGGAAAATCTGGGACCAGCTGCAAGGGGGCATGGGTGGTAACAAGGAGGGCAGCTATCAAGGTACAGCCTTTAAGGAAAGGCAATAGATTCTTGTTCTCCACGTATTGTTGAGACACTGCATCTGTAGTGCTTTAGACAGAACTCGAGCTATTTTCCTGGTTATACAGAATAATTACTAATGAAATTGACAGGTTGAACTAGCCCTTTCAGAACTTAAGATAGAAAATATAAGCTTGTTCATTGTTGACGTTTGAAGTGGGCCTTAAAGACATCCACATCCAAGAGAAGATTTTTTCAAGGGTTATTTCCAGGTGGATGTGGCAGGGGCATGTGAGGAAGTTGTAATTCTATCCTCATTGGTATTAGAAAGACACTTACCTGCATTTCATAGGAGCCAATGACTACAGGTCTGCAGTTTTTTGCTGCAGGTAAGAAGGAAGTACAGTAATAGAACGCTCATGCTTTAATCTCATAAATATGTTGAGTTGATTCACATGATGGATAGCCTGATTAAGAAATCAAAAGCTGACTTGCTTGAAATACTGACCACAACGAGGGATAAAAAGTGGCAGGAGAGAGCTATATATTCCGGAGCTCACTGTTCACCACACACAGGCTGACAGGCTCCCTGCCCACCTCTGCTTCCTCCAGGAACACAGGTATGTGCCCCCGGCTGCTCCAGCTCAGTAACAGGAATCATTTCTGAAAATGGTAATGGTGTGTTTTCTACCGTGCATCTATCTCAATCTGTGTGACTGTATTTTACTTATTCTGCCAGGGTAAAACTGAAACACCTCCATCTGATTTATCCTTTATCTAATTTATTTCTGATTAAACAGATGCTCCCATAGGTACACATGTGGTGAGGGGGAGAGTCTGTGGCACCCATAGAAGCCTAAAGGAAAAGGCAGAGAGGTGCCTCATGGGAGCTGGCTGAATCTTTGTGTTGGTGTCTGTAATAAAGCATTTTCTACCCAGGCCTAGTACTGCCAGTGACGGAAGAAAGATAAAGATGTTCTATTACTTTTTCACAGAAGTTTTTTTTTTTTTTTTACATAGTAATTTCGATAGTCGTTTAATTATGAAATTAATACAGCTACATTGAAAGAGGCTTGAAAAGTAGAAGAAAGAAAAACTTCAGTTGCCAGAATCCCACAATCCAAATATAAGTCATTTCTTTTAAGAAAATTTCATTATGGACTAACCTTCCCTTCATTAAACTCATAAAATGAATCTGATGCTTTTCTAGGAGTTCCAGATCTCACCAAGGTCGCCATGAATTCACTCAGTGCAGCAAACACCCACTTCGCATTTGATCTGTTCCAACAGCTGAAAGGATCAAAAAAGGATGACATCTTCTACTCCCCTCTCTCCATCTCAACAGCTTTAGCCATGACCTACTTAGGAGCCAAAGAAAACACTGCATTCGAAATTGGGGAGGTAGGTTAGGTCTCGGCTTCCTACACGCTGACCAGCTTGGACAGATTTCTCTGCCGGCTTGCGTGCGGTTTGCCACAGATCTGCCTGTGTAGCACAGCAGGCTGAGCATGCGCTTCCGTGACTGGGTGAGCACAGAGGTGTAAGGGGCACATGCCCTCCCCAGGGCTCTGCGCCATTCGCTTCCTTATGCCTAGATTTCCCGATTGCTGGGATGAACTCCCACAATTGTACAACAAACAGAGGCAAGGCTTACAGGGAAGAGTAATGGGAGAAATGATGCACTGATTTAAATTCATGCAAAACATTTCATGCTTTCTCAGCAATGAATAATGACACAGGATTCTGTGAAGTGGCTGGTGATCAACCAGCTTTGCTGTGGTTTTTCAAGGAGCAAATGCTTACACTGAAGTTTTCTTTTTTTTCTTTGTTTAGTGTTTTGGTTTGGTTTTGGTTTTGGTTTGGGGGTTTTGTTTTGTTTGGATTTGGGTTCTTTCTTTTTTTCTTTTTTATTTATTTCCAGATCTTTTGAGCAGTTTTCTTATCCCACTTCCTGTCTCTTCCAGGTCCTTCACTTTAATGAAGCCACAGAGAACACAAAAGAAAGAACTACAACAGATCATGTGAGTCACAGAGACTTGGGTCTAGAAGGAAAATTGCATATCCAGGAGGGTCATACTCGAAACTGGGAATTTCAGATAAACTGTGAAAAGTTCATTTTTAGGGAAAATCTTAGGTAAAATAGATTGGACAGAGATGTATCTCATTTCATATTACACACTTATTTATTTCATACTTTTGTCTCCTGGGGGGAGATCAGCACTGTGCCTAAAGAGCTTCAAATTCCTGCTTTGCTGTTCACCAATGGGTAACATGAACAAGACACAACTGCTCTGAGGCACAGTGACCTCATCCCAGTAAACTGGGAGTAATAAAAGAATCTTCCTCAATGCATACAAACAGATACAAAACATTACAACAGTGCCTAGATTACTGGAAACCCTGATAAAGTTTATGTATTATTATTATAGAATAACAATAATTACAGTAATCACAACACTGTTGCTAAAATAATATAATTTTAATTAATACATAAATGGGATTAACACATCCGAGCACATTTTGGAAGATGATTAGATGAGATATATAGTTTATAGCCTTAAGGTCCAAAACTCTTAGCTAGCAAGTAGAAGGTTCTGGATTCACACAGGCCTAGGTTCAAAACTTGGCTCTGCATCTCTTTGGAAAGTTTATTTAATTCTGAGTTTCTTGTTTTCATCTCAATAGGATAAAGACTTAGAGATAACCAATGTAAAGCCCTTACCAGGCACATGCTATTCCTACACTTAGAGTATGACCATCATTAGTGATCATTGCCATAGATCATGGTCATGGTCAACAGGTCTTAGAAGAAATACAGTCTAAGAGTGTAAAGGGCGTCATGTCATAATGTAACTGAAATATACAAATTCAACATTATCATACTATTAATGGCTGTTAAAATGAAATGTGCCTCTAGCCCTTAAGGAGCGTAAGTTTAGCTGGGAAGCTTAACCTAACTATTTGTACTAATTAAAAGACAATCCAATGGCATAATGGTGCTGCATCTGTGTTAAAAAGTGAAAAGATTGGATTGTTTAGAGCAGGAAGAAAGAATTTCCTGGAGGAGACCAAACATAAGGACTCTGAAGAACATTTAAGTAAATCCACCAAAAATCAGGGAATAACAATGAACATCATCTATGGGACTACTGAATTTTAGCTTTGGATCTAACAGTTTACATGGGGTTAGTATTTATATTTACATTGACAGAGAATGCAATTAGCTTACTTTTTGATATTTGAAGGTTCAGAAGTTGGGAAATGTGCACCACCAATTTCAAAAGCTTCTGACCGAATTAAAGAAACCCACTGATGCATATGAACTGAACATCGCCAACAAGCTCTACGGAGAAAAAAATTATCAATTTCTTCAAGTAAGTTTCGTCTGGCCTGCCACATCTTTAATCTGAATCCTGGGTCCTATGTCCTCCAATGACCAAATGGGAGAGACTGAGGCAGATGAACCTGGCTGACCCGCAGGCAGAGCATTCACACAGGGTACAAGACTCCCTTGCCTCAATTAGACCAAATGAAGTGTCCTAGAACCTGACAATCTACCAAGATAAAGTGTGGGTTTAGGGATTACTTCGTAACCCAAGAGGAGGTTCCCATAGCAAAGGAAGTCATGAGATGCCCCCAATGATCTGACACCATTCAGTCACACAGTATAAATTTTGGTGGGCAATGACCCAGGAAATGTATGGCTAATGGGATACTGATTAGAGGGCAGGCTTGGAGAGTCTCTAAGGGAAGTTGGGAAAGTGCCAGGAAATACTGAATGCCCAGAATGGAAGATATAAGCAAAAGTGAGAACCCTGTGGATTGATAGTACTGCTGAGGAATCCCAGAAGCACACCATCTCCTTTGGAGCATCATGCTTTGCAACTTGCAAACCACAGCCTCTTCTGCCCCAGTCTATGTCAGAAGGTATTGCCTTTCAAAGACCTCAATCTTGTGCCAGCCTATACTTCCTTTTCACATTACCCACATACTAACTGTATAAAATATGCGTGGGCAAGAAAAAGTAAATTTCTTCAGGGTCTAGATTCCTGTACTATATTTTGTCAAGATTGAAGATAACTAACTTGGGAATACATAATTACAGATAAATTACTCTTAATTCCTCCTTTCTTCCTTCCCACATCAAAGGAATACATGGATAATGTTAAGAAATTTTACCTAACCAGTGTGGAATCTGTCGATTTTAACAATGCTGCAGAAGAAAGTCGTAAGAAGATTAATTCCTGGGTGGAAAGCCAAACTCATGGTAGGGTATGAGAGATGACCCATAAAAAGCACTTTGAGTTCCTGCTGTGTGTAAAACCTGTTCTTGACACCATACGGGGTACCAGTGGGGTGGGGGAGGAGGCTTTGCACACAGGCTGGAGGAGGGCACTGCAGATGATTGAATGGTCCGGGTAAATGTGGAGAGCAACAACGAGAACCCAGGAGGTATAAAAGAAAGACAACTCCAAAGAAACACAGCTGGCAATCTGTGTTTGCTCATAGCCATAGATGGCAATACCCCTGTGGCTCCCAAGACTCTGCTCAGACCCCATCTTGGGTTCACATCCTTTAAATTCTCAAAGCGGAGAATAAAGAGAAAGATATCCCAAGGAGTGTTGTCTGACAGCACAGGGCATGTATTTCAGGTGATAGAGTTCATGCCATTTGTCCTTAAGAACAATCAAGCCCTATTTCCTCAGAGTGGTAAGCCCAAAGCTGAAAAAACAGAAAGGAAGGGAGGAAGGGAGGAGTGAAGAATGGAAGTGTAGAAGAACTCCAGGAGGGAGGGAGGGTAGGAATGGATTTGCTACAAGAGTAGCTGAAATCACTGTATCCATGTTTTGTGTGAGATGACTGAAGTCACCCAAAGACAGAGAATCTGAACACCTTTCCCACGACAAGAAGGGGTGTCTCCAGCAAGGATAACTCCATCAAGCTGGTGCCACAAGGAAAGCTGCACCTGGAGAATTATTGCTCACAGTCCCTAAAGTGGTGACTTGTGTGAAAAATTAATGATCCATTGTAACTTTCAAAGCATCTTCCAGACAAACCACTTGTACTTTCACAGCAGACCTTTGATTTTCTTTTGCAGAAAAAATCAAAGATCTGTTTCCCAAAGACTCTCTTAAGTCTGCCATTCTGGTTCTGGTGAACGCCGTCTATTTCAAAGGACAGTGGGACAGTAAATTTGATAAAAAGAACACTGTGGACAAAGAATTTTGGCTGAACAAGGTATTGTAATTTACTTATAATAATGTAACACACTCATAAATGGAATGTTAAATTTATATGTTTAATTAAACATATAAATTTAATTAATTAAATGTTAAACTCATCTGATAGCATATACAACAGCAGGTAGAAAATAAAATTTGTCATGGTTGTATTTTCTTCTTGTTTTATATTTTTACTTTATTTAGATAGGAATACTCAAAGAAACTCTTGCTTCTAATTCATAAATTTCCCACATCATCTCTTAGAAGGAGGATTTGTTTGGCATCTCAATAGTATTATCTTCTTTTGACTAATGCCTCACTCGGCATTTGTCACATTAATTACTGCAGGATACAAGCAAACCTGTGCAAATGATGAAACAATCCAATGTTTTTAAATTCACCTCACTGGAGGACGTGCAAGCCAAGATCCTGGAAATACCATACAAAGGCAAAGATCTAAGCATGATATTGCTGCTGCCAGATGAAGTAGATGGTCTGCAGAAGGTAAAATCTTGTACCTCCAATTCTTCCTATTTGCCTGATCTCCTAGTAGTACAATGTTTGTGTGGGCTTTCACTGAAGCAAGGTTCACAGATTGGTGGTGGTGGCTGACAGAGTTCAAGTACAGTTTCTTCTCTGCATAGTTTCTTCTCTGCATACAGCCTAAAAAAGAACTGTTAAGGAGAATCTGGTATCCTGCATGTTCCAAAAAGTAAATATCTTAAATATCACAGTGTCATATGGAAGAATATATAGAAAATCTCAACATCACAGGTCCCATTAATATTCTGATGAAACTATGGAATGTCAGTTCAGAAGAAACATACCTAGGCACACACATTAATATTTTGCAACCATAAGAACTTCTAATATATTCCAATCTATTCATTTGAAGATGAGGAAATGAACATTCATATGTAGGTGACACATGGAAATATTTGCAAGCTCACTCATAAACAAAACAGGCAAATTAAAATAACAAAAGGTACATTTTAAATATCAAATCACAGTGGTTTTGTAGACAATAGACAAACAGATTTATCTTGATGCCTAATTTTCAATTTGGAAGTATTCTGTCCCTAAGAGCTCAAAAGTCATTTGGAGCCTCATTGCTCAGAGTGGGGGGAAAAAAAGTATGTGAAGGGATTATAATTTTCCTCTTAAAACTGTTATAATAAAGTTAATATATAAATATACCAACAACAGTATCGGGCGCATTAAGGACATTACGAACACTGCAGCTTCCAAAGACTTCAAAAGCCTGATCATGCTGCTAAAGTCACAGTGAACTTGCCTCACCCAAAATAGATATTGTAATAACAGTGAGATTTGGAGATCCTCAGGGAAAGTAATACAGCAATACATGTGAAGGTCATGACAGTGTTCATACTTCAGCTCAGCAATCCTCATTATCAATGACATCCTGGGATTTTAACCTAAAGTAACTAATCCAAAAAAGGCAAAAGCTTTTGGACAGAAGTGGCTCAAAATATTGAAAAATTCAAAATTTTGGTGCATCTTTGTATTACTAATAGTTTAACTTAGGGACTGACACATAGTGAACGCTTAAAAATATTAAGTAAAAATATATACATTGAATATCAATTTAGTAGTAGTATCGTGTAACAATTTAAACTTGATTAGAAAAATATATATCTGTATAAGAAATGTTTACAAGTGGGTCAAGCAAGAAAAAGGAATAAAAGTAGTGCCTACACTATAAAAATTATTTAAATTAGGGTGTACAAAATTATGTACACAAGGATAGTAACAAGAGAAATCCATTTGAAAAAGAAGCATGTCATATATGGGGATTGTAAAAAATAGAGATACATAGTTCATCTCTTACAAAATAACTTTATTTAATAATTCTGTTGTATATACATATATGTGCATATATACCCATATAAACACATATATAGATATTTGTGCATATTTATGCACATATATAAATATAACACAGACATGAATATATAATACATTTTTCAATTGTATAATATCTATTTATGACTGTGTTATTTTTGCCTGCTCGGATAAGATGTGACAAACTGAATCTTCTGCATTTGCATTTACTGTTTAAGTAAAAGTTTTCTACAATTTGATCCAATGTTAAATCGTGTTTGACATCAATGAGAATCACGTCAGCTGTTCCTTTTTTTCATTGCCATAGCTTGAAGATCAACTCACTGCTGAGAAACTAATAGAGTGGACAAGCTCACAGAATATGAGCAATGCCCATGTGGATTTATACTTACCCCGGTTCAAAGTGGAAAAGACCTATGATCTCAGGGACACACTGAGAGCCCTGGGGATGGTGGATGTCTTCAGTACACAGAGAGCCAACCTCTCAGGCATGTCAGGGAGGAAGAATCTCATGGTGTCTAAAGTCATACACAAGTCCTTTGTGGAGGTGACTGAAGAGGGCACGGAAGCCGCAAGCTCCTCAGCAGTAAGTGTCCATCTCACATCAGCACCGACTTATTCTTTTCACTGCGATCACCCTTTCCTGTTCTTCATCAAGCACAATGAGACCAACAGCATCCTCTTCTTGGGCAGAGTCTCTTCCCCTTAGATGCAATCAGCCTGCCACTACTAAGGAGGAAATTCACAGTTGTTCCAGTACATGGATTGCTGGAACAACAGATTCTCTTTAATTCTTTTTCCAATCCAATCTCATAGTCACTAAGAATGTAATGGTTGAAATAGTATGTCTGTCTATCTCTCCCCTTCTGCAAACACATGTAAATCTATTTCATCTCCCAGTGATAATTCCCCTTTGGACAAAATGTTCAACATAAGATAAAAGGATATTTTAACACTCTATCTTCTACTAAATTTGAAATCATATCACCTATTTCAAAAATCATACCTACTATTCAAACTTATTAACTTAGATACCCTCATTTATTTGAATTCAGGTGATATCTGGAATGCTTACATGTCTAAATTTCTTTTATGAAATACATTATCAATAAAGCAATTACTTATTCATATTATTTGTTGCTTTTCCTTTTTCTCTTTTCAATGAAGTATAAGTGGCCTACCACACATAGGAAAGACAAATTAGAAATATATTGTCATATTTAAAAGAAAATTCAAAGTAGGAGCAGAACATCATGAGGCTGATGGTAGGTTGGTACCAGACAACAAAAGGCTCTGTAGTCCATGTTAACAACTTCCTATTTTATCCTAAAATAAATCGTAAGCCATTATAGGTTTATTTGTTATTTGTTTTCCAAAGAGGAGAATGAGATCATCATATCTGCATTTTTAAAATACACTTCTGGCTATTATAATATAAATAAATGAGAGGAAAGAACAGTGTAGACACAGTGAGATTAATTCATAAGCTATTAGAATGTCAGGAGTGGCACTAAGAAAACAGATATGTAAGAATTATTTAGAAAGTAAAATGCACAGGATTCTAGCAACATATTATATGTAACAGAAATGAGAGATGGAAGCCAAAAATGATGTCCAAGTTTCTGGCTTACCCAATGGGTTGAATGGAAGAAGATTTTATTTTGGAGAGAAGAAAAGATCCTGGGTTTAGGTTTGTATTTGTTGAAGTTTAATTACTTTTGAGACATCCAAATGGATGCACTTGAACATATGAGTCTAGAGCTCAGATGCAGGATATGATCTGAAGCTCTAATCGTGTCATACTCAATATAAAAGTCTTAACATGTTTATTCAGGAACTCTAAAACTTGGTTAAAAAAATAGGTAGCGAAAGGCAAGAATGAGATCCTAGGGAGAGAGTATAAAGTGATGAGAAAGGAGGGCCTAGAACTGACTTTGAAGTGTGTCAATATACAAACAACAGGTATTGACAATTTTTAGTTTTTAGAACACAGCTTTGCTTAAGGGACTGTATTCATTCCAAATCCTTCTCAGTCAGTACTGAATCCCCACTGATTTCATAAAACATGAATTTTGGAGGATCTGAGCAAGGTCTAAATTTTCTTCAGCAGAATTCAGCAGTCCAAGAACTGAGCAGAGGAAGTAAATATTTCCCTATATAAGTATGAGGTTTGGTCAAGGTAACTCACAGACTGGGGAGAGAGTGGGTTAACATTATAAACCACACAATGAATAGGCTGGGTGGGGAAGGCAAGGTGTGAGGCAGTTGCTTTGATGAACAAGAGGCACTGGGGTACCTAATGAGGTTGAAGAAAATAAAGAGAAGATCAGAAGTTTAGCCCAGGACGAGGAACTTTGAAGTATATTTTAAAAGAAAATTTTAAGCAATAAATAAACTCAGAGTATCACCATGGGTGTGAACTAATTTCTAATGATTCAATGAAGTTTAAACCGGTATAATGTGTGGGGGGGGGCGTTGAAGAATTGATTTTTGGAATCCCTTTAGATGACAACTTTCAACTCCTTGTTATTTTAGTTGGGTTTTCTTTCTTTTTTTTTTATGTATTATTTGTTTCAGGGGTACAGGTCTGTGATTCATCAGTTTTATATAATACCCAGTGCTCACCACAACACATACCCTCCCCAGTGTCCATCACCCAGCCACCTCATCCTCACATCCCTCTCCCCTCCAGCAACCCTCGGTTTGTTTCCTGAGATTAAGTCTCTTATGGTTTGTCTCCCTCTCTGCTTTCATCTTGTTTCATTTTTTCCTCTCTTCCCCTATGATCCTCTGCCTTGTTTCTTAAATTCCGCATTATCAGTGAGATCATATGATAATTGTCTTTCTCTGATTGACTTACTTTGCTTAGCATAATACCCTCTAGTTCCATCCATGTCATTGCAAATAGCGAGATTTCATTTTTGATGGCTGTGTAATATTCCTGTGTGTGTGTGTGTGTGTGTGTGTGTGTGTGTGTGTGTGTGTGTATACATATATATATATATATACACACCACATCTTTATCCATTCATCTGTCGATGGACATCTGGGCTCTTTCCATAATTTGACTATTGTGATTTTAATTGGGTTTTCAAAAGGAGTGTTATTAAGAGCAAGCAAGTTATGACAAAGGCTCATAGGCATTAGAGTCATGTCAAGTAGAGGGCATGACCGATATCTAGTTATGAGAACTGAAAAGCTCTGCCTATATTCTAGGCCAGTCAGAGAACCAACTACCCCTGCACTGTGGCCATATGTAGAGATATTGATAGAAAACTCAAATCTTGTATCTTTATTTTTAAAGTAATGCATTCTAACTCATTGAATAGAACAGAATATAATGAGTCCATACTGACATAAAGTAAATAAATGATCAAATTAAAAGTTTTATAAGGAATGGATATTTATATGCTTTGAAGGCTCCTCCCCCACAGGACACCACCTCACACCTAGTAGAGTGGCCAAAACTTTAATTTTCATTTTAAAAACCGGCCATATCAAGTGTTGGAGAGAATATGGAACAACAAGAACTCTCATATAATACTGGTGGGAACACAGAAAGGTGCAACCACTTCGGAAATCAGTTTGGTAATTTCTTATAAAACATAAACATTTACTTAACATGTGATCTAGCAACTCCACTCCCTGATATCTACCCCAGAGAACAGAGAACATGTGTCCACGAAAGGACTATATACAAATGTTCATAGCAACTTCATCCATAGGGGCCAAAAACTGGAAATAACTCAAATTTGCATCAGCAGGTGAATGGATAAACAGACAATGGAATCATACTTGGTGATAAGAAGGAAGACACTACTGACTCCCACCGCAGCCTGGGTGAACCCTCTCCACTCTGCGCTGGGCCAAAGAAGCGGCACAGAAAGGGCACGTAATGTAAGTAATTCCACCGCTATGAAGTCCAACCTGTAGTGACAAAAAGCTGATTGGTGGTTTCCTGGGGCTGAAGCTGGGGAGGATACTGATGGTAAAAGAGTTCAGTGGAAATTTCTGGTGGAATGAATGCTTTACAACTTGATCAGCGGTGGTTACACGGGTGTTTATGTTTTCAAAAGGCATTAATGTGCACACTTACAGTGTGTGCATTTTGCTCTATGTAAATTATGCCTCAATAAAGCGGACAGAGAAGGAGGAAAAGGAGAAAGAGGAAGGGAATTGCACAAAACATAGTGCCTACTGCCTCTGGAAGTACTTGAGTGGAAAAAAACTTATGTTTTTAAGAGCAACTTTGGGCCAATTCTCAATTTATTCATATACATTTAACCCTATTTAATTACATGCCAGTATTCCTGTCATATGGAGCAAGAAGCATCATGAAACTGCCTATTAAAAAATAAAATTCTGAGATGTGTGATCTACCAAGCTGCCTTTACTGATCATCAACACATTAAAAATTACTGTATTTAAATTTTAATATGAGATTTGAAAGAGTTTAATGAGAAAATTCATTTCTAGACAATTTTTCATTAAGTATCATTGGATAAAATATGCTATTTTAAAATTTAAAGCTATTTTTATGTCAGTTTGGGGTACAATTTTCACAATAGTCAAAGATGAAAGCCACGCCTCACCAACTATTTCTGTTTATCAGTGGAAGGATAGATACCTTCTTCCTTTATGAAATGATATCGTCCTTTTCTGGGGAAAACCCTCAATGTACAATCCTATCGACTCTATCAGTACAGGGCGTCTGTCGGAATTACTTATGCTGTACACCTGGAGCACCCACAGGTGGTCGGCGACTATGTAACAAATTAATGAATGATTGAGTCATTCCCCTAAGTCACTCGGGAGCCCATCATTTGTTCTATAAGAACTCATTTGTATTTCTTTTACAAAAGATATAATAAACATCCAAAAAAATGTGTTATCTGCCTCACTGTATGAAGTATAGTGTAGCCCATTCAACAAATAATTATTCTGTACCTGCAATGTGCCATGCTAGATTAGGTGGTGGGTTCTCATATATAGGGTGACCAAAAAAGAAATAAATAAAACAAGCATCCTAAAGGCCAGAATAAGGGAACTGAATTCAGAACATAAGCAGGCCAGAACTTGGGGAAATGCCCCAATGTTAGTGATCAAGTCAGAGTTGAAGGTCTGGAACTAGACTAGCAGTATGAATGCAACATATTCCATGGAAGTAGCTGAGATCAGTCAGAAAATAGCTGGTGGGCAGTCAGAAAACTAGAAATCCACAAAACTTAAGGATCCCATAAAAAAGGCAAACTCATAAGTTCAGGAAGACATTTTTTTTAAAGATTTTATTTATTTGAGAGAGAGAGCATGAGAGGGGAGAGAGTCAGAGGGAGAAGCAGACTCCCTGCCGAGCAGGGAGCCCGATGCGGGACTCGATCCCGGGACTCCAGGATCATGACCTGAGCCAAAGGCAGTCGCTTAACCAACTGAGCCACCCAGGCACCCCAGGAAGACATTTTATAAAAGATACAAGAGACCAGAATTCACTGAAGGTTCTACCCTCCCAAGTAGCTGTATATGTGTGATTCCCCAGAGGACAGGGCTGTCTCAGAGCAGAGACCCTGGGACAGTCCCTGGCCTTCTAGAATCATAACATCTAAGACTGTATTGTCTCTGTTCCTGATCATTTTCTATCCAAATGGGTGGAAACCAGCAACGCACATAATCCAAAATATTGCCCAAGATGATTCATATTTCACTTGAGACTAATAATGCAATTGTCTTCTCCCTAAGGACTCTTTTACCTATAGTTTTTATCTAACAATAATTTTAAGTAAAACAATAGCTTGCTCTTTTAGTACATTTTTTTAGTAGTCAGACTAAAGTGAAATGAAGATAAATTTGCACATGACAAATGGAGCACTATCTGCATTTTCACCTCTCTGTGGTAATGTTTATGCCCATTGCAAGAGTGGCACATCAATGACCTCGAAGGCAATGCACACTGAGACAGCTCAGAACCGCTAATTCTGCCAACACATCCTGCTGGGACAGGCTTTCACGATGGCAAAGAGGTAAAATCTGCTTGGAGATGCAGAATGCATCACAGATATAGGATCATAAGTGAATATTTTTAAAACCCAGGGGATTAGTCTGTGTAACCTTAGTGAGCCAGAACTTTTAAACACCCTTAATGAGCTTAATACACATATTGGTGCCCTGGAACACACTCACTTCCAAATGCTGATGTAGAGATACAAGTCAAGGGAGAGAACTGCTGCTCTACCTGGAATCCAGTAACATTCTAAAACTAATAAAACAGCAGCTTCGGTTCCAGTATGGTGGTTAAGGACAAGATGGCCATGATTTGGTTTTCCAGCAAAGTTAGAGGATGTTGCTGTGGCTGCTACCGGTGGTGTTGGTGCTGGTGGTGCTGGTGCTGGTGGCGGTGATATGACGGCAAAGAAAACGGCAGCTAATATCAACTGGACGCACACCATGTTCTAGGTTCTTTAATAAGCATGTATTCTATTTATCCTTGCAATGGCTCAGTAAAGTACAAAGTCTTAAAAAACTCATTTTAAAAATGAAAACATTAAAGCCCAAAAAGATGAACTAACCTACCTGAAGCCATATGCCTATTTCCAAAGCCCAGATTTATATTCAGTTGTCTGACACTAACGCTGGCATGTAGAATGACTCAGAAATGGACATGAACAAAATTTGTTTGTTGCTAAAATCCCTCTTCATGTTTGAATGATTTTCCAATATAATTAGATAGCAGATAATTTCATAGGGAGTAGCCACCCATATAATGTTAGAAGTGATATTAGAGATTTATATAATTCTGTTCATTTAAGCAATAAAAAAGAAAGTTCCAAAGAAATAAGCTGCCTTCTCTGAGACCACAGTCAAGTCAGGGCAGGGCTGGGATGGAAACTCTAGCTTCCTGACTCCCAACTTTGCTTCCTTCCCTCCATTGGGTTGATCAGTTTAATGCTACATGTCATGTTGCCCACCCCCCTGTTACCCTGATCTGCTGTCCCCAGAAAGCACTGACTGCAGAAGCCGGAGGGTATCCATTCACAGACCCACTCACCCATGGCATCATCAACAAGCCCTGTGCTGACTGCACTGTAGCTCACACCGAATAGATTATGTGGCAGTTAAACATTTCCACCTTCTTTAGGACAGTTACATTCCTAAATGCTAAGTTGCCATTAGATGCCGTCTCCCTACTCCCACAAGAAGTCAGTGGATGCAACACTGGATGTAAGATGTGTAAGAACCAGGAACTGATAAGATTTTTGAACACTTGCATTTCCAGACACTGGTCTATATGCTGAGCATGCAAAGGTGACTACAGGTAGCAGGGGAGATTCATATATACAGACAAAAATCAATACAATACAATACAGCTGGTAGTATGAAAGACTTTCACCAAGCACCCTGAGAGACCTGGATTGGGTAGAATAGTTTGCATAGAAAATGCTTCCTGGAGAAGAGTTTCACATGACCCAAACCCAACACTGTCTGATTTACATATTTCAAATCCAGGATGTCAATGTATTAATTTATAAAGGGAATCACACCATAAACTAGTTATCCCTGAGAACTCCTTCCTATTGCTTAAGTTCACAGATCAAGTTGCAGATGAGAAGCTCATCTGGTCAATGAAAGAAAGAAAAAATTAAAATGGGATTTCCAATATGAAAAGTAAATCAGTATACAGTGTATATCAGTTTATCAGGATCTTACCCCCCCCCTTCTCCTGTGCAAATTATAATAAAGAAGGAAGGAAGGAATAGAAACATCTGTAAATTCCTTTTTCAGTAGTTAGGGGGAGGTATAACTCACAGCCTCACAATTCCTGTAAAGGCTGCAGAGGGGAAAAGCAGCTAGGTCACAGGAGGCCCTGGAGGAAGTGAGGAGAACAGCAAGCAGAACAATGCCAGGGCTCAGCGGCAACACGTTCCTCACAGGAAAGAGCCTAACTCTGAATACAGAAAACAGCATGCCTTCTATGGAAATACCTGCCACAAGGAGCCTGATCTGGCTCAGGAGCACAGAGGAGATGGGTATCTCAAGGAATCGCACAACCTCCAGCTTCCACTGTGACGGAGAAAGCCAGAGAGAGTGCTGCTGCACTCTAGCAGGACAATCTGGACAAGACAGAAATTCCTGAACCCATCAGAGAGCTGTAGTTGCAAGGTAACCACCCAGCCTGAAATCTAAGGAAAGACAAGCACTTCCAAGAAGAAACAGACACAGCACTGACTTGCCTGGGGCACAACTCAGAGGAGGACAAGTTATGTTCTGACAAGTACTGAAGGCCAAGTGTGAGCAGCACAAGGGCTCAGAACCCTGGGAGTCACAGACAAAGGGGGAGTTCATACTCGCTCTATCTTCACTGCAGAGGCTCGCTGGGGCTTCAAGAGAAAGACAGGGCAGGGCATCCTCACTGGTGGGGGTCTGCAGGAGGAATACGGCTGCCCCAAGCAGAAAAGGCAAAAAGCCACACCTGATTCTTCTCCCCCAAGAACCAAAAGGCACTGGCCACTGAGACAAGGCAGCAAACCCCATCAGTCCCGCAGCAGAGGTGAAGACTCACGTGACTGCGTAAGGGAAAAGGAAATAAACCCCTTCTACTTGGGGACCGTGAGAGGTCTCCGGTCTCTGGAGAGAAAAAACTACCCTTCTCAACCCAGGACTCCGGGCACAAAGCAGGCAGCAGGGCCCTCTCTGAGGTCAAGGTGTATAGGAACGCTGAAAGCTGAGTGTGGAGCAAAAACACATAAAAAACTTTCCAGCAATCAGGCCCCCAACCTAAACACAAGACAACCCTACAGGAATTTAAGCCAGGACCTCAGTGAAGACAATCTTAGCAACTACATACATCCACGCTCAGTTCACATCCTGCCTAGAAAGACTCTATATCCCACACTAATTGCATAAGAGAGGAGGCATGCCTGTTTCCAGATATAAATGCTATTTCCCTCAGTCTCCACTGTACCACACACAAAGTTTGGTATTTAATAAAAATTTATGAGATATGCACACCCACAAACACACACAAAGGAAAAAATAACGCACTGTCCAGAGACAACACAATCAACAGAGCCAGACTCAGACATTATGCAGATGTAGGAACAATCATGGAGGAAATTTAGAATAACTATGATTAATAAGTTAAAGAATCTAGTGTGATCTTAGTACGGCTTCAGAGCAGTATCATAATATGCATTAATGTACATATTCACCAGACAGGAACACAGAGCACAAAATAAATCACTGCTGCTAGAATAAGACATGACTCATATTAAATAAAGCAGTATACTCTGCAATTATCCCATAGTCTCCAAAGATTTGCTATTTTCTGTGCTCTGTAATTCTAATAAATGGGTTTGGTGGATACTATTTCTTATTTTTTTTTTAAGATTTTATTTATTCATTTGACAGAGAGAGACAGCAAGAGAGGGAACACAACAAGCAGGGGGAATAGGAGAGGGAGAAGCAGGCTTCCCACGGAGCAGGGAGCCCGATGCGGGGGTCGATCCCAGGACCCTGGGATCACGACCTGAGCCAAAGTCAGATGCTTAACAACTGAGCCACCCAGGCACCCCTGGTGGATACTATTTCCAAACATCCAGGAATACCAGTTCAAGATAGTAAACACAATGATAAAGAAAACAGTGTAATGAGTGCAAAGAAAAAGAGAATTGAAAGTATATTAATGACCACATTGTTTTACAGAAAATTTTAAGTGACAGCTGTGAAAGTTGTGACAATCAGACTGTGGCTAATTGCCCTAATATAAAATGAAAAAATACAAGGTCAATGCAACAATTGTAAGGAGAAATACAAATTAAAAACAAGAGACTTAATACTTCCTGTTGAAAATAAGAGCTTCCTCTCCTTTCTTTTTCTAACATTTACTCTAAGAAAATTTGTAATTCTAAGTACTTTCTCCTCTTTGAAATGACTTTATATTCTTTTGAAGACTAATTAAGCCTTTGTCAGCTTCATGGCTTGAGGAATGCCTTTTCTGAAGGACCTGGGAAACATCTCTTTGAAACGTAAACTTCATGGGATCCAGTGCCATCTCCCAGATTCTGTAGAAGTGTAGGCACCTAAGTCAGCAGCCAGGTTTCAAAAACTACCTCCCATCTTAAAGATAGAAGTTTGTTTTTCCTCTGGATAAAGCCAATTAGCTAACACAGATGGTCACCCAATTCCCAGATGAATCTAGGATGAACTGTGTGTAACAAATGGGGCTGTCAGGTCCTCTTACCTGAGGACTAGTTATTGTTTATGTTTCGGAATCTGTATGTTATAGGTTACATCTGCTTGGCTATGTAACAGGATGTGATTCCCTTCTGCCTTCGCAGTCTCTTAGCAAATTGACTGTGATACGCATCACGTTCTGGTTTAATGCTTATTCAATAATGAAAGTGTCTTCTTTTCTATTACCTTTGTCAAGAGAATTTCTGGGTTGGAAGAAGACTTTATTTTTAATTATATTTCCCCAACACTTTCCACAATTACTAAGAGTATACTTCGTCCCACCAGAATCCTGCTACAGGACAGTAAAAGAAAATGTGTGTGATAATTACAACTTTAAAGAATGGAGGTTCTGTTTTCTTATACAGCCTCTGATGCTAAGCTCTCCCCAGATTCTAGACCCACAGGAAACATCAGATCAGAAATGCTTACCATTTTCAGCTCCTACATTTTAGTGTAATTTTTATGCACCAATAAATAACTAATACAGGAACTGATTTTTTTTACTTTAATTTACATGTAATGGAGCCACCTGTTGCTGATGGCTGTACTATTAAAACCAGAGGTTTAAAAATTATGTTTGCTTGCTATTTCACGTTTCTATTCGGGAATTTGGGAGTCTCAAGCAAGGCAAGAAAAAGTCCAATTTTATGTCCCCATGGGTCCATCATATGTACCCTTATGAGTCAGATCACCTCCATACTTTTAGCTAAAGAGTTGCTTGAATTCACCCAGAAAACTTCATCAAGTAGTAAAGAAAATGATACCAACAGAAGCTTAGATCTACACAAAGTATTGAAGAGTGACCAAAATGGTAAACTGTGTCTAAATATAAAAGACATTTTTAGTCATTTTTAAAAGACAATTGACTGCTTAAAGCAAAAACCAACAGCAATCTATTGCCAGGTTTGTAAGAAACAGAAAAATAGGGGCACCTAGGTGGGGCAGTTGGTTAAGCTTCTGACTCTTGGTTTCAGCTCAGGTCCTGATCTCAAGGTCGTGAGACTGAGTCCTGCCACAGACTCCGTGCTCAACGCGGAATCTACTTGAGACTCACTCTCTCCCTCTGCCCCTCCTGCTTATGTGCACTCTCTCTCTCTCTCTGAAATAAATAAACCTTTTTTTAAAAAGGATTTTAAATTATAAGAGACAGAGAAATAAAATCTGTCACTACAATAGCAAAAAAGATGAGATGATAAAATGGTAGTATACTCTTAAAGTTGTCACGTTAACAGTTAAGTATATAGTATTTCCTAAAGACAGTCAGTGAAGGCTTAAATATGCATAGTATAGACTCTAAAGCAACAACCAGTAAGTCAATATTGAAGATAAAATGTAATACTAAATATTCTCAATCAGAAAAGAAAAGGGGCACAACAAACAAAACAAGCAGAAAACAAATGGCAATATGGTAGATTTAAACCCAAACGCAACAAGTTATAGCAAACACTAATTATCTAAACACTCATTTGTCAGACTGTGTGAAAAAGCAAGACCCAATGTAATAAAGAGTCCAGCTCCACTTTTGATATTTGACTGCTGACCACACCGGAGGCCCAGGGCTCTTTCCCTCTGACGCACATCTGGGCTAGCAGGTAAGAAAGCGCTTGAGCTCCCTCCCTTGGCACCTGCAGGAAGTGCAAACCAAGCAAGCCCCGATGCGCAGAACTCTCACCCAGGGCCAACCCCTAACCACAATAAGAGCCCTCCTGGCACTGGAACCTGGGACCATGCCATCCTCTCCTCAGAAAGCCTCATTATTTGAGCAATAAATCCCCTCATTCCTTCTTGGTGCAGGCCTGGTATTATCAGTCTCAATTTTTCTGGAGAAGGATCCATTCTACCTCCATAAGATAATCACAACACCCCACTGTATGATGTCTATTAGAAAGAAAAAAAAAACCTTTAACTATCAGGACACACCTAGGTTAAATGAAAGGATGGAAAAAAACATACCATGCCAACATTAGTCCCAGGAAAGCCTGAGTGGTTATATTATTATTAGACAAAATTAAACCTCAGGACAAGGACTGTTACCAGGGATGGGGAGGTATTGGCATATGATGGATATATAGATCAGCGGAAGAGCAGAGGATCTAGAAACAGACCCACACATGTATATGTCACAGAGTTTCCAAGATAACTAATTATTGGGATAAGGATAGCCCTTCCAAGAAATGATGCTGGAACAACTGAATGTCCGCATGAAAAAAAAAAAGTGCCCTAATCCTTACTTAACAAAGACTTACTCAAAATAAATCATATATCTAAATGTAAAAGCTAATACCATAAAAGTTCTAGAAAAAACACAAGACAGTCTTAGCAAATTTGAAAGAGACAAAGATTTTTTAAATAAGACCAAAGCGGGGGGGGGGGGGGGGAACACCCAGAAGCCATAAAAGAATAAGTAAAGAACTGGACTGCATCAAAATGTAACCCATCCCCTTGTGGGGGCGCTAGTCTCTCACCTCTCACCGCCCCTCCGTGCCTGGCCAGGACAGCTGGGGTGGGGCGGGCGTGGGGACCGGGCCAAAACAAAAGGGTGACGGGCAGGGCGGCCAGGAGGCCCCATCCCCGGTCCGCACAGGTGGCCCGGAGGCGGCATCGCGTCCGGCATCACCTTCCCCACCCCGAGCACGTGCAGAGGCAGCTGCAGCTACGCGAGCCCAGGGCTCGCACCGGTGTACCTGGGCTTCCGGGACTGCACGTGCCAACGGTTTCGGTCGCAGGGCTCTGTCCCCAAGGCGGCCATCGGGTCGGGTCCGGACGCTCCATCCCGCAGCAACCGCACGCCGGCGCCCTGGCAACCGCACGCGCCAGCGGCTCTGGGGCCGAGGCTGAGGTGGCCCTGTGCCTCCTGGACATGATCACGGTGAAGTTCACTCACGACCAGATGTCCCCCAAGCCCAAATGCAGAGGATTCTTTCACGGGGTTCGTGGAGATTGTGTGGAAACAAGGGCTGAACAGAACAAGCCAGGACCTCCCAGCGCAGCTGGTACCTAAGGGTCAACTCCACGAGGCCCCGACCCGTCGGTCTCGCCGTGCTCCCAGCTCTCGCGTGAACATACCCCGGGTCCTCAGGACCCGGATACAGAGCCTGGCGCCCTGGAGGCGTGGGACCGCGCCTGCGCAGTGTGAGGGATGAAGGGCTCGAGGCATTCTACAAGGGCTGTGACCACCCCCTTGGGCCCGGACCGGGACCACATGGACGTGACCATCCTGTTGGTCATCTGATGAGGTGCCCATGTGGCTTGGGTCTATAGCCCTGGAGCCATGGCCCAGTCCCAGCCCCGTGGTTCCACTCTGGGTAGCAGAGGCACCCCCTGCAGCCTGTCTCAGCTCCCCGCCTCACCGCGTTCCAGGGGCTTCGTGCCCTAGCCCTGTTTTCCCGCCATGGCCTTAACTGACCCTCAGGTTCCCCCTCCTCTAGCACAGGATGGCACCCACCACTCTCAGGATCATCTCCCCGAGCCAGAATAAGCTGGATCCTGGGGGGCGGGGAGTGGGGCGGGAAAGAAAGAAAAGTAATCCATATATTTGACCTGGAACTTTTATTCAGAATATATTAAAAGCAATTTTGTGAAGTCCATAATTGTAAAACAATATAATAAAAATGAGCAAAAGTTTTGGACACTTTGCAAGAGAAGAGATCCACATGCCCAATATGTACCTGAAAACATGCCTGACATCGTTATAAGGGAAATACATAAATTAAAACCACAATGAGATAATACCTACACACCCACTGGAATGTCTGTAATGAAGTCTGGCACACCAACCATTGGTGAGGATGCAGAGCAAATGAAATGTTCATACATTGCTGGTGGGAGTGAAACATGGAGAACATTTTGGCAGTTTCTTAGAAACTTAAATATATACTTATCATATGGCCCAGCAATTTCATTCCTAGATGTCTAAATGAAAACATATGTCTACATAAAGATTTACACACACAAACGTGCATAGTAGCATTATGCATAGTGGCCAAACACTGGAAGCAACACAAAAGCTCATCAATGGGTAAATGGATAAACAAAATGTGATTTATCCATACAACGGAATGCTGTTTGTCAATAAAACGTAACAAACTACCAATATCTCAGCAACAGTGATCAATCTCAAAAACACAGTGCTGACATAAAAAAAGAAAAAGAAAAAGAAAAAAATCTTGCCATTAGCAACGACGTGGATGGAACTAGAAGGTATTATGCTAAGCGAAATAAGTCAATCAGAGAAAGACAATTATCATACAATCTCACTGATACATGGAATCTGAGAAACAAGGCAGAGGATCATAGGGGAAGGCGGGCGGGGGGTGGGGAATGAAACAGGATGAAACCAGAGAGGGAGACAAACCATAAGAGACTCTTAATCTCAGGAAACAAACTGAGGGTTGCTGGAGTGGAGAGGGGTGGGAGGGATGGGTGGCTGGGTGATGGACTTTGGGAGGGTATGTACTATGGTGAGTGCTGTGAATAGTGTAAGACTGATGAATCACAGACCTGTACCCCTGAAACAAATAATACATTATATGTTAATTAAAAAAAAAAAAAAAACAACAGTGCTGAGCCGAAGAAGCTAGGCACAAAAGAGGACATACTATATGAATCCATTTGAATGAAACTCTAGAAATGGCAAATCTACCCTGAAGCGATTAAAGGCAGATCAGCAGCTGCCTGGGCTGGAGGATGATGAAAATATTCTGCATCCTGGTTGTGTTGGTCTTGTCAGGGATATATACATTTACAAAAGCTCATGTTCTATGCTTGAAATAGGTGAATTTTATTTTATGTAAATTACATCTCAGTAAAGTCAATTAACTATTAATTTTGTTAAGTCTCTTCTGAATCTTCCTTACAGAAAAATCAGAAGTAACATATGTAGATACTCTCCCCTCCAGAAGGTGAAGCTTAATCCCACCCCCACCTCCAGTAAGGTAAATAGAACTTAGTGACTTACTTTCAAAGAGTATAGAGTATGAAAAGGGAAAAATAACAACTTTATAGTGTAGAAACCTGACAAACTCTACCTTAACCGGGTGATTAAGGTTAACATTCCCAGTGATGTCATGTACATGGTCAGGTTCCCCCTCATATGATGTGAACAGAAGGCACTTCACCTTTGTGATATTCTTTCAAAAATCCTAGAACCCCAGTCTAATCATGAGAAAATAAGTCAGTCAAGCCCCAAATACAAAATACCCAACCAGTACCCTTCAAAACTGAAAAACAAGGAAAGGATGAGAAACTGTCACAGATCAGAGGAGACTAAGGAGATTGACAACTAAATGCATTGTTCTATCTTGTGCTGGATTCTGGAACAGCTAATGGACATTAGTGAAAAAATTATTGGTAAAATCCAGGTAAATCCTGGAGTTCAGCTAATAGTAATTATATTAATTTTCTATTACTTCATAATCAATTCCAAAAATATATCCCCTCACAGTTCTATGGATCAGAAGTCCTGGCACAGTGGGACTAAATCCCACCCTCAGGGACTTACAGAGCTGAAATCGGGGTATCAGCCAGGCTGTGCTCCTCTCTAGAGGCTCTGAGGAAGAATACACTTCACTTGGGTTGTTGGCCAAATTTATCTGTTGCATTTGTAGGACTGAGTTTCCCATTTACTTGCTGGCTGGGAGCTAGGGAACACTCTAAGGTCCTAAAGTTTCTCAGGGTCTTGCCTCACAGCACCCTCCATGTTCAGAGTTAGCAAGAGAATTTTGCTCCTGTCAAATCCCTCAGACTTTACCTCTGACTTCCCTGTCTCTGAGCTCTAGACCAAGATTTTAAGTGTTCATGTGATTAGATCAGGCCTACCCTGATAATTTCCCTTTCCTGAAGTCAACTGGTATGGATTGTTTTATTATTATTGTTATTATTATTATTATTATTTATTTGGTTTCTCAATTGCTACTGCAAAATCCCTCCATAGCAACACCTAGATTAGTATTTGATTGAATAACTAGGAGAAAGTATGTGTATACCGGGTAGAATCTTAGATTTTTTTTTTATTTATTTTGAGAGAGAAAGAGAGAGCACATGAGAGGGGGGAGGGCCAGAGGGAGAAGCAGGCTCCTCGCTGAGCAGGAAGCCTGATGCGGGACTCGATCCCGGGACTCCAGGATCATGACCTGAGCTGAAGGCAGTTGCTTAACCAACTGAGCCACCCAGGCGCCCCGGGTAGAATCTTAGAATGCTGTCTACCACAGTGATGTACCAATGCTGATTTCTTAGGTTTGACACAGTAATGTCAGATGATAACATTAGGGGAGGCTGGATGAGGGGTATATGGAAACTCACTGTACCATCTTTGCAACTTTTTAAAATCTAAAATTATTCCAAATAAAAAGCCAGTAAAAAAATAGTATAAAAATAGTATCCTCAAAAATCCTAGTTAAATGAAATGTGTCATTTCGGGCGCCTGGGTGGCTCAGTCGTTAAGTGTCCGCCTTCGGCTCAGGTCATGATCCCAGGGTCCTGGGATCAAGTCCCACATCGGGCTCCCTGCTCGGCGGGAGGTCTGCTTCTCCCTCTCCCACTCCCCCTGCTTGTGATCCTGCTCTCGCTGTCTCTCTCTCTGTCAAATAAATAAATAAAATCTTAAAAAAAAAAAAAAGAAATGTGTCACTTCTTGCCTGCTGGGACACAAACTGATAGAATTTCCATATTCAGCTACTATAAACAATAACAATGTATAGGATTGAGGAGCAATGAGGAACAGTAACAATCAAGGAAGCAGGAG
Source organism: Eumetopias jubatus (assembly GCF_037043125.1). NCBI lineage: Eukaryota > Metazoa > Chordata > Mammalia > Carnivora > Otariidae > Eumetopias > Eumetopias jubatus. The sequence goes on from NW_028274822.1 coordinate 13,217,953, forward strand.
AAGGAGGAAGAGGAAGAGAAAGAAGAAAAGGGGGAGAAACAGGAGGAGGGAGAAACATCAGCAGCAGCCTATATTTATTAAGCATTTAAATGCCAGGCATTTTCTTAAGTACTTGGTATAAACAATCTCATTTAATCTCTGAAACAACCAGATAGGGCATTATTTTACTGAGTAATCTCCCGATTTTACAGATGGGGAAATTGCAGTAGAGAAGGTTACGTGACTTGTTCAAAGTCACACAGTTAATAAGTGGTGGAGCTGGGAATCAAATTCAGTTAATCTGTCTTCTGAGTCCTCATTCAGAAGCATTTTCCTGGGGCGCCTGGAAAATGCAGTCAGTTAAGCATCTGACTCGGTTTTGGCTCTGGTTGGGTGGTGATCTCGGGTCATGATCTCGGATCGTGAGATCGAGTCCCACGTAGGGCTCCACACTGAGCACGGAGTCTGCTAAAGTTTCTCTCTCCCAATCCCTATGCCCCTCCCTGCCTCGTGCTCTCTCTCTCTAAAATAAATAAATAAATCTTTAAGAAAAAAAAAAAGAAGCATCTTCCCATTTGATCTCTCACAGTCCATGCATCTACAACATCAACCCACTCTTTCAGCCACCCTGCTCTTCCCTTGGAAACAGTTTCCAAAGAAGATAACATAGGCATTAATTTACATTTGACCCAAATACTTCTGTAAATGTGATCCATCTCCATGGAAGCCAAAAGGATGTAGTCCTGAGCTGCCTTTGCATAAGAGAATATTTGAAACTCTAGTCATCTTAGGTGTCTTTTTCCCTGTGCACAGAGCCCAGAGCTCATTCTGATGAGTTTGTGTTTATCTGTAAACACATTCTTATACCTAGAATTTGATCAATTGCAATTATATTTCCAATGAAATCTTACCAGCTTGCCTATTTTGAAGCAGATGTGAATTATCCAATTAATTCTGAGAACAAGAAGCAAAGGATTCACTTGAAAAAACAATTCTTTTTTTTATTTTTTTATTGTTATGTTAATCACCTTATATTACATCATTAGTTTTTGATGCAGTGTTCCATGATTCATTGGAAAAAACAATTCTTAAGTGGAAATTTTTTTAAGATTTAACTGAGGTTTTTTTCTCTTCCTATTTTCCCTGCAATAATAGATGGTTTTCTATCTAGGCAAGAATATCAGCCAAGACTTCTATTCGTTTACAATATGTCAGCTGTGCCATTGGCATGCCCACTATCTGCAGCAGATGAAAATATTTTTAATCAACTCCTCAAAACAACTAGGACTTCAGGCATCTCCCAAAACACTGGTTCCAACTTGCCTGCTATTTTTCAAATTTTTGTCTAAGGAGATCACAGATTTCTCAGGATTCTTCAGGTACCCAGTAACAAAACTCAGGGTTTTTTTTTTCCTTTTTTGGTGGAACTGTGAAAAAAAAGTGGATCAAGTTATCTCTCCATAGATACATGATAGGTAGGTAGGTAGGTAGATGATAGATACCTCTATTTTTCAGATCACTTGTTCTCCGTATTGATCTCATCCTCCCCCACTATATAAAAGAGAGCTTCCTACATCATGAGAAGACTAGCATTTGACTTGGGCTATTACCTAGATTATCCTCTTCCAGCTAGTCACCCCCAAGAGAACTTCTCTCCCCCCATCTTTATATGAAGTCCCAGGCCACCTTCCCACCCCTAACACAGATTACTGTAGCTAAAAGATGAGTTATAATGATTGGCTAAGTCTTTCAAGGGCCTTTAGTACTGTGGTTACTTGGTGCTAATGGTTAGCAACCTTACCCAGATTGGCACCAGAGAGGGCTTAACCAGCAGCTCCTCAGCTGTTTGCCAAATAGGATGTTGCTCAACTGTGTCACTTGTCTTTTTTTTTTCCTCCCCAAGGTCGTCTACTTGTAGACATGCCCAGCTCCATTGAAGACACTTGTAAAACCAAAAAAAGAGATCCTGAACATTTCGTCAAGGATGTATGGAGTAAAGAGGCCCCACAACTGTAGCTGGTGGGCAAGCACCAATCAAGACCCTAAACCACAACTATGGTTAGTGATATCTCTGTCATATCTGTTTCCCTATCAGCACACCCCTACTTGCATTTTGAGCCACTGTACTTCTTCCTAAAGCTTTATTATTCATAACTTAGATAAATCACCTCTCTTTCTGCCTTGCCTTTTTAAGTATACTTCAGTTTATTTAGTGGCCATCAGGTGGTGGTTGAAAGGAGCAGAGCTGGTTTAGCCTTCTCATACTAAGCCTTAAGAAGGTATCTGGTCCCAAATGCTCAGAGATTTCGTGAATATGGATTTCTCATTCTTCAACTGATACAGTTCTTCTGCACTAGAAAAAGTATCACTCAACAAAACGTCCATTAACACTCCACCCCCTTTTAAATTCCTTTAAACATCTTATATTCATGCTTCTTTTTATTCTTTATTTTATTTTTAATAAAAATTGTATACATTTAAGGTATACAACATAATTTGATACACAAATTAAGAAAATAATTCCATTCACAATAGCATCAAGAATTGTCTAAATTCCGTGAAAAAAAGATGTGTACACTTGAATCTATCAAATATTGCTGAAAGAAATGAAATTACTAAATAAATGGAGAGACATTTGATGTTCATGGATTGGAAAACTCAATATTGAGCAAATTGGTCCATAAGTTTAATGCCATTCCTATCAAAATCCCAATAGCTTTTTAAATAAATTGACAAGCTGATTCTAAATTTTATATGAAAATGCAGAAGACCTAGTATAACCAAAACAATTCTGAAGAGAACAAAGTACTTACTCCCTGATTACAAAATTACAGTAATCAAGACATTGTGGTATTGTCATTATTGGCATATAGTTCAATAGAACAAAATTGGGACCCCGGACATAAAACCTTATATTTATGGTTAATTAATTTTTATAAAGGTATCAAGACAATTCAGTGCAGAAATTTTGTCTTTCTAATAAATGATATGGTGATAATTATATATCCATAGTCAAAAAAATCATAACTTAGACCCTTAACCTTCCCCCCCATTCACACACACACAAATGGACCATGGATTTAAATGGAAGGGTTATAAAGGAGCTGGAGAAAGAACAGCAAATAAAGCCTAAACCCAGCAGGAGAAGAGAAATAATAAAGATCAGAACAGAAATCAATGAAATAGAAACCAAAAGAACAGTAGAACAGATCAACGAAACTAGGAGCTGGTTCTTTGAAAGAATGAACAAGATTGATAAACCCCTGGCCAGACTTATCAAAAAGAAAAGAGAAATGACCCAAATCAACAAAATCATGAATGAAAGAGCAGAGATCACAACCAACACCAAAGAAATACAAACAGTTATAAGAACATATTATAAGCAACTCTATGCCAGCAAATTAGATAACCTGGAAGAAATGGGTGCATCCCTAGAGATGTATCGACTACCAAAATTGAACCAGGAAGAAATAGAAAACCTGAACAGACCTATAACCACTAAGGAAATTGAAGCAGTCATCAAAAATCTCCCAAGAAACAAAAGCCCAGGGCCAGATGGCTTCCCAGGGGAATTCTATCAGACATTTAAAGAAGAATTAATACCTATTCTCCTGAAACCGTTCCAAAAAATGGAAATGGAAGGAAAACTTCCAAACTCATTTTATGAGGCCACCATTACCTTGATCCCAAAACCAGACAAAGACCCCATCAAAAAGGAGAATTACAGACCAATATCCTTGATGAACATGGATGCAAAAATTCTCACCAAAATACTAGCCAACAGGATCAAACAGGACATTAAAAGGATTATTCACCACGACCAAGTGGGATTTATCCCTGGGATGCAAGGTTGGTTCAACATCCACAAATCAATCAACATGATACAATACATTAACAAAAGAAAGAACAAGAATCATACAATCCTCTCAATAGATGCAGAAAAAGCATTTGACAAAGTACAGCATCCTTTCTTGATCAAAACTCTTCAGAGTATAGGGATAAGAGGGTATATACCTCAATATCATAAAAGCCATCTATGAAAAAACTACAGCCAATATCATTCTCAATGGGGAAAAGCTGAGAGCTTTTCCCCTAAGGTCGGGAACGCGGCAGGGATGTCCACTATCACCACTGCTATTCAACATAGTATTAGAAGTCCTAGCCACAGCAATCAGACAACAAAAAGAAATCAAAGGCATCCAAATCGGCAAAGAGGAAGTCAAACTCTCACTCTTTGCAGATGATATGATACTGTATGTGGAAAACCCAAAAGACTCCACCCCAAAACTGCTAGAACTCATACAAGAATTCAGTAAAGTGGCAGGATATAAAATCAATGCACAGAAATCAGTGGCATTCCTATACACCAACAACAAGACAGAAGAGAGACAAATCAAGGAGTCGATCCCATTTACAATTGCCAAAACCATCAGATACCTAGGAATAAATTTAACCAAAGAGGCAAAGGATCTGTACTCAGAAAACTCTAAAATACTCATAAAAGAAATTGAAGAAGACACAAAGAAATGGAAAAACGTTCCATGCTCATGGATTGGAAGAACAAACATTGTGAAGATGTCAATGCTACCTAGAGCAATCTACACTTTTAATGCAATCCCCATCAAAATACCATCCACTTTTTTCAAAGAAATGGAACAAATAATCCTAAAATTTGTATGGAACCAGAAAAGACCCCGAATACCCAGAGGAATGTTGGAAAAGAAAAGCAAAGCTGGCGGCATCGCAATTCCGGACTTCCAGCTCTATTACAAAGCTGTCATCATGAAGACAGTATGGTACTGGCACAAAAACAGACACATAGATCAATGGAACAGAATCGAGAGCCCAGAAATGGACCCTCAACTCTATGGTCAACTCATCTTTGACAAAGCAGGAAAGAATGTCCAATGGAAAAAAGACAGTCTCTTCAACAAATGGTGTTGGGAAAATTGGACAGCCACATGCAGAAGAATGAAACTGGACCATTTCCTTACACCACACACAAAAATAGACTCCAAATGGTTGAAAGACCTAAACGTGAGACAGGAGTCCATCAAAATCCTAAAGGAGAACACAGGGAGCAACCTCTTCGACCTCAGCCGCAGCAACTTCTTCCTAGAAACATCGCCAAAGGCAAGGGAAGCCAGGGCAAAAATGAACTATTGGGATTTCATCAAGATAAAAAGTTTCTTTTGCACAGCAAAAGAAACAGTCCACAAAACCAAAAGACAACCGACAGAATGGGAGAAAATATTTGCAAATGACATATCAGATAAAGGGCTAGTGTCCAAAATCTATAAAGAACTTATCAAACTCAACACCCAAAGAACAAATAATCCAATCAAGAAATGGGCAGAAGACATAAACAGACATTTTTCCAAAGAAGACATCCAAATGGCCAACAGACACATGAAAAAGTGCTCAACATCGCTCGGCATCAGGGAAATCCAAATCAAAACCTCAATGAGACACCACCTCACACCAGTCAGAATGGCTAAAATTAACAAGTCAGGAAATGACAGATGTTGGCGGGGATGCGGAGAAAGGGGAACCCTCCTACACTGTTGGTGGGAATGCAAGCTGGTGCAACCACTCTGGAAAACAGTATGGAGGTTCCTCAAAGCGTTGAAAATAGAGCTACCATACGATCCAGCAATTGCACTACTGGGTATTTACCCCAAAGATACAAATGTAGGGATCCAAAGGGGTATGTGCACCCCAATGTCTATAGCAGCAATGTCCACAATAGCCAAACTGTGGAAAGAGCCAAGATGTCCATCGACAGATGAATGGATAAAGAATAGGTGGTATATATACACAATGGAATATTATGCAGCCATCAAAAGGAATGAGATCTTGCCATTTGCAACGACGTGGATGGAACTGGAGGGTGTTATGCTGAGTGAAATAAGTCAATCAGAGAAAGACATGTATCATATGACCTCACTGATATGAGGAATTCTTAATCTCAGGAAACAAACTGAGGGTGGCTGGAGTGGTGGGGGGTGGGAGGGATGGGGTGGCTGGGTGATAGGCATTGGGGAGGGTATGTGCTATGGTGAGCACTGTGACTTGTGCAAGACTGTTGAATCACAGATCTGTACTTCTGAAACAAATAATGCAAGATATGTTAAGAAAAAAGAAAAAGAAGTAGATAGCAGGAGGGGAAGAATGAAGGGGAGTAAGTCGGAGGGGGAGACGAACCATGAGAGACAATGGACTCTGAAAAACAAACTGAGGGTTCTAGAGGGGAGGGGGGCGGGGGGACGGGTTAGCCTGATGATGGGTATTAAGGAGGGCACATTCTGCGTGGAGCATGGGTGTTATGCACAAACAATGAATCATGGAACACTACATCAAGAACTAATGATGTAATGTATGGTGATTAACATAACAATAAAAAATTTTAAAAATTAAAAATAAAAAAAATAAATGGAAGGGTTAAAACTGTGAAACTTCTAGAAGAAAACAGGTGGAAATCTTTGTAAACTTGATTTAGGGAAAGAGTTCTCAAACACACCAAAAGCATTATCCTTCAAAGATAATATTGATTTGTTAGACTCTACTTGCACTTCAAAAGACACCATTAAACTATGAGATATTATTTTACAACCATAGGACAGCTAAAATTTTAAAAACAGGCTATACCAAGTATTGGCAAGGATGAGGAGAAATTGGTACCCTCATACATTGCTATGGGATTGTAAAATGGTTGCAGCTACTCTGGGAAACAATTTGGCTGTTCCTCAAAATGACAAACATAAAGACACCATATGACCCAGCAATCCCATTCATTGGTATATACCAAGAGAAATGGAAATATATGTCCACACAAGGCTTGTATACAAAATGTTCATAGCAGCATTATTCATAAAAGCCAAAAAGTAGAAACAATATAAATGTTCATCAGTTGATGAATGAATAAACAAAATCTGAAATACCCATGTAATAGAATATTACTCAGCCATAAAAAGAGCGAAGTATTGATTTATGCTATAACTTGGATGAACCTTGATAACATTATGCCAAGTGAAAGAAGTCAGATGCAAAAAACTACATATTTTATTATTCCATTTATATGAAATGTCAAAGAAAATTTTATAAAGACAGAAAACAAATCAATAGTTGCCTGGGACTGGGGGGTGAGAACAGACATAAGGAAAACATTTTAGGATGATGGAAGTGTTCCAAAACTGGATTATGGTGATAGATGCCGAACTGTAGAAATTTAACAAAAATCATTGAATTGTAAATTTACAATGTGTAAATTTTATGGTAGGTAAATTATAGCTCAAAGGAGCTGTTAAAAAATAAGTCAGCAATGGGATCTTGTTAAAAACTGAAAAAATAAAACTGGATAGGCCCATAATAAAGAGCACTGGCAATAGATTGAGAGCCTCTCAAACAGCATCTTCAAGAAAATACTCTTTTGTAGTGCCCACAGCTCACTTGCAAAATAACCAGAAATACGTAAATGGGCAAAAAAGAAAGAAAACACTCTTTTAAAAGTCATTCCAGATATTTACTGTCATTTTAAAAAGTGACAGGGTACAAATAGTGATCAGCTACAATATTTAGCTTCTCAAAATCACATTTGTTCCACAATATCAAAATGCTTACACAACTGACAACAGATAAGATACTTCATTAGAAGAGAGGGTGAAAATATGGGAATCCTCTTTGTCTGATACCTGCTTTATTTTGTTCTGACTTTAAGCTTTAATTTATGTTTTGCTAATGTGCGTCTAAATTTTGTGCAGTTGGCCACACTCTCTTCTGAGAAAGAAAAACATAACATGTGAATTGAGTAAATTACTGTTTTATTTTATTTGTGTATTATGTCACACTATTAGAACTAGAGCAACTCCCAGAAACACTAATCTATAGTCTTTACTGAAGAGTCCGTTTCTTGCCATCAGTGCACAAAACTACAAGAAGTTGATTTACTTTCAGAAGAAATCAACAGGAGATTACTAATGAGCCTTGATTTAACTCACTTTATATGTGGCACAAACAAAAGGACATTTCACTTTGAAGGAGAATTATAAACACAACACCCCCTATTACCGTCATTAAATCATCGATTTTGATGGTAAGATTGGAATGCAAGCAAGTAAAACAATTTTTTTTCAAAGGCTGGGCTCTTTCCATAGTCTTAATAATACTCCAACACTGGTTTTCTGCAATGACTATCCTAAGGAGAAGAAAATCTACCAAAGAAGAGGATGCTGTTGGACTCCTGGTGCTTGATGAAGAACAGGAAAGGGTGATTGCAGTGAAAATGTTCACAACCCGGGGCTGAGGTGAGGGCAAAGCCCACACTGGTGGCTGCCGAAGACTCAGTGCCTTCCTCGGTTACCACCACGAAGGACCTGTGCAGGAACTTGTGCGCATGCAGCCTGGAGGGTGAGGGCAGCCCGGGAGAGTCAGCTCTGCACACGCTGAAGGCTTCTCCCATCCCCATGGCCGCCAAGACAGCCTCCAGATCGTAACCGTCCTCCACTTCCAACCGCGGCAAGTGCAAAGTCACGTTCCTTTCTTCCATGTGCCCTGGGCTCGTCCACTCTATTAGTTTTTCTGGAGTTATTTGACCTATAACCTATTAAGAAAGAAAAGGAGGGGAAGGCGGCATGGTTAGCAATACAAAGTTGAAACACTGTAACACTGATTTGTATCAATTAGAAAATATTTATTTTAATAATGAATAAAAGTAGAAATTTTATTTCACTAGACTCTTGTCTTTATATAGCAGGCACTTGTCTTTTACTTCTTTATTTAAATTATCTGTGTATATGGGAAAACTCAATAGTATTAAATGAATCTTTAAAGATGAGAAATAAGCTCTTATTCTATCCATCTAATACATACCATTTTTTACTATTCCCCTATAGTCTTTTATGAATATGTGATATATAATTTATATATATTAAGTTGTATATTTATATGAATTATATATAATTAAAATGCTATAATTTATATTATATAATATATATATTTACATAGTTGCAGTCACAGTGAATGTCCATGTTACTTGTTTTAATGTAAACTTTTTCACAAGTCTGTATCTCTCCTGAATATCTTCAAACCGATAGATAATAAGTCCATCGAGCTGATAAATTTTGCCAAATATTCATCCATTCACTTTACAGTCATCTCGTGGTATCCAGCATGATAGATGCTGATAGATAATGTGGATCCCAAAATAACAATTACGATGATGATGATGAATTTCAAACTAGGTATCCTAGTGTATTTAATGCAGAAATCATTGATTTCACTCAGAAAGGCAATTTTTTTCTTTTGAATTATTTCTCTAAGGCAATCTCCACAACTGGGATTTGGGGGTCAGAGTATGAATACTCTTAAAGCTTTCACACATATCGCCATTTTGCTGTCCCAAAGTTTCCCAACGTATAATGCTACTAGAGATGATTCACAGCAGCAGAACACAATCTAGTATTATAATAATATAGTATCTATCATTTACTGAGTACTTCCATGTACTGGATCCATTCTAGGAGATATCTTAGTCTAAGTTTAAATCAAAGGGACTAAGTCAAGGGGTTCAAGATTAAAGGTCTTATGGATTTGGGATGATTATTATGTGTCAGTGCAGGTTCATCCTTGCTTAAAAAAAAAAAAAAATTACCATTCTGGTAAGTGATGTTGATTATGAGGGAAGGTGTGTATGTGTAGGGCCAGGGGATACATGGGAAATCTCTGTACCTTTCTCTCAATTTTGCTGTAAACCTAAAACTGCTCCAAAAAAAAAAAAATAAAATCTTTAAAAAGAAATTAAAGGCCCAAGAAAGAAATTCAGGAGGTCTAATAGCCTGCTGAACAGGATGCAAAATTTGCTGTATGTGCAAATGCAATTTTCTGGGAAAAAGAAATAGAGATCAACCATAGAGATCATACCGTTTCTCAGAATGGTGGCTGATCTTTAGAACTCCCATATGACATTAAATGTTCATTTTAGCTCATCCCCAAATATTTTAGTTATTGGTTGTTTTCAATAAACTTGATATCATCTAATGTTCCTCTTTAGACATCCATCTATAGCTGCTGCACAGAACGAGAAGTATTTTCTGCTTGGCACTGCCAGACACCAGCTCCCTAACAGAAGCCCTGTTTCCAGGCATACCCAGAAACAAGCTTTGGGATGCAGAGCCTCAGGAAATGAAAGCAAGATGGGGGGAGATGCAAGGTTTTACCTTCTCCAGACCATCTATGTCATTGGGCAGCAACACAAACATGCTTAGATCGTTGTTCTTATATGGAATCCCCAGGATTTGGGCTTGCAAGTCCTCCAGGAAAGTGAAGCTAAAGGAATGGCACTGTGTCATCATTGGCACAGATTTGCTTGTACTCTGCAACAAAGTACCAGAGCATGCCATGTCAAAAGAGGCATAAGACAACCAAGTTAGCTCACCAAAGTAATTAGCTCCACACAAAATAATGCTAAAGATTAGAGCCTCAAAGTCAACTTTGCTATCTACCATGGACATTTGCTCAAATATGACTTTAGATTTTACATTCCATGTGTAATCACATCACATAAATAAATTAAGGACCATACCTTATTCAGCCAAAATTCCTCCTCCTTGGTATTTTCTTTCTTAAATTCCCTGTCCCATTGCCCTTTAAAATAAACTATGTTCACCAGCACCAGCTTGGTGAAGCTGTTTAGAGAATCATCTGGAAACAGGTCCTTGATTTTTTCTGCAAACGAACAACAACAACAAAATTGGCCCATCTTCAAAACCACAAGTGCTATGCATGGCAGATATGATGCAGATGGACTTGACTCATCATTAAAAACTCAGCCAGGTCAGCACCTGAATGCCTTGCCGACAAAAGGTTTGCTGGCAGAATCGTAGGGAGGTTCTCACTTTGCCCATCGCCTATTTATCCCATTGGATAAATTGAGGTGTGATGGTTAAGAGTTCAAGCACTGAGATCAGATTGCCTCTGTGAGCATCCAGTTTTGCCTCTTACGGGTTGAGGAATCTCGGGCAAGTTATTTAAGCTTGCTGTGCCTCAGTTTCCAAATCTGTAAAACAGGAATAAAACCTGCCTCATAGACTTATTGCAAGGAGTAGATGACTTAATATGTATAAAACACTTATAATGTTACCTGGCTCAAAAGAAGCATTCAGTAAGTGTTAGCTGTTATTATTTTTACCCATTTGATATAGTTACCACCCAAAACTTAGTGATTTTTATATTATCGGAAAAGGAGCTAATGTTTTTGTCTCTGGGTTTAGCCTATCCCACACTGAATACTGCCTTCAATCAGCCCTTTGATAGGCCCTCTTTTTTCCTGCTCTTCCAAATTTTATTTCATTTTTTGGACTAAGTACGAAGACCAAAAAATGCACTGTGAAATAATAATGTCTTCCTGACAAGTGGAATTTAAAAAAAATTATTTCTGAAACTCTAACACTAAAGTATCAGCTTTTGCTCCCCAAAGCATATTTCCATATTAATAGTCCTGTCTGGTATTTCCTGTGCGTTTGCCTCCTACTAAGGGATAAGGAGGGAGGATGAAGTGAGGGCTCTGTCAAGTTCTCTGCTGTGGATGGGGCTGAAAGTTGTAATCACCCCTGCATGACACTCGAGTGGAGATGAAGCCTGGGCAGCCCCAGCTGTATGTAGTAAAGCAGGTCTTAATGGGAGGAGACTGAATGTTTCTCACTTGACAAAGAGAAAGGAACCACTGTGACATTTCCACTTATGGACCCAGACTCAGAAAGGAAGGATCTGATATAAAGGAAAAGATGTGAACCCAACAGAGACATTAGTCCAGTTTTAGGAGCCTCAAAGATATCGCAAACCACAGTCATGTGCAAGTCAGTCTCCACTATGTTTTTCCACGAAGTTGGCTTCCTGTGGTCCCTCTCTGGTGCCCCTTGGCTCTCTACCATTTGCTGAGACCATTCCACCATCTGTAGTGTCTTTTCCCACTCCTCATGCCCAGTGCTGCCCTCTAACCCTGAAAACTTTATCTCAGGTCCACACCCCCCAAAAGCTTGTGCACCCTGGTCCCACATGCAGTGTCAAGCTCAGGTCTTCTCTCAGAGCAGGTACTCAAGAAGTGTTTTGTGTTAAATGACCGATCCATACTCTACCATTTGTTTGGCTCTCGACCCAGGAATTAATCTTCTTTCGACTTTCATCTGCTGCGTTTACAAAATCAACAGGTTCCAGAGAAGCATGGTAATATTTTTCCACAAAATCTAAGTATTTCTTTAGAAGGAACAGAGAAGGAATAGAAAAAGGATGAAAATTCAATCTATCCGTTTCCTACATCTCTAAATAAATGTGTATCTACATTAAGATGACTAACACTGTTAGCAGGGAATTTTAGGACCTGGGCAAATCACTTTGAGTACTTCCATGCACATTTTTTGCAGGTGCGATAGGGTTAAGGCAAAACTCGGAATTAAACCACCAAAATTAAAAAGAAGCTCCCAAAGGTCTGGATGTCTGGAGGACAGGCAGGGTAACACACCCTGTGATGCGGGCTGAGCCAGAGAGTCAGCTTAGGCAGCATGCCTCCAGGACCCACAGTCCTAAAAGGGCCTTTGGCCATTCATGAATACCACTCACAGATGTGGTGGACTCAGCAAAACTTACTTGAAGGAAGAGGTATGTCTTTTCTCCAAATAGCCTGTTGGCTATTTTTAGTTCATAATCATTAGTGGGTTTGCCTATCTCATCCAAAACCTCTTGGAATTGGTGATGTATCTCTTCTGTCTTGTCAATCTTCAAAATCAAAACAAGATATGTGTTTTATATATATATATATATAAATATATATAATGTGCTGTATTCTTACAATAAAGTAAGCTTAAGAAAAGAAAATGTTATTAGGAAAATCATAAGGAAGAGAAAATACATTTACAGTACTGTGTTCTATTTATCCAAAGAAAATCCTCATCTAAGTGGACCTGTGCCATTCAACCCCATGTTACTCAAGTGTCAACTGCGCATGAATATCAATGACTGGGGATTTCAAGGCCAGTGGGGTCAGGTCCCACTCTCTCTGTACAACAGTATGAAATGGGCCAATGTACACTGCTAAGTGGAATAGTTATTGGTATAATCCCTTTGGCAAACAATTTAATATTTAATGAAGTCAAACATACATAAGCCCTACCTCCCAGATATATACTATAGACAAGTAATGTCCCATAGAAATGTAATGCATGTGAACCACATATATATAATCTTAAATTTTCTAGTAACTACATTCTTAAAAGTAAAAAGAAATAGATGAAATCAAATTTAATATTATATTTTACCAAACCAAATCTATCTAAAACATCATTTTAATATAACTATAATACATAACTATATATTAAGTATTATAAATCATTTCAAAAATAATATATAAAAATTAACAAGATATTTTACATCTGTGACATTAAAAAAAATGTATATTCAGCTTCTTTCTCCAATTCCTAACAGAGCTCGTAAGCCTTGTAATTTCCTGAGTGATAGGGGTACCAGGAGCATCTTTTGTTTTAATATTTGCTCTTTGATCCCAGTTCCTAACACAGAACTCCTAAATCCCTTGGAATTTCCTGGTATAGGAGCATCTTTTGTTCTAATGAAACAACTCTTGGTGGGATCCTGAACAGCTTCAAGGTGGGGGCTGGTCTCCGGAAAAGACCAAACCATAATTAGAAGCTTAGAATTTTCAGCCCCATCTCCCATCCTCCAGGGAAAGGAGAGGGGCTGGAGATAGAGCTAATAGTTGATAATGCCTATATGATAAAGCTTTCATAAAATTCCCTGAACTACAGTGTTTAACGAGCTTCTGGGTTGGTGAACACATCCATGTGCTGGGGGGTTGGTGCACTCCAAAGTCCACAGTGACAGAAGCTCTTGCTCTTGGGACAATTTGGGACCTCACCCTATATATCTCTTCATCTGGCTGTTCATTTGCATCCTTTACAGTAAAGTAGTGTTTCCCTGAGTTCTGTGGGCCATTATAGCAAATTATCAAAACTAAGTAGGAGGTAATGGGATCCTCTGATTTGTAGCCAAGCTGGACAGAAGTGTGGGTGATCTGGGAACTCACTTCCTTGCAATTGGCATCTGAAGTAGGGCAAGTCTCATGGAATGGAGCCCTTAATGTTTGGGGTCTGCTCGGACTCCAGGCAGTTAATGTCACAATTGTTTAACATGAGGGGAAAAAACCCACATTTGGTGTCGGAAGTGTTGTGAGTAGTAAAGCAGTTTTCCTTCAACAAATCTTGAAATCATCAAGACCTCATACTAAAATCTTGAAATTCAGTTTTTAAAAGCAAGGTTCAGAATACTCTGAATTCATGTGATAATCAAATGTACATCTGGCTTGTCTTTGGGCAGCTCATTCTACTCATCTGTTTTCTCATCAATTAAGAAAGGAGATGAGGGGCACCTGGGTGGCTCAGTCGGTTAAGCAGCCGCCTTCGGCTCAGGTCATGATCCCAGGGTCCTGAGATTGAGTCCCACGTCAGGTTCCCTGCTCAGCGGAGAGCCTGCTTCTCCCTCTCCCTCTGCCTGCCTCTCTGCCTACTTGTGCTCTCTATCTCTCTGTCAAATAAACAAATAAAATCTTAAAAAAAGAGAGAGAGATTAGAGTAGATGGCCTCCAAGACAGTCCCCAGTCCTAATATTCTTTCAGTCAGTAATTCCATTCTTTTTTGTACCTCTGTGACTCACAGAAAAGTCCTGAGGTATGGACAGAGTTGCTATGCAGAGCCATACAGGTTGTGTCCTGCACAAAGCTGAAATTCAACCCTCATCCCCATCACCAAGCCAGGAGTGGGCACCTGTCCAAAGGGGTGTCCTTTTTTCTAATTCCCACAAAGATTCTGTACAGGCTACTATGCTTGGGAGGGAGAAAGCTCTGAAAGCAATTGTGCTCCTTGACTGAGTGGACAGTGGAGGAGCTGTCTGACCCAATTCTATTGTACAAACTTCATAAGGAAGCCTGACTCTCCACATACACCGCTGACCCAACCAGACAGCCTGGCCATGTGGGATTGTGAAATGAACAGCTCGTATTGCTGGGTGATTGGAGCCATGATTTTATGAGCGTCTGGGACTGAGCTATGACTACTGTCAGGCAGATGTGCCCCTCCTGAGAGTTCTAACCATCTCCAGATGCTAGCCCTGACCCATGAACTTCCCCACATTTGAGCAGATTGTCCTTTATGTAAGGGATACTACAACCCTAGAGCTGGAAGAGACCCTAAGAAGTCAGTGGTCCTGTGCTAATATATTTTTAAAATAAAATATCAGGAAGGGGGCTTAAAATAAAAATAGAACATAGTAATAGTATTGCCTACTACCACCGCCGTTATTACTGGGTGAGTCACCAATGTGTTCCAGATGCCCCACTGGACACTTCATGGAGGCTCAAAGAAAATAACTTGCCCAAAGTCGCATGGCTGTTAAGTGACTGAGTCAGGATTTGAACTCAAATCTGTTTAACTCCTAAACCCATTCACTCTGCCACAGGGACTTTGCAGTCCATGGGCACTTACATCAGAGTGGTCAATGTGCTTTAAAGTTAAAGTCTTCTCAGGGCATATAGGAGGCTCAGTCGGTTGAGCGTCTGACCCTTGGTTTCAGCTCGGGTCATGATCTCAGAATCCTGAGATCATGCCCCGCTTGCGGGGTTCTTTCTTTCCCTCTCCCTCTCCCCTGGCTCGTGCTCTCTCTCCCCTTCTCTAAAGTAAATAAATACATTTTTTTTGAAAAGTCTCCTCTTAATATTAAGGGTTTATTATTATATAATACTAGCAACCCTCCTTGGCTGCAGGGATTGCAATTGCCTAAAAATAAGTATGAACTATTAACTCTCCTACACATTTTCCCAGGGAGCCCACGTCAACAAAGCAGCCATCCTGAAGGTTGCAACACCTGTCTCCTCACCATTTTTTCCTCGGTCTTGATTCTTGAGCTCTCTGCATCTTTTTCAGAGAAAAGCTTCTGGAAGGGACAGAAAATAGTGTGGTTGTGGTCAGAATAGAGAAACCCTCACACAGAATCAGTAAAATGCTTAAGAAATCTCAGTGGTAAACAGGTAACATGTCTCTCCTTTGCAAAATCACACAAAGGTCTCAACTGCCCATTGATCTCACCTACAGTGGTTTAGCCATTCATGTATTGATCTTTGATGTGTCATTTATAGCCTCTTAGGGATTTCACAACTTCTTCCAGTAGGTTCTGTTCTTCATGCTTTATCTTTAATTATGAGGTTAATGACTTTGGACAAGGCTGCTCAGCCCCCGCTCAAAGGAATTTCAAGCACCAAGAAGCAGATGGCATGGCGATATTTGGAAAATGAGGAGGACGTACCTGACAGATCTGAAATTCCTCTGTGTCTTCATACACATTCTCTGTTTCCCAGCCCCATTTCAAGGTAATGCTGGAGGGCAGCCCCCAGAGATGAGCCCATGCTGGACAGCAACAGGAGGCTCCTTACCTTCTGTAACTGGACCGCGGTGGCTCCTCGGGCCTCCAGGACGAGCATGCCAATGGCAGCTGAAATGCCCACGGGGGAAAAGAAGATGTTGCCATCATGCATTTTATTCAGCTTTTGGAAGAGATTAAACCCAAACTGAGTGTATGCTGCACCAGGTGAATCCATGAAGATTCCAGCAAGATCTAGAACAACAACAACAATCAAAACCAAACGAGAACATTTCACTTGTTTGAATTGCTTTATGTCACAGGAGCCCTTCTGCTTCTCTTCCTCTCCCTGCATTGATTCAGAAAATAGAGATTTTCACCCTCCCAGGGAAAACTCACTGCTGTCTGCTTCTCCCCCTTCTCTTGGCCTTCTCTGGACAGAAGATGTGAATCAATCCAGCAGCATACAGTGTTTCTGTTCTCATTTCCCCAGGCAGTGGGGTTAATGCCTAAATGGTTTCCTTCTCTCTTGTTCTCTGCCAGAGCCTGCCTATATCTGCACTCTGCCTCCTGCTGTGCCAATCTCTGCGCCCACCTCCCCGCCACCCCCTCCGGCAGGCCCAGCCCTTGCCTGTTCCTGTCTAGCTGTCCAGCTGCTGGCCCATGATCAGGCCAGTGGAAGGCCTAGGAATCCCTGCTGACCTCAGGTCCAAGCAGTGTTCTCCAATCCAGCCTTAAAATAATAAAGCCAACAGCTGCTCCTTCTCTGATACTTTCTATTTCTCAAGATCTCGTGCAGAGAGTGGCAGGATACATTAATTCTCTTAAACCCCGATCCCTAACTGCATGAAAATTTGACTCTGGGCTGAATTTTCCCTGAAGGGCAAAGATATGTCTCTTTGCCATGGATTATTAAGTAGGGGCGAGAGTGTTTTCTTTTCTATACTTCTCTATATTGTTTCAGGCTCATACCATGAGTTCATGTTACTTTTGTTATCTCACACAAAAAGAAATAATTTTTAAGAGCAATTAATATTTACCAAAATAAGCTAAGACACATTTTATATTTTCCTCCCCAGCAGCTATGTTATAACTAGTTTATAAAGGTTTCCAGAAAAATCCTAAAACAAGAATGAGATTAATTAATGCAGAATAAAATTTTCTGCAAGCCTAAATACTTTGAAGGGGTTTGGCCATCAAGGGCCCATCCCTGCTAAGGCATTCTACATCTGCTGTTAAAACTTCCATTTCAACCCCAAGTTGCCTTGCAGGGATTCCTTGCAAGTTAACTGAGAAATAAAATGAATCAAATTACTGTCAAACAAGATGATGATACATTGTCACTACATGGCTGTGTAGGCTCTGTATTAAATAAAACCAGCCCAACAAAAACTATGCATAACAAAAGTACTTCTTTCAAATAAACAAACATCAGTGTTCTTAAAAAACAGAAGTCTTAAGTTGAAGCCGAAGAAAGAACTTACCTGGTTTTTGGAGAGACGGAGGTGGCTGAGCAAAGAACCAGGAAGCATGTGTAACATGAGTTGTTGAGATCTTTAATTTATAGCGCTCTCTCCGCCTCTCCCTAGTCATTATCGTTGCATTTCCAGTGAAACAACCTTTGGTTTCTCAATGACTATTTCCCTAATAAAAATTAACATGCAAGGTTTTTGACAAAACTGAGGATTGGGTTTCCTATTTCTTCCACTCATGGCCATGAAGTTATGCACTTGTTGTCAGTAATTGTTCTGTGAACTCAAAAAGGGTGCACCTTACGACATAGAGGAATAGAGTTTAAATTCTAACTTCTCCAAAATCCCTTACAAAGGATTTTGGAGGCCCAAGCATAAAGAGACAAAAATCAACCAGACAGGAAAATAAGACTTGAGGAGCTCAACCCAGGACCCAAATGGCTGAGTCAAATGAATTTTGACCCAGTGGAGAGACTGTGAAAGGTCTTCATCCTCAATGATCTTGAGGATCCTCTGGAAAGAATTGTTCAGAACACTGTTTCTCCATCTTAGATACAAACAAAAACGATGCCCAGACAACTTAAGCAAGCATTTTCTAGGATAAGAATCAGACATCAGAATTTTTATCACCCCAGGTGATTATGATGTGCAGCCAAGGTTGGAAATCACTGGCTTATAGGCTGACGAAGATCTGATTTAATGAATACTTTACTTACCATGGATGTGCAGGGTTGTGTCCTGACAAGCCCAGTCTCTGCAATAAAGTAAACTTAGCAGTTGCATTATTTTGAGATGTCAAATGCAAAGAAGAATGAAAGAAAACTATCTTGCTAGAAAAGAAGCAGAAAAAGTAGTGAGACACACACACACACACACACACACACACACACCCCACTCTTGTTCTCAAGCATTCTTTCCATGAATTATGAAGTCCCTCATTTTAGTTGACTCTGTAAACATTTGGTGAATGTCTACTATGTACCAAACACTGGGCTAAGGACCAATAATTCATAAACATCCAACAAGCTCACTGATTTCAGGAAAACAACACTATTTTAAAAAAAAACTCAATAAGAAATACATCTCCAAATTCCAGTTTGTCCTGCTAATCCTGAGGCATCCCTACCATCTCTACTGGTCCATTAAAGAAGCAGTACTTGCTACTAGGTATTTATCCAAAGGATACAAACATAGTAATTTGAAGGGACATAGGCACCCCAATGTTTATGGCAACGATGTCCACAATTACCAAAGTATGGAAAGAGCCCAGATGTCCATAGACAGATGAATGGATAAATAAGATGTGGTGTATATGTACAATGGAATATTACTCAGCCATCAAAAAGAACGTTGCCGTTTGCAACAGTGTGGATGGAACTAGAGGGTAATATGCTAAGCGAAATAAGTCAATCAGAGAAAGACAAATCCCATATAATTTCACTCATATGTAGAATTTAACGAATAAAACAGATGAACAAAGGAGAAGGGAAGGAAAAATAAGAGGAAAACAGAGTGGGAGGCAAACTATAGAGACTCTTAACTATAGAGAACAAACTGAGGGTTCCTGGAGGGGAGGCTTGTGGGGGGGGGTGAGGTATCTGGGTGATGGGCATTAAGGAGGGCACCTGATGTAATGAGCACTGAGTGTTATATGCAACTGATGAATCACTGAATTCTACCTCTGAAACTAATTATACACTATATGTTAGTTAAACTGAATTGAAATAAAAAAATAAAGAGCGCTTGGATTATTCTCAGCTTTAGTCTTGCGTAAAGGGTGTGAAAATTTGTCATCATTGCCAAGAAACAAATCTTAGAAGGGCATCTTAGCTCTTCCCTCTCACCTGCAAGTCTGCCTAAGGAAGCAGCTCAGTGGTGAACCTTTTAGGGGCACGGGTAATGTATGTGCCAGTCTCAACACTTACAGTTTGCCTTCTGTTTTTTAATATTCTGATTACAGCTCTTTAAGCAACTCAAAACAGTAGTTAATTAATTTTACTTTCTCATTGTCACTGAGAGATACACCAATGGGGTAAGATTTGGAAAGAATCAGCACTTGGTTATGGACTTAATCCTGGATGCCCTTGAAATGAAGATTTTCTTTAAAATGGTATGAAATCTCTGAGTTGTCAATAATGCTCTATGTTTGAACATCCCTATCAGTATATGTCTTCTAATTCCTTTCTCTGTGACCCTAGACCCCCTGTTCTATGGTCCGGCTACCTCCACAAGCCCTCCGCTTTTTCCTAAGGCATTTCCTCTACCAGGCATTTTCACAGGGAGGCCTGGCTTTCCCCTGAGGACCACACATCCCACAGTCTTCCCTGGGACAACCACTCACATCTCGGGATCAGGAAGCAAGGTCCCCATGCCTAGTGTCCTGCTCTAGCACCTTCCGAAGACTTTCTTCCTTCAATCACCTTCAGTGTTCCCTTTAGACACTTACCCCTTCTTTCCCCAACCACATCTTCCCCCCAGCCACAACTGTGCACATGCAAGTTCTTCCTGTCTGCTCCAACCCCACCACCCCTCTGTATATCTTCACAGTCCATGCTGGCAGCATCTCCCACTTTCCTGACCCTCCCCTTCCCTCTCCTCTGTGATCCACATACATGGTCACACTTTGGGTGTCGTCACCACCAGGAACTGCTCCTACTGGAAATTACTGGACCCCGAAACTCCCCCCTCTGGTTATAGATTCTCATTCTTGTTCTTCCTAAACCTAATCTTCAATGTCATCACAGCCTCCAATCATTGGACCCCTCCCTAACCTTCTGTCTCATCAGCCCCTTCCTCCTAGTATCAAAACAGTCCCAAAGGTAGAAAATAACACTGATAATTAGAAACCATAAAAGTGGTTCCAATGCTTCTGAGTGAGGACATGAAAATAATGAAGCCCTGAGCCAGAGTACTCGGGGGTTCCCCACCCATCCCAAGTTTTGGCACAACCTCTGCACATCTGTGACTGATACTGGCATGTGACACTTTTCTTCCCCAAGCCTATAATGTAATGGTTGCTGCTGGGTCCCAACCAGATTCCCTTTGCTAGCCAGTACTTCTGTCACCCAGCTGATGTTCAGCTGACAATTCAAATGGGAGCCATGCAGCACACCACTCCCGGCCCAGGCACACCTCAGCTGTGACTCACTGGCATAATGATATAAAAGGACGGGACAGCCCCCTTGCATCAAGACAGGACTGATTTTGTAGTGTAATTTGTCCTCCAGAGCTTCAGCCACATGATCAGAGTGAATCCAATCTCTAGCTGAGACCACATGATTGATGAACAGGTTTCCCTTCCCTGTCGTGTTTCTCTCAAGGAAAGCCTCTCCTCTCCTCCTCACCCAGAAAACTCCCTGAACAAGAACCCCTGTCTGCAGCATTGCTTCTAGGGGAGCTGACCAAGACTACGTGTCTTCATATCTAGCCCAAGCAAGCTCTCTCACTGTTTGTGCTTTCTAAACATTCTTTGGCAATTCTTGCACATACTCTCCTTTAAAGGAGCTTTTCCACCAGTTTACCAAGGTCTATGGAAATTCCCCCAGGGATTTAGATTGGAACCTTTATTTTTTTTAAGATTTTATTTATTTATTTGAGAGAGAGAATGAGAGATAGAGAGCACGAGAGGGAAGAGGGTCAGAGGGAGAAGCAGACTCCCTGCCGAGCAGGGAGCCCGATGTGGGACTCAATCCCGGGACTCCAGGATCATGACCTGAGCCGAAGGCAGTTGCTTAACCAACTGAGCCACCCAGGCGCCCTAGATTGGAACCTTTAGAACAGATACATTCACGTGGGAGAAATTGTCATCTTCACATACTGAGCCAAGACTATGTTCATCTTACATGTCCCTCAGTAGAGGTTATAGATAGATAGAAAGGAATAGAGAAACAAAGAGATGGAAAACCAGCTTTGTCTTTGCAAACAAAAATGAAACAAGTATGCCCACTATTCCTGCTCCCATTCAAAACTGAACCAGGACTGGAGGGAAAGAATAGGAAAAAAATGGAGAATTCAACAAATGTGACAAGGCGATTAAATGATTGATTAAGTTTCAAGACCCAAACCAAAATAAAATTATCATACACAGAGAAATTGACACATACATTATAAGAATTTAAAAGTGAGTTTAACAAAATTGTTAACAGAAATGTGCATTCATGGGCACCAAGAGATACATATGATGGTAGAACATAAACATAAATTATGGTGTATTCACACAATAAAATACTACACAGCCATGACAAGGAAAGAACTCAAGCTATAGATGACAAAATGGATGAGCATCAAAAACAATATTGAAGAAAAGAAGCCAAACGCAAAAGAATATAGACTGTATGATTCTATTTATATGAAGTTCAAAAGCAGACAAAACTAAACTATAGCACTGCAAGTCAGCATACTGGTTATATTTTGAAGAAGATTAAGAAAGTAAAAATTAGAAAGTGATGCAAAGGATGGGGGGGCGCTTTGGGGTAAAGATAATGTTATATATTTTTTCTTTACCTGGACAGTGGTTGCATGGATGTTCACTGACAAATCAATGAACTCTATGTTTATATTTTTGATATTTATGTATTTGTGTTATTCATCACACAGAAGCTCATGTATTTTAGACTTATTCATAAATATTTTATACCTTTGATATTCTTGTGAATAGAGTCTTTGGTTTTTCCATTCATTCATTTATTCAAAGAGTATTATTTGAGCACTTTCTCTGTGTCAGATACCAGTTTAAGAACCGAGAGACAGCAATGAATAAGATGTAAAAGATTCATTGGGGCGCCTAGGTGGCTCAGTTGGTTAAGCAACTGCCTTCGGCTCAGGTCATGATCCTGACTCGATCCCAGGATCGAGTCCCACATGGGGCTCCCTGCTCAGCAGGGAGTCTGCTTCTCCCTCTGACCCTCCCCCCTCTCATGCTCTCTCTATCTCATTCTCTCTCTCAAATAAATAAATAAAATCTTTAAAAAAAAGATGTAAAAGATCCATTCTCTCATCAGGTTGACATTCTGCTGGGGAGATGTGTACTATAAATAAAAAAATGAATAACAGGAAAATCTCAAATAGAATTAAATGCAATGAATTAACTGAAATGTCGAACTTGCAAATAGCTATTACTGGTGTATAAGAAGGCTTTTTTTTTTAATTTTGGGTAACTAGCTAACTAACCATCTTGAAGAACTTTCTTATTTGGTAAACTGTCAGCTAACTCATCTGGATTTTTTAGAAAGATGATCATAAAATCTCTGCATAATGAGTTAGTCTCTCTTTACCAATATTTACTCTTCTGGTGGAACGGTTCCATCAGTTTAATGGAAGTCACCTCATTTCAAGTATCCGTGCACATAATTCAGATCAACAAGCAGAGCAAGAAGGCACCATTTGTTTTATAAGCTGCGCTTTACTATATACCAACAGGAGAGGGTACTCTTGAATCCAGAAACATAGCCTTCCTAAAGTCATGTCATTTTTAGTCCTTTTTAGTCCAAAAATTCCGGTCTGTGATTCATCAGTCTTACACAATTCACAGAACTCACCATAGCACATACCCCCCGCCAATGTCTATCACCCAACCACCCCATCCCTCCCACCCCCCACCACTCCAGCCACCCTCAGTTTGTTTCCTGAGATTAAGAATTCCTCATATCAGTGAGGTCATATGATACATGTCTTTCTCTGATTGACTTATTTTGCTCAGCATAATACCCTCCAGTTCTATCCACATCATTGCAAATGGCAAGATTTCATTCCTTTTGATGGCTGCATAATATTCCATTGTGTACATACACATATATATATATACACATCTATATATATATATACATATATACACATTTATATATATACCACATCTTCTTTATCCATTCATCTGTCAATGGACATCTTGGCTCTTTCCACAGTTTGGCTATTGTGGACATTGCTGCTATAAACATCGGGGTGCATGTACCCCTTCGGATCCCTACATTTGTATCTTTGGGGTAAATACACAGTAGTGCAATTGCTGGATCACATGGTAGCTCTATTTTCAACTTTCTGAGGAACTTCCATACTGTTCTACAGAGTGACTGCACCAGTTTGCATTCCCACCAACAGTGTAGGGGGGTTCCTCTTTCTCTGCATCCCTGCCAACATCTGTCATTTCCTGACTTGTTAATTTTAGCCATTCTGACTGGTGATATCTCACTGAGATTTTGACTTGGGTTTCCCTGATGCCAAGCAATGCTGAGCACCTTTTCATGTGTCTGTTGGCCATTTGGATGTCTTCTCCGGGAAAATGTCCGTTCATGTCTTCTGCCCATTTCTTGATTGCATCATTTGTTCTGTGGGTGTTGAGTTTAAGAAGTTCTTTATAGATTTGGATACTAGCCCTTTATCTGATATGTCATTTGCAAACATCTTCTCCCATTCTGTCGGTTGTCTTTTGGTTTTGTGGACTGTTTCTTTCGCTGTGCAAAAACTTTTTATCTTGATAAAGTCCCAATAGTTCATTTTTGCCCTTGCTTCCCTTGCCTTTGGCGATGTTTCTCGGAAGAAGTTGCTGTGGCTGAGGTCGAAGAGGTTGCTCCCTGTGTTCTCCTTTAGGATTTTGATGGACTCCTGTCTCACGTTTAGGTCTTTCAACCATTTGGAGTCTATTTTTGTGTGTGGTGTAAGGAAATGGTCCAGTTTCATTCTTCTGCATGTGGCTGTCCAATTTTCCCAGCACCATTTGTTGAAGAGACTGTCTTTTTTCCGTTGGACATTCTTTCCTGCTTTATCAAAGATGAGTTGACCATAGAATTGAGCGTCCATTTCTGGGCTCTCAATTCTGTTCCATTGATCGATGTGTTTGTTTTTGTGCCAGTACCATACTGTCTTGATGATGACAGCTTCGTAATAGAGCTTGGAGTCCGGAATTGTGATGCCGCCAGGTTGGCTTTTCTTTTCCAACATTCCTCTGGCTATGTGGGGTCTTTTCTGGTTCCATACAAATTTTAGGATTATTTGTTCCATTTCTTTAGATTAAAGTTCCATTCTTTAGTGGTATTTTGATAGGGATTGCATTAAATGTGTAGATTGCTCTAGGTAGCATTGACATCTTCACAATGTTTGTTCTTCCAATCCATGAGCATGGAACGTTTTTCCATTTCTTTGTGTCTTCTTCAATTTCTTTCATGAGTATTTTATAGTTTTCTGAGTACAAATTCTTTGCCTCTTTGGTTAGATTTATTCCTAGGTATCTGATGGTTTTGGGTGCAATTGTAAATGGGATCCACTCCTTAATTTCTCTTTCTTCTGTCTTGTTGTTGGTGTATAGGAATGCCACTGATTTCTGTGCATTGATTTTATATCCTGCCACTTTACTGAATTCCTGTATGAGTTCTAGCAGTTCTGGTGTGGAGTCTTTTGGGTTTTCCACATAAAGTATCATATCATCTGCAAAGAGTGAGAGTTTGACTTCTTTGCCAATTCGGATGCCTTTGATTTCTTTTTGTTGTCTGATTGCTGTGGCTAGGACTTCTAATACTATGTTGAATAGCAGTGGTGATAGTGGACATCCCTGCCGTGTTCCTCACCTTAGGGGGAAAGCTCTCAGCTTTTCCCCATTGAGAATGATATTCGCTGTAGGTTTTTCATAGATGGCTTTTATGATATTGAGGTATGTACCCTCTATCCCTATACTCTGAAGAGTTTTGATCAAGAAAGAATGCTGTACTTTGTCAAATGCTTTTTCTGCATTTATTGAGAGGATCATATGGTTCTTGTTCTTTCTTTTGTTAATGTATTGTATCACGTTGATTGATTTGTGGATGTTGAACCAACCTTGCAGCCCAGGGATAAATCCCACTTGGTCGTGGTGAATAATCCTTTTAATGTACTGTTGGATCCTATTGGCTAGTATTTTGGTGAGAATTTTTGCATCCATGTTCATCAAGGATATTGGTCTGTAATTCTCCTTTATGATGGGGTCTTTGTCTGGTTTGGGGATCAAGGTAATGGTGGCCTCATAAAACAAGTTTGGAAGTTTTCCTTCCATTTCCATTTTTTGGAACGGTTTCAGGAGAATAGGTATTAATTCTTCTTTAAATGTTTGGTAGAATCCCCCTGGGAAGCCGTCTGGCCCTGAACTTTTGTTTGTTGGGAGATTTTTGATGACTGCTTCAGTTTCTTTAGTGGTTATAGGTCTGTTCGGGTTTTCTAATTCTTCCTGGTTCAGTTTTGGTAGTTGATACATCTCTAGGAATGCATCCATTTCTTCCAGATTATCTAATTTGCTGGCATATAGTTGCTCATAATATGTTCTTAGAATTGTTTGTATTTCTTTGGTGTTTGTTGTGTCGCTCCTCTTTCATTCATGATTTTATTTATTTGGGTCCTTTCTTTTTTCTTTTTGATAAGTCTGGCCAGGGGTTGATCAATCTTGTTAATTCTTTCAAAGAACAAGCGCCTAGTTTCGTTGATCTGTTTTACTGTTTTGTTTTGGTTTTTTTTGGTTTCTATTTCATTGATTTCTGCTCTGATCTTTATTATTTCTCTTCTCCTGCTGGGTTTAGGCTTTATTTGCTGTTCTTTCTCCAGCTCCTTTAGGTGTAGGGTTAGGTTGTGTATTTGAGACCTTTCTTGTTTCTTGAGAAAGGCTTGTATTGCTATATACTTTCCTCTTAGGACCGCCTTTGCTGCATCCCAAAGATTTTGAACAGTTGTTTTCATTTTCATTGGTATCCGTGAATTTTTTAATTCTTTTAATTTCCTGGTTGACCCATTCATTCTTTAATAGGATGCTCTTTAGCCTCCATGTACTTGAGTTCTTTCCAACTTTCCTCTTGTGATTGAGTTCTAGTTTCAAAGCACTGTGGTCAGAAAATATGCAGGGAATGATCCCAATCTTTTGGTACCGGTTGAGACCTGATTTGTGACCTAGGATGTGATCTATTCTGGAGAATGTTCAATGGGCACTAGAGAAGAATGTGTATTCTGTTGCTTTGGGATGGAATGTTCTGAATATATCTGTGAAGTCCATTTGGTCCAGTGTGTCATATAAAGTCTTTCTTTCCTTGTTGATCTTTTGCTTAGATGATCTGTCCATTTCAGTCGGGGGGGGGGTGTTAAAGTCCCCCATTATTATTGTATTTTTGTTGATGTGTTTCTTTGCTTTTGTTATTAATTGGCTTATATAAGTGGCTGCTCCCATGTTAGGGGCATAGATATTTACAATTGTTAGATCTTCTTGTTGGATAGACCCTTTAAGTAGGATATAGTGTCCTTCCTCATCTCTTATTACAGTCTTTGGTTTAAAATCTAATTTGTCTGATATAAGGATTGCCACCCCAGCTTTCTTTTGGTGTCCATTAGCATGGTAAATGGTTTTCCACCCTCTCACTTTCAATCTGGGGGTGTCTTTGGGTCTAAAATGAGTCTCTTGCAGACGGCATCTCAGTGGGTCTTGTTTTTTTATCCAATCTGATAGCCTATGTCTTTTGATTGGGGCATTTAGCCCATTTACATTCAGGGTAACTATTGAAATTATGAATTTAGTGCCATTGTATTGCCTGTAAGGTGACTGTTACTGTATATTATCTGTGTTCCTTTCTGGTCTATGTTACTTTTAGGCTCTCTCTTTGCTTAGAGGGCCCTTTCAATATTTCTTGGAGGGCTGGTTTTGTGTTTGTAAATTCCTTTAGTTTTTGTTTGTCCTGGAAGCTTTTTATCTCTCCTTCTATTTTCAATGACAGCCTAGCTGGATATAGTATTCTTGGTTGCATATTTTTCTCATTTAGTGCTCTAAATATATCATGCCAGTCCTTTCTGGCCTGCCAGGTCTCTGTGGATAGGTCTCTTGCCAATCTAATGTTTCTACCATTGTAGGTTACAGATCTCTTCTCCCGAGCTGCTTTCAAGATTTTCTCTTTGTCTCTGAGACTCATAACTTTTACTATTAGATGTCAGGGAGTTGACCTATTTTTATTGATTTTGAGAGGGGTTCTCTGTGCCTCCTGGGTTTTGATGCCTCTTTCTTTCCCCAAATTAGGGAAGTTCTCTGCTATAATTTGCTCCAATATACCTTCTGCCCCTCTCGCTCTTTCTTCTTCTTCTGGGATCCCAATTATTCTAATGTTGTTTTGTCTTATGGTATCACTTATCTCTCAAATTCTGTGCTCATGATCCAGTAGTTGTTTATCTCTCTTTTTCTCAGCTTCTTTATTTTCCATCATTTGGTCTTCTACATGACTAATTCTCTCTTCTGCCTCATTTATCCTAGCAGTTAAAGCCTCCATTTTTTATTGCACCTCATTAATAGCCTTTTTAATTCTGACTTGGTTAGACTTTAGTTCTTTTACTTCTCCAGAAAGGGTTTCTCTAATAACTTCCATGCTTTCTTCAAGCCCAGCTAGTATCTTTAAAATCATCATTCTGAACTCTAGTTCTGACATCTTACTAATGTCTGTATTGATTAGGTCCCTGGTAGTCGGTACTGCGTCTTGTTCTTTTTGTTGAAGTGATTTTTTCAGTCTTGTCGTTTTGTCCAGAGGAAAACAGATGAATGAGTGAACGAAATGCTAACAGGGTAACAACGTCCCCAGAAAATATACACTAAACAAATCAGAAAAGACCTGAAACTGGGGGAAAAGAAAGGGAAAGAAAGAAAAAAGATAAAGATAAAAACAAACAAACAGAACATGATCAAATATGATCAGGCTGGTGCATAGATCAGTGCCACACACGAGATTTTGGGTGTATTTTGGTCTGTTAGAAGAAAGTGCCTCCCAAAATTTTAAAGAAAGAAAAACTTATATATGTGCAAAAATAAGGGTTAATACGATGAAGGGATGGAATATGACTGTAAAGATGAAAATTATAAAAGATTTTATAAAAGGAATTGATAAGATAAGAAGTTGGTTGAGAAAAGAAAGAAGAGGATCTAAAAAGAAAAAGAAAAGAAAAAAAAGGGAGAGAATGAGCAGGCAGGAGACTAGAACAAAGCCATATACTAGAGATATAGGGTATATATATATATTTATATATGTACCAAAAATAAGGGTAACTACTTTGAAGGGATAGAATATGACTCTAAAAATGAAAAATAAAAAAGATTTTTTTAAAAAGGGATTGATAAGATGTTGGTTGAAAAAGGGAAAAAGAAAAATTCAAAAGAAAAAAAGACAGTTAAAAAAAAAACTTTGAAAGACTAAAGAATCATGGGAAAAAAGCCATGAATTCTATGTGCAGTATTCCCCTAGCGCTGGAGTTCTGCCGTTCTCATTGATCAGTAAACTTGGTCTTGGCTTGCTGGCTGTTCCTGCTGATCTTCTGGGGGAGGGGCCTGTTGCCGTGGTTCCCAAATGTCTTTGCTGGAGGCGGAATTGCCCCGCCCTTGTGAGTCTGGGCTAAGCAAGCTGCTCGGTTTGCTCTCAGGAGCTTTTGTTCCCTGCAAGCTCTGGTACAGCTTTGGAGGACCGGGGTGAAAATGGTGGCCTCCCAATCTCCACTCGGAGGAGCTGAGAACTCGGGGCCCCGCTCCTCAGTGCACCCGCAGAGAAAAGCAGTCACTCCCGTGTCCCCGGTCTCCGGCCGCACTCCGTGCTCACCCGGCCTGTGACCGAGCGTTTCTATCTCTGGCTCCCGACCCCGTGTGGAGTCTCCAAACCCAGCAGATCCCTGCAGTGCCCTCCCGCGCTGCTCCTCCCGGGGGAGGAAGGGGAGTCTCCCCGGCTCTGCCGCTTGTTGGGTCTCTGCTGGAGGAGCAGTGGCCCCACTGGGCCGCGGATCACAGTTTATGGCCACCCCGAGCTGCGAGCCCGCGCCTCGGCTCCGTCTCTGCAGCCGGCTTCCCCGCTCCGATACCTGGGAGCTCTGGCGCACTCAGGCACCCCCGGTCTTTCTGTGACCCCGAGGGTCCTGAGACCACACTGTCCCACGAGGGTTCCACCCCCTGCTTAGCCACTGCAGCGACGTCCCTCAGCGGAGCCGACTTCTAAAAGGTCCGATTTTGTGCTCCGCAGCTCTAGCACTTGCCAGTAGCAGCCGAAGGAGGCCCCCTCCCCCGCCGTCTATCTTCCCAGATATCGCCTGGGATTCACTTCTCCACCATGTCCTACCCTCCAGAGAGTGGTCGCTTTTCAGTTCAGAGAGTTGTTGCTACTCTCTTCTTTGATCTCCCGTTGAGTTCGTAGGTGTTCAGAATGGTTTGATCCCTATCCAGCTGAATTCCTGGGACCAGAGGAAATCCAGGTCCCTTGCTCCTCCGCCATCTTGCTCCTCCCCCCCCCCCCAGATTTCTTTCATTGTAAATTTTGTCATAATAAACCTGCATTGTGAGTTAAAACTAAACTAAACTAAAATAAAATAAAATAAAATATAAAAATGAGCCAAAAAAAATATTGCCCTGTGTCTTCTTGCAGGGCCAAAGAGAAACCTAAACTCAATCTGGTTCTCATTACATTTTATGAATTCTATTTCTTTTGTCTCACAAAGCTTTTAGAATACTCCCCTCTTTCCCTGATCTTCAATAATTTGGCCACAGTGTGGAAGTGTAGGCTCTCAATGGGCCCTTTCGATTGGCATGAATTTTTTTCGATTCTATGTATTTTTCTTTTCTTATATCTGAGTACTTCCTCCCCTCAGCTCTCTCTGTTCCTGAAAAGCTCACTGATGAATGTTGGAGCTTCTTTAACTACCTGGCATGGCTCTTAACATTTTTAAGTACTTTCTACCTCTTTTTCTGTCTCTTCTACGTTTTGTAGAATTTCAAGGTTCAGTCTTCCAGCTGACTCTTTGGCTGTGTTCATTCTACTATTCAGTCGACTTACTGACTTTTGTAATAATTAAGCTTATTTCCAGGAGCTCTAAATGAATATCTTAACTTCCTATTCTTATTTATATGTATTAAATGTAGTTTATCTAATCTATTAACTCTGTTAAGTTTGATTTCTTTCTTTCATGTGGTTATTTCCTTCAGACATTTGGTAATCTATGTCATACACTTGTCTCTGTCTTTGAGATTCCCTATTAGACTGTCTATGAGCTGTTTTGCAGTTTCCCCTGCCTGCTTTAGCAATTTAGGAGTGGGAGGCTCTGTATGTGCTTCCTGGCAAGGATGCTAGCAGCTTATACCCCTTGAGTGGGAATTTGTCCTCCTCTGTGACTGTAGCAGTCACATGGTGGCATGGCTATGCCTCTGTGACTCACATGAACTCACTTACAGCCAGGGGGCAAAGAACTCTGTCCCTCACTGCTGGGCACAGGGCCAGGACAGGAAGATGAACCCCTGCCATGTGGCTCCTGCTGAAGAACCTGAACCCTCCACCACCATGATTGCCCACCCCATACTCCTTTTGCCCCCTGAATTCTCCACCTCAAAGCTCAAAGCACACTGGAACCCACAACTTTATCTTGAGTGAGTCCTTGGCCCTCAAAGGGCATGCTTGCAAAATAAAGAAATGGAAGTAAATGGCCTATTAGGTTCTTATTTCTACTTGGGAGGATGTATAGGGTAGTGATCAGAAATTCACTGTATGATATCCAGCCAGACTGCCAGGTTCAAACTCCTAGATCAATCATCTGCAACCTGGGTGACTTTGTGCCTCAGTTTCCTCATCTGTTAACTATAGGTACTAATAATAACCTACCTCTGAGGAAGACTGAGAAGATTAAATGGGCTAGCACATATAAAAGTCTTTGATCAATACCAGTACATGTAAGTACTCAACAAATATCCAGAACTATTACTGTTCCAATTCAGAGATTTCATGACTGTAGTCTTATTCTGGGTATTGAGACTTATCCCATGCCTGGACTCAACATTTAAAAAAAAAAAAAATAGTGCCAAAGGAAAGAGTCACAGCTGCCAACAATTTGGGGACGTAATTAGAATTTAAAATTAAGAATTTCTCTTCTTCCTTTGGTTGTCTGTTGAAATCATATTTTTACTGGTTTATTTCTTTACTTTTGGAGCTTTTGACTGCATTGGATTCTACTCAAAGCAACATGAATCCAATTTCAATTCCTCTGATGTTTATAGCATGGTGCCAGGTGCTGGGGATTAAACACACCATTCTCACCTGTGCAGAAATACGGCTAGGAAGGATTTTCTGTTGCATTTACAACTTGACTGAGCAGGAAATTCTTTAATCATATATTTTCCCTTCAACCCTGTAGACTAGGTTTCCCTGTCTTCAGAAATTTAACACAACATGAATGTCTGAGGACCCTCTGATTATTTATCCTTTTTAAGTGAGCTATGTTCTTTTTTGCCCAAATGTTAATAGAGTTATTTTCTCAGCCTTTTATTTTTACAGTTTTTTAGCAAGTCTATTTTTGCTTACTTTTCTTGGAAATCAATCCATGTAATCAGGTGACTATCCAAGTTAAGAAAGTTTTCTTTAATTGTGTCTTGATTCTTAATTTCATGCCAATTAATATGTTTGCTTTCTCAGAAACACCATAATTCTTGGGTTGAATTCACCCCGGTTTCACCCGGGGTGAAATAAAAGAGAATATACAAAGCCTGTCACCTGGAGAGCACTAGAGAGCCTGCTGGGTATGACACATTGGTGGTTATCTTCCCAGAATGTTTGTAGTAGGAGTAAATGAATCAGTTGTTTTGGAATCTACATTGCCTCATTTGTCCTACCTGTCAATGCTGCTGGGTGGAAGGAATCTTCCACTAGAAATGGAGGAGTTCACTCCCCGGATTTGCATGCTCTGGCTGGTTTTCTAGCACTTATAGAGCACAGACTTGCATGTTCTCTGTGCCTCTGGCTGCCACATTAAAGGGTCAATCTCACTGGTGCAAGAATGAAGAGTCAAGAGCTCCTAAATTTGAGCATAATTTCCTTTCTCATATGCTTCCATCTACTGTAGTTCCACTGTCCTCCCTGTATGGCCGACTCTCTGACACTCCAAACAGAGGGGACAAATGAAATATATGAACCCAACAACATCGCCACCAGGGTCCTTTCTGTCCTTGTCCCACCAAAAATAGTCTCCTTGTAAAGACTAAACTGCCCAGGGTGGAAAGCGCCAATACCTCTCTTCACCTTCCTGTGCATTGTATTGGGGGAGTTTCATTCAGTCTTCAAATGGCTAGAGAAAGAAGAAACGTTTGATGATCCACTGGCTGTCACTCCTAGATTTTAGCATCATTGCAAGCTTTCATCTTACATAATTACAATTTCATATGTAATTATGATGGAAAGTTGGGAAATATTTTCTGGCACAAGATGTATCTTCCCAACATAATTGAGGTGAATGGTTAGTTTCACAGATTACGTATTTCTATATTTTGGGATGAAAAAAATTAAGGTGAGGTTTATGTCACTAAAAAAGTCAGTTGGCACATAAAATACTGTACACATTTTAACTAATGACAAAAGTGCTTTATTTAATAAGAAGAAACATTTTAATCAATTGAAAAAGATTAGTAAAGAGTAAGTTTACTGATTCACAGAAAGATTTAAGACTCTCACTCTCATTTTTGTAAATAGATAAACTTTCCCTTTGTGATTAAAATTCTGAGAGATCCCAATACAAATGAGAAGATGTGTTTATCAAGGAAAAGAATAAGAACATAAGCAATGCCAGACAAGGCCAAACCTTCACATAGGTCATAGTTATCCAGCTCAGTATCCAACAGCAATGCCAGCTCCGGCATGGAATCTTCAAAACGTCAACCCCAAAAAGAACCACGGAAGAGACTATGTATTTGATTATCTGACATAAATTTGACCCATGTGACCTGCATTCTGTGGAAAGGACTTGGAAGAGCCACCTCAAGCTGCCTCACATTATCAATGAGAGATTTTTTATACCACAAACAACCTTTGACAATGAGAGCCCTGTATGGGGAACATGGAACTTGTCCCTCACAGCACAAAGAAGTCATTAATATGGAGGAAAACGGGGGGACCGGGGCCGGCATGACAGCTGCTTAACCTACCTTCTCCTGCAAAAACTGCCACAGCCACACTTAACCAACACAGTGGCAATTGTGAGGAGGACGCTCATAGGGCAGGGCAAGGAAACAGGGCCACGACCAAGACCGGAAATTCACCTTGACAGAACGACTGTCCACGTCCTCGAGTTAGACATTGTTAGCAGTCATTCCAGAGTGTTCGGCTAAGGCAGAAATCAAGAATTCAGACAGACCTATCAGAGGACGAAGGTCCCAGGTTCTGGAGTCTTGAACACTCAGGCATACGGCTTTCAATAGACCAGAGCTTGATATGAAGCCAAGGGCCTTCCTGACAAAGGTTTCCACATGTATCATGCCCAAACCCAGGCCTGCTCTCAGGATGTGACCAGGCATAAGGCCTCCAGGAGGAAAAAGTCCATGGGGCCGGACTCCTGACAGAGGGTGTTGGGGAGTCTGACAGTCTGCAGTGAGGGCAGCGCTCCCTTCCCCCACCTAACATGCTGGGTATTTAGGGGTAACTTCGGAGGAGAATTCTCGGAGAAAGGGGGTGAAGAAGACACAGAGGATCGTGCTTCGTGATGATGGCTTAGGAGACTCAATAAGGAAAGCTGAGACTAATTTTTAAATCCACTGCCACTCTCCTAGTTCAACGCCAGATTCACAAAACATATCCTGATCTGCGCAGAATGAGTGCTAGTCAGGACAGGCTTCCGTCCTTGAGCTCTCACTTAAATCCACCCCCAGTGGGTAGCTTTTCTCCCCGGTGAGAAGCATCTTACAGGGCATCTTCCATGCAGTAGAAGAAGATGGGAGAGGAAGAGGCAGGGAGTCTTGCCCCGCGACGACTCATGTTTTAACTACCGTAGAAATAGAGCTGAGTTTCGAAAACACATTCCATTTCAACATTTCCTCCTACTGCCCATGTTAAAGTGGTTTCTGAATTTATCCTCCCCTAGAAGTGGTCTAATGACTTGAACTTTCAGGATTCCTTTAGAAGGAGGTAGGGAACTTAAAGTTAGTACCATTCTCAATTACATGACCTGCAGGTCACAGAGGGTGAATTATATGCTTGAAAGCTTAGTATGGTGAGAGGTCAGGGAGGGAGCCAGGGACTTCGATGCTAATGGAGGTAGATGAAAGTCAGCTACAGGGTGAGAGAAGAATCAGGACAGGCCCAGTGGCCGGAGGAAGGGGGCTTGGAGCTGTGACAGAATTCAGTCAGCTTTAGATATCAGCAAGAATGCAAATGCCCATGTTATGCCAGGGGGAGACCAGACTGCCGCTCTCTTCCAGCTCCCGGGTCCTAGATAGTGTGCTCCTTTCAAGGAGAGCAGACCCTGCCGTAGAAGAGAATCGTTTGGGTTTTGTTGTGTCTGATGAAAAAGAGGAAAGGGTGATCAGCAATAAACGTCACCCAGGAAGGCATGGACATTTCCATGCCGACGGCCCCACTGGCAGCAACTGCCTGGGTGCCGTTTTCATCCACTTCCACAAAGGTTTTATGGACAACTTTTGACAGGTACAAATTGGGACTTGGAGAAATTCCAGTAAGATCAGCCTTCCCTTCCTCGAAGATATCCGTGATGCCCATGTCCTGTAGAACAGAATTGAGATCATAGCTGTCTTCCAGGGTGAACTGCGGGAAGGAGACAGCTACTGTTTCTTCTGACATATTCTCTGAGCTGCTCCAGGCCACTATTTTTTCATGAGTGATGTTCCTTTCAAGCTACAAAAGGAAGGAAATAATGTTTAGGGTCAGATTATGAGCCTGCAAAGGATGCCCCAGTTACTTCAAAGGACTTGAGTCTATTTCAACAACCAGTAACAATCTTCAAGGTCCTTCCCTAAGCCTCAAACTACTCTGATCTCATTTAAATTCCCCCAAGCAAATCTCTTTCCTCTTTAGAAGTCACAGGACAATTTGATACCAATTCTGGTGTCTGACAGTGTCGGAGCCCAGCAAAGCTCAGTTGACCCAAGTCGTGCGAGCTTGGCCAAGCCTTAGCTTTCCAAGGTTCAATCCCCTCTTCTATAAAACAGAGATCATACTATTAGGCTCTTGCCAGGATTGAACAAAATGATGTATGTGAAGTAGTTAACATAGTGCTGGCATATAATACATTTTGAATAATGGCTATTCTTGTGATCACTGTCTGGGGATTTCTCTCTTCCTCTGTCTCCACCTCTTCACCGGACAGAACAACATAGAGCCGAGGCTCCCCAGCCTTCACCGATTCCCACTTCACAAGCAATCTATCCCAGCGGCAGTATCTCCACTCTGTCAAGGCACTTGCACCCAAAAACAGAGTTTAGCTCACAGGTCATTATGTGAGCCATAGCAAAATAGTCCAAGCAAGAGGCCAGAAGTCAGGCTACTCAGAGGAAAGGAAAAGCTGGTTCATTTGTAGCAATTCTCACATCACTCCGTGTCCAGATTCCTTGGTCTGGAGAACAACTGCAGAGAGCTGTAAGATGGGAGAGGAAAGCCCTATCCAACATTTTTGGCATTTTGTCCTTTTCTAAACCAATACAGAAGAACTATCTCATCGAATCGAGATTCTTATATATTCTCTGATATCTCTGATAGATGAGGTGCTAGCCTTCCTCAGGCAGGTAGACAGTAAATAGGGCTGCTCTCCAAAGATCGACACTGAAATATTTTGTAGAAACATAAAAGTGAAGACTTACCTCTTCCAGGCCCTTCACGTTATCTGCAGAGCAAGGAGGCAGCAGGACGAACATGCTGAGCGCCCCCTTAATATACCTCATTTCAAGAATCTGTGCCTTCAGCTCCTCTATGAAGCCAATTCGAAATAGGCCCTTTTGGTTCATCATCTTCACAGTCTTCTTTTCATTCTGCAGTGGACAAGATAGAAAGTCGCAGGACTGCCACCGTAAGCTCACACACTCACATAGCCTCCAGCTCTCCATTAAGATGAGAAGGGTCTTCACCAGAAGCTCTGAGCCATACCAGTGATCCAAACTAAGAACGCTCTGCCCACTGATCAGTCAGTCCTTCCTTTGCCAACACCTTATTTTCCCATGGTTTTAAAAGGTTCTTCAGCTCCCAAGACCACTCGTTGGTAAACTGTCTATCCAGGAATCTCCCTATAGCCTAGCCAGGGGAAATAAGCCCCACCAGCTTTCTACCTTCTGTGCCTGCACCACCCAGTCTCTTGGCCCTACCTGACCCCCTGCCCTCGCTGGCCTGAATGACCCACCACAGCACCAGTTGGAGCCTTGGTTAAATGATAATCATCTACATAGTAAATAACAGCACTTCTTCCATAGGCTTCCATCAGACGAAAGGGCACCATCCCAGACACCTTGTATATGTGAGAAGTCACCAATCTACAGATGAAGATGCACAGCACTTGCAAAAGGAACACAGCTGACAGGTGCTGGGCTGGGATTCCCAACCTTCCCTTTCCTCCATTCTACAGTCTGATGGATTAGAACATTGGTTTTTGAGACAAATACTCACAGATGTGAATGCTAATGCATGAACTGAGCTAAGTAATCTAACCTTTGCATTCTTTCCCCTCAACTCCTAAGAGGGAATAACAATAACACCCATTTTCATAATGATATTTTAGCGAACAAGTTGAAATAATGAATGGAAAATGCTCCTGGCAGTGCCTGGCACCAAGATGGTCAATGAACTTCAGGTACTAATTTTTGCTAATAACAAAATATTCTTATTATATTGTATGTCACCAGGAGACCTAAGTTTTAAAGTTGAATGCACATACTGCAAATCATACTTCTTAGTGGAAATTAAGAGTGCAATATCTAGAAAACCATGTGCTGTAATATCATACCTCATTTAGAGAGAAAAGCGCATCAACTGTGTTTTTAGAGTCAAAATATGTTTCCCATTTGGCCTTGAAGTAAACAGCATTCACCAGCACCAGTACAGTTGCACTGTCAATAGCTTCCTCGTTGAAGAGTTCCTTGATTTTACCTTGAGAAATGTTTCAGAGAATATCCTGAATGTGAATTGTGCCAGAAGTATTCATGTAGACAGATTTTCCTTCATGCTGCTTCCCATCCCCAAGGCTAGGGCATGTCTGATTCAAGGACTAACCCAAGAAAATCACACCACTCACAGTCCTGGATGCGGTGGAGGGGGAGGGGGGTATCATGGGGAGACACACTGTCACTCAACCCCAAGAGGGACCCATTCTAAATCACTGAAACTGAGGGAATTTCCTTCCATTCCCTGAGACACTGTGGTTGGAACTTGCCATTAGACATCTTACGCCACGACTTACCTTTCTTTTTTTTTTATTAAGTTCAATTAGCCAACATATAGTACATCCTTCGTTTTGATGTGGTGTACAATGATTCATTAGTTGTGTATAACACCCAGTGCTCATCACATCACGTGTCCTCTTTCGTACCCTTCACCAGGTTACCCACCCCGTGATTTATCTTTCAGAGTAGACTCTGCCACCTGATTAAATTATAACTTCCTGGAGAAACAGACTATTGTGTAAACTTCCTATCTTCCTATCAAAAGGTATATGTTTACATATAAACAAAAATGCATATAAATATGCTAGGCCAGGATATAAAATCTATTCGATAGGGGCTTTCACATGTCCTCTCTCATGCCATCCCATGTCAACCATGAGAAGTAGGTATGGTTGTCCCTTCTTATAGAGGAATACACTACAGCTAGTAAGAGGTAAGGCCACAGGGTCAAAAATCAGCAAGGCTGGCTGAGATCAGGTCCTGGGCCTTCCTGCTCTTGGTCCAGCTCCGAGGCTCCTTCCACCATAACACAGCCCTGAGGTGGACTGAAAAATCCCATGCCGTCAGGGCAATCATCCGTTTGCAGTGCGCATTCTTTCCACCACAAAATACCAAACCATCGGTTATCTGAATGCCTGCCAAGTCCTTAAAGATGAGTAGAGCTTTCTACCACAAGACTTCCACGTAAATTCCATAAATAATAGATTATGTTGACATCACCTACACTTAAAATACTCCAGGAGATTTAACTAGTGCCTTAGTATAAGTTTTTTTAGTGAACACGCATTTCTTCTTGGCAACTGAATGGAACCTTGAGGGAATGGGAATTTTTGTGACACGTGGACCAAGTAAGGAGAAATAATTTTGGAGTTTAGGTGCCCAAGACAAGGCCAGACAGGGGAGTCTCATATTAGAAAATTATTCCATTTTATGTTGAATTCTAAATTTCACTACTCATCACTATCTCTAAACACCCCTTCATCCAGAAAACACCTACGTACCTAGTGAAAAGTTGATAAAAATTGGGATTTTATTATTTCCATTTCCCTCTGAATAACTAGATTCTCTTCACAATCTTTCTACTGACCTTTTGTTTAAAAAATGGAAATAGTTAACATCCTGCTGGCATGTGCTTGGCTGAAAGATTTCACCTTTTCTGATGGAGCAAAGGAGTAACACAGCGTAAGCGTTTAACTGTTTGTGCCTACAAAACTGGCTTTGAACACGGCCCATGTATGGGAGCACCTGGTTTTGACA